>NW_028270183.1:9406478-9756062 GCF_037043375.1 Chiloscyllium plagiosum
CCCCTCACCTCCCTCCAAGGCCCCAAAGGAAACTTCCATATCCGCCACAGATTCACCTGTACCTCCACACATATCATCTATTGCATCCTTTGCACCCGATGTGGCCTCCTCTATATTGGGGAGACGGGCCGCCTACTTGCGGAGCGTTTCAGGGAACACCTCTGGGACACCCGGACCAACCAACCCAACCACCCTGTAGCTCAACATTTCAATTCCCCCTCCCACTCCACCAAGGATATGCAGGTCTTTGGACTCCTCCATCGTCAGACCACAGCGAAACGACGGTTGGAGGAAGAACGCCTCATCTTCCGGCTAGGAACCCTCCAACCACAAGGGATGAACTCGGATTTCACCAGTTTCCTCACTTCCCCTCCCCCCAGCCTGTCTCAGTCAAATCCATCAAATTCAGCACCGCCTTCCTAACCTGCAATCTTCTTCCCGACCTCTCCGCCCCCACCCCAGTCTGACCTATCACCCTCACCTTGACCTCTTTCCACCTATCACATTTCCGACGCCCCTCCCCCAAGTCCCTCCTCCCTATCTTTTATCTTAGCCTGCTGGACCAACTTTCCTCATTCCTGAAGAAGGGCTAATGCCCGAAACGTTGATTCTCCTGTTCCCTAGATGCTGCCTGACCTGCTGCGCTTTTCCAGCAACACATTTCCATCACATGAATAAACCTGTTTTGTAGCATAACCAGGCAGATATCTCATTTTTAGGTATTCATGATAATGCTCTGGCCCTGCTCTCCTGCACTCTTAACTGAAAAATGTTACTGTTGTGGAAATCTGTCGGGCTATGACGTTATAGATTGTGTTTGAATACAATTTATTGGCATTACATCCACTCCCTCCACCACCCATGTTCAGTAGCAACAATGTATCCTATCTACAAGATTCACTGCAAAAATGCACCAAAGATCTTCGGACTGCATCTTCCAAACCCACGACCACATCCATCTCGAAAGACAAGGGCAGCAGGTATGTGGGAACTCCACCACCTTTCAAGTTCCCCTCCACTCACCATCCAGACTTGAAAATATATTGCCGTTCCTTTAGTGTCGCTGGGTGAAAATCCTGGAATTCCCTCCCGAATGGGTCAAACTGTGGGTCAACCAACAGCAGGTGGACTGCAGCAGATCAAGAAGGCAGCTCACCACCACCTTCTCAAGGGCAACTAGGGACAGGCAATAAATGCTGGCCCAGGCAGGGACACCCACATCTGACAGATGAGTAAAAGAAAATCTACTGCTGCTGCTGACAGCTCATGGTGCCACATGGACAGAAGCCACTGGGACAGGATAGTTTGGTGATGATGAACTCGAGTGTATTTTTTTTCCCCTCTTGTTGGTTCCATCACCACCTGCCACAGACCCAGTCTAACAGTTACGAGCTTTCAGACTCTCCCAGTTCTGTAGTTGTGCTACCAGTGAGCCACTCAATGATGATCATTTAAGTGCTTCAGAGGGATACATTCTGTTCCTTTGCCACCCTCAATGCATCTTCTAATTGGCATTCAACATGGTGGTGCATTGATTCATCAGTTAAGGGGTGGGTGCAGTAGGTTGTGATCACCAAGCGGTTTTCTTGTCCATGTTCACCCTGATGCCAAGAGACTACAAGGGCCCCAAATCAATACTGAAGACTCCCACGGCAACTCCCTCCTAATTGTGTACCACTGCATTACCACCTCTGGTAGGTCTGTCCTCTAAATGGCTCAAAGATGGTGAGGGTGGTGTCTGTGGGACACTGTGAGATATGATGGCAAGTATGTCTATTATCCGGCTGTTGTTTGCCTCATCCATGAGACAGTTTAGGCACAAGACATTAGTAAGGAAGAGTTTTTGGGGTTTATGGGGCTTTACATGCTGATGTCATTTCCAGGTGGATGCTTGATGGTCCCTCTGGTTTCATTCCTTTATTTGAGCAACTGAGCAACTCCCGTGATCCTTTCAAAGGGCAGCCACATTACTACAGGTCTGGAGTCACATGTAGGTTAGACCAAGTAAGGATGGCACTACACAAGCATCCACTCTCTCCATCACCCATGCTCAGTAGCATCAATGTATACTGTCTACATGATGTACTAAGAACATTAATTCAGACGTATTTTCAATTATTTCATGGTTATTACTACAGTACCTTTTAATTATTGTTTTATAATTCCATTATCTGCCATGGTAGAACTGAACTCATGTCTCTACAGCACTAACCTGGACCTCTGGATAACTCCTGCACTGCTTTGGTGCCAACTGCCCATAAATAGAACAGCGATCTGTTTGCCCACGTTACAAATACACCTTCCATGGCTGTTTTGTTCTGTGTAGGACTTGAACCTGGAGTGTTTGACTCAAAGGCTGGGGCACTACCCAATGTGTAACAAGACTTATTAGAAGTTATAGCTGACTCAACATCGCTTTTGATTGAAGTTCATTGTATACCCATCTTGTTTTTAAATTGGGAAAAGACTTTTTTATTTGAAAATGAGTATTTTCTGTGTAATTGTGGTGCTTGGGAATGTATTGGTTAAAACTTGGCTGAAACTTGGAAGTAAGTTCCCAGTTCCATCTGGTTAACTTGTGCAGCGCGGAGTCAAACAAAATAAGAAGATCCCAGTTTAAATCCTTGTTCTGGTAATGTCTGAAGGTGTCTATGATTGACCTCAGCATCCAGTCACTAGGCAGGGAATGTTGAGCAGCATTCTACCTCCTAATTACAAACCTGGAAAGGTGAGTGCGCAATTACACTGGGCCAACTCGAATGGTTCATCCACCTCTTGTTAACGCAGCCCTTTGGTGCACACCGTGTTCACTCAGAGAAGGAGCACACTCTGCAAAACGAGCACCCTCTTTTACTGTTAGTTTTACTTAACCCAGTGTTACAGAAGTCAAAGAAAATGGTGGTATTGTTTTTGTGGTGAAGTGGTAGTGTCTCTATCTCTGAGCTGGGAGACCAAGATTCGAGTCCCACCTGCTGCAGAGGTGTGTAAATTTGGTTAGCAAATATAAAGAACAGGTTCTGGTGGTGCAGAAGGTTGCTCTGAACCAGGAGGCTGGGTTCAAAGTCCCACTTACCCCAGAGATATGTGATAGCATCTCTGAGACAGTTCAGTTAGAAAAGATCTGAAAATATAGCTCAGTTGGGGAGGAATTTCTCCCAATGTCGGCATGGCTTTGTGCATAGGAAATTGTATCTCACAATCTTGATTGAATTTTTTGAAGAGATGACCAAGGAGACAGATGAAGGCAGAATGGTAGAAATTGTCTCTATGGATTTTAGCAAGGCCTTCGACAATGTTCCACACAATAGACTGGTTAGTAAGGTTGATCACATAGGATACAGGGAGAGTAGCCAACTGGATACAAATTTTACTTGAAGGAGATAGGGGGTGATGGTAGAGGGTTGCTTTTCAGACTGGAGACATGTGACCAATAATGTGCTACATAGATTGGTGCTGGGTCCACTGTTGTTCATCATTTATGTAAACAATTTGGATGAGAATATAGGAAGCTTGCAGATGACACCAAAATTGGTAGTATAATGGAG
This sequence comes from Chiloscyllium plagiosum, assembly GCF_037043375.1. Classification (NCBI taxonomy): domain Eukaryota; kingdom Metazoa; phylum Chordata; class Chondrichthyes; order Orectolobiformes; family Hemiscylliidae; genus Chiloscyllium; species Chiloscyllium plagiosum. Next base: position 9,410,024 of record NW_028270183.1, read on the forward strand.
AGTGAAGAAGGTTATCCAACAGTACAATAGGATCTTGATGAATTGGACCTTTGGGCTGACAAATAGCAGATGGAGTTTAATTTAGATAAATGTAAAGTGTTGGATTTTAGTAAGCCAAACCAGGGCAGGACTTACACAGTTAATGATAGGGCCCTGCAGAGTGTTGTCAAACAGAGAGATGTAGGGGTGCAGGTACATAGTTCCTTGAAAGTGACATCATATGTAGGCAGGATGGTGAAGATGATGTTTCGCATGTTTGCCTTCATTGGTCAGAGCACTGAGTACAGGAGTTGGGGCATCCTGTTATGGCTGTACAAGATATTGGTAAAGACACATTTGGAGTACTATGTACCATTCTGGTTGCTACAGGAAGCATGTTATTAAACTGGAAAGGGTGAAAAAAAATTTACAAGGATGTTACGAAGGGTTTGAATTATAGAATAGGCTGGGACCTTTTTTTCCTGGAGTGTAGGAGGCTGAGGGGTGACCTTACAGAGGTTATAAAATCATGAGGGACATGGGTAAGGTGAATAGCCAACATCTTTTCTCCAGGGTAGCAGAGTCCAAAATTAGAGGGCACATTTTTAAGGTGAGGGGAGAAGAATTTAAAAGGGATCTAAGAGACAACTTTTTCTCACAGAGAGTGGTGCATATATGGAACAAGCTGCCAGAGGAAATGGTAGAGGCAGGTACAATTACGACATTTAAAAGATATTTGGACGGGTACATGGATAGGAAAGGTTTCGAGGGAAATAGGCCAAATGCAGGCAAATGGGACAAATTCAGTTTAGTTAACCTGGTTGGCATGGATCGGTCTCTATGCTGTATGACTTTATGTTCTAGCAGAACAATGGAAGGGCCATTGAAATACCAGGAATAAAAGGGGTAAATGTTTTATTTTTCCCCAGGGTGTCCTTGACTGTATCTTCAAAATTGCAGTGAACAAAAGGCAGGACTCCTCCTGAACTTTACCTTGGTTAAAGCATCAGTATCTAAAGATAATAGTTCACTGGACATCAATGTAAGAGGCTTTGCAGTCCTTAAATCTGCCAGCAGGGTGCAGCAAGAATCCATTCGCACTGGTATTGATTGTGAGTGTGAAGCCTTTTTATGGGTCACAATGCAGTTTATCACAAGGATTCTCCCTCCAATGTCTGAACTTCATTTAATCCACTTCCAGTAATTGTGAAAGGGTTATTACTTCTGCTGAAAGAACTGCAGATGCTGTAAATTAGAAACAAAAACTGAAATTGCTGGAAAAACTCAGCAGATCTGGCAGCATCTGGTGGACAGAAATCAGAGTTAACATTTCAGGTTGTGTGACCCTTCTGAAACTAGTTTGAAAGTTACCCCCAGATCTCTACTTGGCTGTATTTAAATGATCTGAATTAAAATCCTTTGATCTTTACAGGGCAGCAATCATCTGGAATTATGTGTTCAGCCAAAGAGGAACAAATTGTGATTTCAGTACTACTTCTCTCAGCAGAAAGTTCAACATCCTGAGAGTTTTTGGACCTGACTATAGTTTTGATGTTGGAACAGGAAGCATTCATAGTGAGTAACCTACGCCCAGTAAAAAGTTAGGGCCTATTGATGGTGTCACTAAATGGATGTCATCTCTCTCTCCTAACCCCTGAATCATACAAGGAAACCTACTAGATGTTTGTCCAGAGAGAATGGTTTGTATGGGCTAATTATAGGTCAGTTCCAACTCCATTGCTTCAGAGCATATCTTGACACTGAGCTGTGAAGATTATATAGAGTACTCGATATCAGTTTGTGTAGACATTCATGACTCAGGACAGAAAGGTTACATGAAGTTTGTCTTGACATCAACAATGTCAGTGGAAATAGGAACTGATTCAGGCAACGAGTCAAAGGGTTATCTGTTTGTAGTGCTTGGTTTTGAAACAGCTGAGGATTGAATTGTTTAGGAGGTACAGATTTGGACAAAACAAAAATCTCTCTTCCAACAGTTAGAATGTAAATATTAAGAAAATGAGAAAGATATTCTCTAAACTTTAAAACTGTATTCTCACTGTTTTTAAAGTAACCTCAGAACCCTAGAGTATTTTATAAACCTATTTCAGCACCACACTGGATTTGCATTTCATGTGCTGTCAAATTGCTATAATACCATCCCACATTGCTTCACTTCTGAGTCAGAATGGTCCCTAACTGACTCTGGGTTTGCACTACGAATACTCATGAGGGATCCTTTATTTTCATTCACAGAATGAAGCCAGCATTTACTGTTATTCTGATGATTAAGATTCCACTGGCAATTTGTTCTGTAATAGGGAGGAAGAAAGCTGATGCAGAAGAATAAATCTTTTCCTGGTTTTGCACTTAATCATCTTACAGTGACTGCAGGTTCCATAATCACAACTGCAGACTGTAATGGAGAATTATCCCCATTTTCTGTGAATTTCTATCCATTTCAACATATAATGAAATACCGCAGTTGTTATGAGATAGAGGATCTGCCTCCTGTCTGTGCTGAGTTTGAAATCAAGGCCAGTGATAAATATCTAATGTAGTTAACTCTGAAGAATGTTCCACCTTTCAAGATGAATTTCCTTCTGAAAAGCAATTTTGTATCACACTCTAAGTAACTGAAGGAAAACTGCATGTATGTACTCTTGGTAAATTCTAATTTTTTCTCAAATCCCATGTGTGAATGAATATGTCACAATTTTCAATATTTAATTATTTTTCCAGGTTCAATGCCTTGAACTATAAACAAAATAAATGTAAAAATCAAAAGACTACTTCATTCACAATTCCAGAAATTGGACTTTGTGAAAATTAAAGAAAGTTTGCAACTGTGAGTTGACAACTTACTAATGTGCCAAAGTTAATAGAAATATAAATTATTCAAGTAAAATAATAATGGTTTGTTTTTTACGACTGAAATCAAACGTTCACATTTTATTAGAAAATACTTACTATATTAAATCAAAATGATAGTATTTTGTTAAAAGGATAGAATACATATTTACTTTTAAAATAAAGAAAATAGATGGTAGAAGACTATAATTTCATCATAGACTTATGATGACAAAAAGTTAGTCAAAAGTCACGTGGTTCGTGATATGATTAGAATCTCCTGATCATATTATAACATTACAACCCTTACCATCCCTAATCAAATAATATTAAATGGATGCCCCAGCCATAACAATGTTTGTCACTCAGTCAGAAATGTTCATATTTGAGGTTTTGACAGCAACAATCCAATACATCTTCTGCATAAACCATAAATACATTCTGAATTTGAATACATTAACTCACACAGGCAAGCTAAGAGAAGTGTGGTTGGAAAGAACTGAGAACAGTTGTTCCAACTGAGTTATTACAATTTTTTACATTGACGCTACCTGTGGACAGAAACAGCACCAAAGAATTATTTTTGTTTAGTTCATAGCCGCCAACTATTTAGCAGAGGGCACTTTGTATGAAAAGCAGGCTACAGTCTGGATCATCACACTGATATACTCCTAGAAATTATGATGATCCCGAGCCAATGCATGTGGCCACTGAGGAACATGTGGCAAGGCATGTAGATAAATAAATCTACTCAATAAAACAGTGTTGCTTCCAACAAAGCTACGACAGAATGAATTCTCCTAATCGCACAGTACTGATGCCACAAATTACTTCCTCAATGAGATCATGAATAACACATTAATGTCACAAAGGCAAGTATTTACATATATATAAAAAAAAATGGGTGGTAGAGATTGAGTTACAGTGAAAATGGGTTGCATTAAACAATTAGTCTGCTGCTGGAGTGGATTATGACAGTGTTGAATTCCTATTAAACAGTTAGCCTGATGCTTGAATGGATTATGATGGCACCAGAATCCTTTCAGGATATTTTCATGCAACTGTTCCTATTCATCCATTTCCTTCAATCTTTTATTTACATACATACTTAATAGATCAAATAGTGCCCAATAGAAGCCCAAGATTTCTGAGTCCAAACTATGTGATCCGGAAAAGGTTGATGAATAATGTCAGTGAAATGGCCATAGCTAACAGCTTGACAAAGAAAATAAAAAAACTTTGTTAAGAATTTCAGTGCAAGTGGAAATGAACATCACAAAAAGCAAATCAATGTTAGAACAAAATACAAATGATGGGCCTGCAGTTTATTTCCACTATTTATTAGCACGTGAAGTGAGAGTGACAGGTTAACATTCTGGGTGCAGACTTTTACTCAGTGGCATATTATTTTTTAACTTCAGATTCTCAAGGCGATGTTTTTAACTTTTCATGTTTCACATACGAACAAGGAGCACAAGTAGGCCATTGAGCCCCTCATGTCTGCTCTGCCAGCCAATAAAATCATGGCTGATCTGATGGTATCCTCAAACCCACATTCCCCGCTCCTATAATAACCTTTCACTTATAAAGTCATAGAGAGGTACAGCATGGAAACAGACCCTTCCATCCAACTCGTCCATGCTGATGATATCCCAACCCAATCTAGTCCCACCTGCCAGCACCCGGTCCATATCCCTCCAAACCCTTCCTATTCATATACCCATCCAGATGCCCTTTAAATGTTGCAATTGTACCAGTCTCCACCACTTCCCCTGGCAGCACATTCCATACACGTACCACCCTCTGCGTGAAAAAGTTGCCCCTTAGGACCCTTTGATATCTTTCCCCTCTCACCCTAAACCTATGCCCTCTAGTTCTGGACTCCCCCATGCTAGAGAAAAGACTTTGTCTATTTACCCTATCCATGTCCCTCATGATTTTGTAAACCTCTATAAGGTCACCCCTCAGCCTCCGACGGTCTAAGAAAACAGCCCCCAGCCTGTTCAACCTCTTCCAACAGCCCTGGCAACATACTTGTAAATCTTTTCTGAACCCTTTCAAGTTTCACAACATCTTTCTGATAGGAAGGAGACCAGAACTGCATGCAATATTCCAACAGTGGCCCAACCAGTGTCCTGTACAGCCACAACATGACCTCCCAATTCCTGTACTCAACACTCTGACCAATAAAGGAAAGCATACCAAACGCCTTCTTCACTATCCTATCTACCTGCTTTGAAGGAACTATGAACCTGCACTCCAAGGTCTCTTTGTTCAGCAACACTCCCGAGGACCTTACCATTAAGTGTATAAGTCCGGCTTAGATTTGCTTTCCCAAAATGCAGCACCTTGCATTTATCTAAATTAAACTCCATCTGCCACTTCTCAGCCCGTTGGCCCATCTGATACTTCCATGCTTAAGAAGAATCTATCCACTTCTGCCTTAATAATATTCAAAGACTATGTTTCCACTATATTTTCAAACTCATCTGTCCATTGTCACCAATTAATAGCAACTTCTAAAGAACAACTGTTTCAAATTTAGGCCCTTCTCATGCCCGGTGTGCTTTTTCCTTTCTGATTTACCCCACAGTGTCATCTTGCTAAAGCATTGAGCGGGACATAATAAAATGTCATATGGCCTTTTCTCAGTTTCATTATCAGTCAGATATTCCATTACATCGAGTTAAAACACATAAAGGTGATAAATCCCCAAGAGCTGATCAGGTGTACCTCAGAACTCTGTGGGAAGCTAGAGAAGTGATTGCTGGGCCTCTTGCTGAGATATTTGCATCATCGATAATCACAGGTGAGGTGCCGGAAGACTGGAGGTTGGCAAATGTGGTGCCACTGTTTAAGAATGGTGGTAAGGAAAAGCTAAGGAACTATAGACCAGTGAGTCTGAGATCAGTTGCAGGCAAGTTATTGGAGGGAATGCTGAGGGGACAGGATTTACATGTATTTGGAAAGGCAAGGACTGATAAGGGATAGTCAACATGGCTGTGTACGTGGGAAATTGTGTCTTACTAACTTGATTGAGTTTTTTAAATAAGTAACAATGAGGATTGATGAGGACAGAGCTGTGGACATGATCTATATGGACTTCAGTAAGGCATTTGACAAGGTTCCTCATAGTAGACTGGTTAGCAAGGTTAGATCACATGGAATACAGGGAGAACTAGCCATCTGGATACAGAACTGGCTCAAAGGTAGAAGACAGGGTGGTGGTGGTGGAGGGTTACTTTTCAGACTGAAGGCCTGTAACTAGCGGTATGCCATACGGATCAGTGCTGGGTCCACTGCTTTTCATTATTTATATAAATTATTTGAATGTGAATATAGAAGAAGAATATAGTTAGTAAATTTGCAGATAACACCAAAATTGGAGGTGTAGTGAACAGCGAAGGAGGATATCTTAGAGTACAATGGGATCTTGATCAGATGGGCCAATGGGATGAGGAATGACCAATGGAGTTTAATTTATATAAATGCAAGGTGCTGCATTTTGGAAAGGCAAATCAGGGCAGGACTTATACAATTAAGAGTAAGGTCCTGGGGAGTGTTGCTGAACAAAGAGACCTTGAAGTGCAGGTTCATAGTTCCTTGAAAGTGGAATCGCAGGTAGATAGGATAGGGAAGGCAGCGTTTGGTATGCTCGTCTTTATTGGTCAGTGCATTGAGTATAGGTGTTGAGATGTCATGTTGTGGCTGTACAGGACATTGGTTACGTCACTTTTAGAATACCACATGCAATTCTGGTCTCCCTGCTATAGGAACATTGTGAAACTGGAAAGGGTTCAGAAATGATTTCCAAGAATGTTGCTAGGGTTGAAGGGTTTGAGTTATAGGGAGAGGCTGAATAGGCTGGGGCTATTTTCCCTGGAGTGTTGGAGGCTGAGAGATGACCCTATAGAGGTTTATAAAATCATGAGGGACATGGATAGGGTAAATAGACAAGGTCTTTTCCCCAGGGTGAGGGAGTCCAAAACTAGAGGGCATAGGTTTAAGGTAACAGGGGAAAGATTTAAAAGGGCAATGGGCAATGTTTTCAAGAAGAGGGTGATGCATGTATGGAATGAACTGCTTGAGGAAGTGGTGGAGGTTGGTACAATTACAACATTTAAAAGGCATCTGGATGAGCATGTGAATAGGAAGGGCTTAGAGGAATATGGGCCAAATGCTGACAAATGGGACTGGATTTATTTAGGATATCTGATCAGTATGGATGAGCTCAGCCAAAAGATTTGTTTCCGTGCTGTACATCTCTGTGACTCTATGGCATCACTCATGTCTCAGTCAAGCATTTTCAAAAAATGGTATCTTAGACATGTGGAATAGCAGAGGTAGTGCACCCATGATGGGGGTTTCCAGTGCCTGCTCATCAGAGACACTTTGCCCCTGGGCAGTGTAAAGGTGTGCCATGCTTCCAGCAAAATCTCAGCTTTGCTGGAACATTGGAACAGCTGTTTATGAGGTGGTGGATTTATCAATTGCATTGTGCTCCCTCCCTTCAGACTTCATGCACTTGGCAATGTTGCCAAAGAACTTTCATCTTTCCAGTGATTGCCCTGCCAGAGTTCACATCACAACAGCTTCTGAGAGTCTGAGGGCCTGAGTCACTGCAAATCACTTGGATGGTACTCATCTCTCATTGTTGCTGAATGTTGGACTGCAGCTCTCAATTCTTCCCCACTTCTGCCACAGAAATCCAATCAGTGCTCCTGGGAATTAGGGTTAAACCGAACACATAGGGAGGAGAAGTTTCAACCTGCCAATGACTGATGATCACTGACAATTGGAGTAAAGGTCACTACAAATGTTTGATTGCAATTGTTTGACCTTACCTCTATTATAGCAATTCCAACAGCAACACCACTAATAACAGCACTGTTCTTTTTGATCATTGTGATTACAGCATTCAAACAGCCCTTAAACAAAAAGGACGAAATTGGTAACCGTTTTTCACCATAAAATGCGCAAAATAAAGCTGAATATCAATTCCAATCTTTATTATGAAAATCCCCTACCTTTGAATAGATAGTTGCATCTGATGTGTCAAAGCCATCACATTCAGGAGAAATAGGGTCGTGACAACAACTCTTAGGATATAGGCGTCCTTTTAGTTTGTGATAGGATGATTGTATAAAATCTGTGTAATTATTTAACCCACAGCATTGAAACTGAAATAGCAAAAAGAATGCTCCTTCAGAAAACATTCTAACATATTGTAAATACCATCTAAACCAATGCTAATGAAAAAGATAGTTGATAAATACAAAGAAATCTCTTTTGACTTGTTGTTTGTGTTGTGACTTTTTGCTCCATTCCTTTCTAAGCATTCCTTTGTAGTGCAGCTTCTTCAGTCAGGGGATTGCTGGGGGTTTGTTCACAGTTTCTTAAAATCTAAACGTGCACCATTAATAGTAACAGGAAATGCAGGTGGCATCTGTGTTTCAGGTTGTCAACTTTTCATCAGAACTACCTGTCAAGTATTTCCAAGATTTTCTGTTGATGTTTCAGCTTTCCAGCATCCATAGTATTTTGCCTTTGTACCAGGGAGTATTGTTATATGTGATTTTGAAATAATTGTCTCAATGTTCAGATCTTGCATAGAATCAGGTTAGTTTCAATGACTCCACTTTGTTCCAGTGTGGAGAGGATATTCATGCTTTTCACATTAGTGACAACAGTGTTGAGTTTGCTCTCCATTCTCTGTCACTGTATGTCAGCAGCTCTCTGAGTAGAATGCTGGTGATTAATGCAAAATAAAGTTGCTTCTACAATACGCCTCCATCAAAACCTTTGAATAACACTTTTAGTACAAAAATGTAATTTTCCATCATACAACAAGTATTCCATTGACACCTCGGGATGTTATTTTCCAAGCAAGTTGTTTATCTACAAAACCAAAATACTACATATGCTGAAGAAACCCAGAAGATCAGAAAGCATCTGTGGAGACAGAAGCAAAGTTAACATTTGAACTTGATGATCTTTCACTAACTTGCACATTTCTGTCGATTTTGACAAATTCCGGAGCAGCTGAAAGTGTTAAATGTTTCTTTAGCCTCTCTGAAGTACTTTTGTGCTATTGTAGCTAAAAGTCTAAAAAGAAAATAAATCCTTTTGAGGGAAATTTTTCAACTTTGTAACAAATTACCTTGTGGAGAAAGTGAGGTCTGCAGATGCTGGAGATCAGAGCTGGAAATGTGTTGCTGGAAAAGCGCAGCAGGTCAGGCAGCATCCAGGGAACAGGAGAATCGACGTTTCGGGCATAAGCCCTTCTTCAGGAATGAGGAAAGTTTGTCCAGCAGGCTAAGATAAAAGGTAGGGAGGAGGGACTTAGGGGAGGGGCGTCGGAAATGTGATAGGTGGAAAGAGGTCAAGGTGAGGGTGATAGGTCAGACTGGGGTGGGGGCGGAGAGGTCGGGAAGAAGATTGCAGGTTAGGAAGGCGGTGCTGAATTTGATGGATTTGACTGAGACAGGGTGGGGGGAGGGGAAATGAGGAAACTGGTGAAATCCGAGTTCATCCCTTGTGGTTGGAGCGTTCCTAGCCGGAAGATGAGGCGTTCTTCGTCCAACCGTCGTTTTGTTGTGGTCTGACGATGGAGGAGTCCAAAGACCTGCATATCCTTGGTGGAGTGGGAGGGGGAATTGAAATGTTGAGCTACAGGGTGGTTGGGTTGATTGGTCCGGGTGTCTCAGAGGTGTTCTCTGAAACGCTCCGCAAGTAGCCGGCCTGTCTCCCCAATATAGAGGAGGCCACATCGGGTGCAGAGGATGCAATAGATGATATGTGTGGAGGTGCAGGTGAATCTGTGGCGGATATGGAAGTTTCCTTTGGGGCCTTGGAGGGAGGTGAGGGGGGAGGTGTGGGCGCAAGTCTTGCACCTCCTGCGGTTGCAGGGGAAGGTGCCGGGAGTGGAGGTTGGGTTGGTGGGGGGTGTGGATCTGACGAGGGAGTCACGGAGGGAGTGGTCTTTACGGAATGCTGATAGGGGAGGGGAGGGAAATATATCCTTGGTGGTGGGGTCCGTTTGGAGGTAGCGGAAATGACGGCGAATGATGCGCTGTACATGGAGATTGGTGGGGTGGTAGTTGAGGACCAGTGGGGTTCTGTCCTGGTGGCGGTTGGAGGGGCGGGGTTCAAGGGCGGAGGAGCGGGAAGTGGAAGAGATGTGGTGGAGGGCATCGTCGACCACTTTGGGGGGGAAAATTGCGGTCCTTGAAGAAGGAGGCTATCTGGGTTGTGCGTTTTTGGAACTGGTCCTCCTGGGAGCAGATGCGGCGGAGTCGAAGGAATTGGGAGAATGGGATGGCGTTTTTACAGGGGGCAGGATGGGAGGAGGTGTAGTCCAGGTAGCTGTGGGAGTCGGTCGGTTTGTAGTAGATGTCCGTGTTGATTCTGTCGCCTGAGATAGAAATAGAAAGGTCTATTTCTATTTCTATCTCAGGCGACAGAATCAACACGGACATCTACTACAAACCGACCGACTCCCACAGCTACCTGGACTACACCTCCTCCCATCCTGTCCCCTGTAAAAACGCCATCCCATTCTCCCAATTCCTTCGACTCCGCCGCATCTGCTCCCAGGAGGACCAGTTCCAAAAACGCACAACCCAGATGGCCTCCTTCTTCAAGGACCGCAATTTTCCCCCCCAAAGTGGTCGACGATGCCCTCCACCACATCTCTTCCACTTCCCGCTCCTCCGCCCTTGAACCCCGCCCCTCCAACCGCCACCAGGACAGAACCCCACTGGTCCTCACCTACCACCCCACCAATCTCCATGTACAGCGCATCATCCGCCGTCATTTCCGCTACCTCCAAACGGACCCCACCACCAAGGATATATTTCCCTCCCCTCCCTTATCAGCATTCCGCAAAGACCACTCCCTCCGTGACTCCCTCGTCAGATCCACACCCCCCACCAACCCAACCTCCACTCCCGGCACCTTCCCCTGCAACCGCAGGAGGTGCAAGACTTGCGCCCACACCTCCCCCCTCACCTCCCTCCAAGGCCCCAAAGGAAACTTCCATATCCGCCACAGATTCACCTGCACCTCCACACATATCATCTATTGCATCCTCTGCACCCGATGTGGCCTCCCCTATATTGGGGAGACAGGCCGGCTACTTGCGGAGCGTTTCAGAGAACACCTCTGGGACACCCGGACCAACCAACCCAACCACCCTGTAGCTCAACATTTCAATTCCCCCTCCCACTCCACCAAGGATATGCAGGTCTTTGGACTCCTCCATCGTCAGACCACAACAAAGCGACGGTTGGACGAAGAACGCCTCATCTTCCGGCTAGGAACGCTCCAACCACAAGGGATGAACTCGGATTTCACCAGTTTCCTCATTTCCCCTCCCCCCACCCTGTCTCAGTCAAATCCATCAAATTCAGCACCGCCTTCCTAACCTGCAATCTTCTTCCCGACCTCTCCGCCCCCACCCCAGTCTGACCTATCACCCTCACCTTGACCTCTTTCCACCTACCACATTTCCGACGCCCCGCCCCCAAGTCCCTCCTCCCTACCTTTTATCTTAGCCTGCTGGACAAACTTTCCTCATTCCTGAAGAAGGGCTTATGCCCGAAACGTCGATTCTCCTGTTCCCTGGATGCTGCCCGACCTGCTGCGCTTTTCCAGCAACACATTTCCAACAAATTACCTTGTGCCTGGAAAATCATTCCAATTCTATTGAGTTAAGTTACTTAAAGTAGTTTTAGAATGAATATTCTAATTTCCTCAGTAAGCCCTAATTCTGAAATACTGCACACTTTTCATCTTTTTAAAGGTTCATTTATATCTTGTGTAAAATGTCACTCATCTAGTTGGGCCTCATATTTCCTATGCATCAAAATGATTTTTTTGTCTACCCAAATTCTGCACTGAATGTATTGAATCTTAACAGTCAGGAAACTCTTCTCCCAAAACTCTGACTTACTTATACACTATGTACCACCATATGATCTTGTAGACTGTAGAAAACAGAAGAATATAGACATTCCCTTTATCATAAGGTCAGAAGTGGGGATGTTCGCCGATGATTACACAGTGTTCAGCACCATTCACGATTCCTCAGGTACTGAAGCTGTCCATATTCAAATGCAAAAAGATCTGGGCAATAAGCAGGCTTGGGCCGACAAGCGACGATTAACATTCGTGCCACACAAATGCCAGATAATGACCATCACCAATAAGAGACAATCTAATCACTGTCTCTTGACAATCAGGGTATTACCATCACTGAATCCCTCACTGTTAACATCCTTGGGGTTACCATTGATCAAAACCTCAACTGGACTGACCACATAAACACAGTGGCTACAAGAGCAGGCCAGAGATGAGGGATACTGCGGCGAGTAACTCGCCTCCTGACACCTCAATATCTATCCATCTTCTACAAGACACAAGTCAGGAATGTGATGGAATACTCCCCACTTGCTTGGGTGGGTACAGCTCCAACAACACTCAAGAAGCTTGACACTATCCAGGACAAAGCAACCCGCTTAATTGGCACCACATCTACAAACATTCAATCCCTCCATCACCGGTGCTCACGAGCAGCAGTGTGTACTATGTACGGGATGTATTGCAGAAATTCACCAAAGATCCTTAGGCAGCACCAGCCACCAATCAAACCTACTGTATTAAAAAAAAGTACACAGGATGTCAAATACATTAGAAACTTTCTGGTCATTCAAATTCTATGAATGCAGAAAGGTTGATTAAGAAAAGCTAACAAAACAAACTAGAGATCGATTTGAAGTCTTCATGGTCCACATAGCTTAGCAGCTCCTGGGATAAAACTGCTCAGCCATTTGGCAGCTCCCTCAGCCACCTTTTTTTTAAACTAGCTTTTCCTCTTGCTGTTGTTTAGTGAACCCCCTGCCTCGGAGTCAACATGCCAATGGAGTTTTACAGAAACATCAGTAATGCACATTGCAAACGTATTTAACTTACAGCTGCCATAACAGAATCCCATCCATAACTTGCAAAATTTTTGTCACCATATCCAGTGTAGTTGTTTTTTAATAAGTAAAGTGCTTCTTCTTCAAATACAGTTGCAACCTATAAAGAATATCAATATTAACTTTCAGTAACTGCACCTTTCTGTTTATCCACTCATTCCTCCTTTTCATGAGCCACTTTTAAATCATTGGTATTGCTGGCAAAATCAACATTTAATGCCCATCCTCAGTTGGCCCAACAAAACTGAGTGGATGCTAGATCACTTCAGAGGGCAGGTAAGGGCCAACTGGACTGATGGGTGACTGGATAAAGGCCAGACAAGTTAAGAATGACAGATTTCCAAGTCAAAAGGGACATGAGTAAACCAGTTGGGTTTTTATGTTGTTGATATTATCATTTTGTTTTGTATTTCCAGGTTTAAGAGTAACAAAAAGATGGGGTACTGGGCTAATGGTCGGATACATGGTAGTGTGGATGAGCAGAGGGATCTTGGTGTCCATGTACACAGATCTTTGAAAGTTGCCACCCAGGTAAATAGTGCGGTGAAGAAGGCATATGGCATACTGGCTTTTATTGGTAGAGGAATTGAGTTCCGGAGTCCTGAGGTCATGTTGCAGTTGTATAAGACTCTGGTGCGGCCGCATCTGGAGTATTATGTGCAGGTTTGGTCGCCATACTATAGGAAGGATGTGGAGGCACTGGAACGGGTGCAGAGGAGGTTTACCAGGATGTTGCCTAGTATGGTAGGAAGATCGTATGAGGAAAGGCTGAGGCACTTGGGGTTGTTTTCATTGGAGAAAAGAAGGTTTAGTGGTGACTTGATAGAGGTGTACAAGATGATTAGGGGTTTAGATAGGGTTGACCATGAGAACCTTTTTCCACGTATGGAGGAACCTTTTTCCAGCTATTACGAGGGGGCATAGCTTTAAATTAAGGGGTGGTAGGTATAGGACAGATGTTAGGGGTAGGTTCTTTACTCAGCGAGTCGTGAGTTCATGGAATGCCCTGCCAGTAGCAGTGGTGGACTCTCCCTCTTTATGGGCATTTAAGCGGACATTGGATAGGCATATGGAGGATAGTGGGCTAGTGTAGGTTAGGTGGGCTTGGATCGGTGCAAAATCCAGGGCCAAACGGCCTGTACTGCGCTGTATTCTTCTATGTTCTATGTTTTAAAAACTAAGTTAAAATTGTTAAATTGTGATGATGGCATTTGAACTTAACGATGAATGTAGGCCCTCTAGATTACTGGTCTGGTGAAACAGCCACTCTTTAATAGCCCATAACATACATCTGAACAAATTCCTTGTGCAAATGGTTATCATCTCCACAGAAATATATTCCAGGCAGTTGGACTAATACAGTCCAAATGTTCCAATATTCTGGGTACAGCGTGAGAAAAGCAGAAATAAAAATAACAATAATAATTTAGGTTTTAAAAATGCACAAACTTGTTGTGAACAGTGACTTACATTTCCATAGCCCTTCCACTTGCAGGAAGACACCCCATCAGCAGAACAAAATAACAGATATTGAATACATGGAGTAAAAAGGAAAGACAGAGGGATAGAATAAGCATAACGTGTGAACAACTGAAACTGGCAAAATAGGATAGCAGAGTTGAATCTTTAAATGATGGAGCCATGGATTAAGGTTTCAGAAAGGAATATGTAAGAGAGGGACGTAGGCAGCTAACATCATGTATACATGAAAGTGCAACCAGACAGGGTTTGGGGTTTGGACAGTTTATTGAGGCTGAGATAGCAGGTGGGGAAACTGAGGTATTGCTCCCAGGCCAAAATGATGGTTTTGGTTTGACCAAAATTAAGCGAGAAGAAATATTAGCTGCTCCAAGTGTTGATGATAGGAGGAGGTTTGAAAGCATACCGACAGTTTTTAAATGATTGGAGTTGGCAAGCAGGGAGAACTGTGTGATAGCAGCACACACATGGAAATTGACCCAAGCTCCTGAATATATTGGCAAGGGTATGGGGGAAATGTAGAGATAGTCAGGAATTGATCCATGAGTTGCAGCAGAAGTTACATGTGAGAAAACAAGGAAAGTAAACATTGAAGATAATGCAACAGCCATGTTTTGCAGAATGAGGCAAAAGAATTGCTTTGAAGTTGACTGCACAGGAAGAATCTTGGTAGAGGAAACAATAGTTAATGGTGCTGAGACCGGGACAGTTAGACTTTAGCTATTGTTACAGCTTGGGGTCAAGGTGAAAACCCTGGTTGAAGAGTCTGGAATAATCTTTCTTAAAGCATACATGCAATGCAGAAACATTTCAGGGTTTTGAAGAGAAATGAAAGCTGGGGATAACCTGTGGAGAGTGAACAGTGCTAAATGAAAATGCATGCATCATTGTGAGCAGTACACTTGCATGTTGCTCTGGACTATCAGATCAGTACACCGATGAAAACATTTATACCTCCAGTGTTTGGTGTGCTTGAGATGTCAAGGTCAAAGGGATAGCTACAAACTTGAGGTAGAGATTATACAGAGGGGGAATTAGGCCAGATAGGATGGGGTGAGCTCAGGAGAAAAAGCATGGTGACGAATTGAAATTGAAGTTTGAAATCACTGAGGCAAAGTGATCACTGAGGTGCAATTCAATGCAGAGAATAAAGGAAATGGTCAGTGATGATATCTTAGTGAGGACATTCTGATGGTACTTAGGGTTTGAAATGGAGTAGCAAAGCTCAAAGAGCTGGAAAGAAGTGCCTTAGTAGCCATTTTTAGGACATAGAACTATCAAGTGTTTAATACAGACAGGATCCGCATTACTAGGACTAAGACTAAAGGAGTGATATTTACAATTTTTTGAAAGACCAAAATGACAATTGCACAAGATATTTCTCCAATAAAAATCGTTGCCATGATTAAGAAGAACTGCAAGTTAAAAAGAAAAATATTAATTTTGAAATGCAATTTCACCACACTTAAGCATTAAACAATTTAAATGTTTTTCACAAATTATACAACAAATGCAGATTTAATTGTGTAATTTTATACTGTTAAACATGCAATGGGAAAGAGGGAAATGTCGTTACTTCATTCAACAATACCAAGGCAGAGATAACGTTGTGGACTTTTTTTCAACCTGGGTGAGATAATCGGCAATAATAAACACTTAGTAATCATAAGATATTCAAATTGGTATCCACTAAAACACAGCTGAAATGCTGTTAATTGTTATAGGGGAATGGTAGTCTCAGGGGAAGAAGCAGCATGCACAGCATGTTTTTCCAGGTTCATAAGGTTATAGATAAATTCCCACAAGGTTTAAATTTCACAGTCTCCTACTGTAATGACCAAAATTGTCCTGTGACACAAATAACTCCTCCTCAGCAGGAAGTCACAGGAGTTGCATGGAGCAAGGAGACCAAAACACATTGCATCACCATTGATGCATATAGAATCCACTTTCTACATCTAGAAAGTCTGACTTTTTTTTAATCAAGCGCATCCACAGTATTTTAATTGAGAGTAGGAGGATAGAAAGTATGGTGGGTCTATTGCCACTGCCAGGGGACGTTAATTATTCATAGACAGTCAACAGAGAGCACATCACTAGGGCAGCATGGTGTCATCCAAAGCATCTCAACCTCAGTGGAGTGAGAGTTTCCCTTTTTCTCCGCATGTTCCCTGTAAAATCTGCAAAACTGAGGTGGAAAGGCCACCTCAGAAAATAGCTCCATGGCAGAAGGCAAGACAAGTCTCCTAAGTCGGTTGAAGAGGACAGCGGGTACAATATTCTAAGAATTTGTTTTAAATTAAGGATGCTTTCTAACTTCAAGCAATCGGTGAGGAATTCTGGAGTATGGTGTTGATACTTTGCAGCTTATTGCTGCATTAAATACAAAGGGGATGATTTTGACGTAAAAAATTGAAATAATCATCAGTTCACAGTTAGGTTTAATTGTTTACACCAAACTTAGTTTTGCAAGGTGTTTTTTTAAGAGACATACACCCACATCTCAGAGGTGTACAGATGTGTCATACAATGCTTAAAGAGCTTATAATATAACTTGGTCTCCGGACGACTATATTGTATCAGATCACATGCCTTTAAAATGGCACGGAAAAGGCCAAAATTTATTGCCCTTCCCCAAGGTGTATTTTGAGGGGAAGTGGGCACTTTTTTGGGTGGAGAGTGTGAGGAGGGGATCCAGCTGCCTTCCTGACTCTGTCCCAATTAAGTCTGGGGCTGGATGACTCAGAGAAGGCCTTCCTGCCCTGAAGACCATTGAGGCACTTAATGCTCAATTAAGAGCCTCATCCCATTGCTGCTGATATTCAACCAGCTGTAAACTGGTAAGTTGCAGGCAGGAAACCTGAAAAGCAAACTCTGTCAGGATAGATTTAAAAAAAAAACTCAAAATACTGTGGAAGTTGGAAATCAGAAACAAAAACAAAAATTGCCGAAAAATTCAGAGGTCTGGCAGCATCTGTGGAGGAATGCAGAGTTACCGTTTTGGTTACGGTGACCCTTCTTCAGAACTGATGGTAGCAAGGAAAAGGTTGGTATATGTGCTGAAACTGGGGTGTAGGCAGGGAAGGGGAGGTGTAACCAATAGGTGGAGATGGAGCTCAGAGAGACAGAGAACAACAGTTGGGCAGACAAAGGAACGGGTGACGGGAGAATCAATAGCTGCTATCAGGAACCATTCATGGTTGACAACGGGCTGTTTGTGGAAGCAGCCCATGTGATGACCAAGGTCTGGTGAACTGTATAAGGATGCAGTTGGGAAACAACATGGGAGAAGGTGTTCAGGCCCTAAAGTTACTGAAATCAATATTGAGTCCCAAAGGCTGCAGAGTCCTTGAGCAGAAAATGAAATTATGTTCTTCCAACTTGTGCTGAGCTTTGCTGGAGAACTCCAGCAAACTTCAGACAGAGATGTTGGTCAGAGAACACAGTGGTGTGTTGAAGTGACAGGACACAGAAAGCTCATGGTCATTTTTGTGGACAGAACATTGGTGTTCTGTAAAGTGGTCACTCACTCTGCATTTCATCTCACAAGTGCAGAGGAGACAACATTGTGAGCAGTGAATACAGTAGATTCAATTGAGTGAAGTACAGGTATATTGCTGCTTCACCTGGAAGGTGTATCTAGGCCTTGGATGGGGAGGAGGGAGGAACTCTATGACTGATCAAGGGACTCACATTGGGAAAAGCAAGGGGCCTTGGCTGGAAGTCAGCCTCTCTCCTTTGAGGTGATCTCCCTTGCCATCACGTTGGTGTATCCCAAGCCATAACTGCTATCCTGCCCTCACTCAACCATGGCCCATGTGTGTGTGTGCGCGTGCCATAGGTTCAACACTAATTGCATGAGAAACAATTAATTTTCTCAGCCTTTCTAAAAGGAGGTTACATGAGGCTGCTGACTGGCTCTTCAGCTAACAGGGGACACTCATGTCATTAACTGGCATTAAATATCATCCCGTAAAACAGTTTCAAATATTCTTTAGCCATCTATGCTCAGAGCAATTTCATAAACCTACCAGCATCAAAAGTAACTTGTTCTCTTTGATAACACCATAACAGCCAACCAACCCTAGCAATGCAAGGCAGCACCCTGCAGCAATACAAAAATAGCCGACGTTCAGAAAATGTCCTGCACGTGATCCCAGGATTTGCAGGATGGAATCGCCATGAACCTTTAGCCACACACCGAATCCAAGAAGCACAAAACCAGCAACCTAGAAAAGAATATTTCAATATTGCAGTATAGTACATCACAGTCTAGTGAAGTAATGTCTTCTTGGTAACAATCTTCACTGAGAAGACAGTTTTTGGTGTTTGTTAAGCTTCTGGAGAATGGAAGATTGATTTCTTTCACAGACTCAGCACTGACATTGAGTGCCTCTGTGTTCTGCATAGTGGAAACTAAGGAAGTGTGAAGCTCTCATAATCAAACCAAACAGTGGCCGAAAGCCCAAACCTCAAAGCAGCTAGGCGAGCTATACCAATGTGATGTTGTGTTTCTTATACCAGCTTTCCTGTGGTGTTTCTGAGTCAGTCTGCTAGTTCTGTGCCAGATTAAAGATAGAGGTATACACTGCAGATCAATAACCACAAAAAACTGGGCTAAAAGTGTCCATCTTCCAAGCCACTGACGAAAGGACATGTTCATCCCAGTCCATCAAAAGAGTCTGACTTGCTTCAGAGTTTTGATTAGCCAGACTTTTCACACCCTTTCTTACTAGTTGAGGGCAATAGATTTAAATTTCACTTCAAATCTCATTTGTTTCATTTAAAAAGGTACAACCACAATGCCTTTTTAAGTTAAAATTATATTATATATTTAATAAGCCATGTGGAATTGTTCAAGATAAGTTCTTGAAATTACAAAGATTTCAAGTTGAAAGATTCGATCATTAATCATGTTAAAATTTGAAATATTTCTGCATAAATCTCAATAACATGCAGATAGTAATATTGTCAGTAACGTTTTAATAATCATTAATCGCTTATCATTTGAAATTAAGTTCTTATTCCCTCAACCAAATAATGCATAAAATGTTGCATAAACATTTTCTACATCTAGCCTTCCTTCAAATCAGAAATCAACAAATATCAGATATAAGACTATTAGATCTAAGAACAGAAGTAGGTCATGGAGCCCATTTAGTCTGCTCTGCCATTCAATGAGAGCATGGATGATATTGGGAAAACTTCTGGTGGAATCCCATGAGTTAACACTGAAGCTGGAGTTGGAGAGTGGCCTCGAAGTTGGGAGTGTGAATACCGGTTGGGAATACAAGCATTAAATAAAGGTCTCCCTTTTCAAACCATCACACATAACTTCCCTTCAACACAACACAGATATTGTGGGGAATTTATTGAAGTAAAATCCTATAACTAACAGAGTCTTCTACATATACAATATCTGTAACATCCTCCATTTGGCTGGTACCTCACTCACAGGTGAAAGAACAACAGAGAAAAGCAATCAGATAGGTCCTAAGTCACATAAACATAAAGACTGTGATCCTCTGCCATAAAATGTAGTACATTCTGGGCAGGAATGAATGCAATTGATAGAGGAACCTCAATATCCTAACATGAGCTGATCGAGGGGCCAAAATGAAATGACAGCTTCTTAACTCACAGCAGGAAGGCACTTTAACGTAAAGATAATTTACAATATATTAGTACAGATAATTGATAGTACTTACAGTTATGACAGCATTGATCCCAATCATTAAGAATTTTATACAGAAAAAAATACTTTGGACATGTGACTCCATATTCAGCTTTTTATTATTTGAGTTACACCATCTAAAAAGAAAGTATCTTTTTTAAAAAACACAGGACACATGATTAGTGTAAAAATAGTAACAGATGGAGCATGTTTGATAATGGATTAATAACAGTTACTCTTTTCACAACTATGTTGTCAGCGATAATGTAGTTACTGTATTTATAAGAAAGTTCTGCTTTTATTTCAAGGGATAACATTGTGATTAATGCTGACTATACTGTTACAAAACATTGCCTACTGTGTCAATCTCCTCACTTCTCATTTAAGCTTCTTGGAGATGAAATGGTTCTGTCCAATTTTCAACTTTTTCTATTGGAAGGCCTGGTGTTTTGTAGATTGATACCTCACCAAGACTACCTTGCCCAGATCGAATTCTCCCATTGCATTGATAGCATTGCTTACAACAAATACTCCCAAAGCTTGGAAGGTTTACTAATCAGTATTTGTCATGATCTAATGGAAGTGATGGATGCTTATTAACCTAAGAGATTTCAGCACCCTGATGTGCTGAGCAGATGTTCCCAATTGTTTACAACACACATCATTGGTGTACTGAACTGCAGCCTTGCAGTGAATTGCAATAGAGTTGGTTTAGTCCCCAATCATAACTATAAGGTGATGTCGTAATTGATATTCTGTTTACAAATGTTATCATGGTGTCGGTCTACCTAATTTCTTATTGGGTATCATTCTGCTAATTCACCTTCACTATACTACTGCCATTTCTGATCTAACATGCATCTTGTGGATAATAAACAGTTTTGTTTCTTCTGCTTTAGATTCAGGTTTCTACATAAATAACAAATATGTATGCCCTTTTTTACTTCAAAGTTTTCTATGAAGATTTCATGACTGAGTTAACTTTAGATACATTTTTAGCTGGCTGTTTTTGTGTGGGTAATCTGATTTTTGAAGCTACACTTTATGTAATGTTATAAATAGTGAACTTTCCCTGCGCAGTAAGGACTATTGAAGTCTAACTTTCACATAGATATTTTTGACAAGGACTGGAACATCTTGATGCTATTACAGTATATCTACTACCAATCACCTGCAAGAAGATCAAATTAAGATTCTTTTAAAAAGGTAAATAAAACCAAAAGAAATGTGGATGCTGTAAATCAGAATCAAAACAGAAATTGCTGTAAAAGCTCAGCATATCTGGCAGCCACCTGTGGAGAGAAATCAGAGTTAATGTTTTGGGTTGAAAGACCCTTCCTCTAAACGATGGTTCTATCTACCATCAGTTCTGAGGAAGGATCACTCAACCTGAAACCTTAACTCTGATTTCTCTCCACAGATGCTGCCAGGTTTGCTGAGCTTTTACAGCAATTTCTGTTTTTGAATCACTTAAACGTATTGGCTGAGAGCCTTGTCAGTGATCCAAAATTCCTGAAGCATGCTAGAGCTATAAGTGCATTGGACTGTAATTTCTCAAAGAAATTAAGCCAATTTGTGGTCAAGCCCAATGCAAGTCACAGGGTGCGAGCTCCCTTTAGATTCAAACTATCATCATTGAATAGGAGCTTCCTTTTTCTGTGCATTGACATTTCTGTTCATTTTGATGTTTAAATAAGGCTTATCCAAAAGTTGATGCCAGAGTTATGATTGCATTGAATGGTGCTGTTACTGTACTCAAAGCAGACACGAACTAATTCACGGCAGAAAACAAAGTCAGTTCAATCCAGTCAAAGTACCATTTTAACTAAGTGTTAATTATTGCTTGTCAACATCTGTGGCACTGAAAATCAGTTGTTACAAATGTGGATTCTCCTTTGCTGAAGAATGTCAAAACTAAACTTTTCTTAACTCTTCCTTTTTTCTTTATTTACCTTTGATTCTGCATTGCATTCACATACTAATTTACATTTCCCTTTCAAGTCCTTGTATTGTTATTTCAACAAAAATTCAATTGTTTTGGTTAAGGTGATGCCCTGTTGGGCACTCTGCTCAATCAGGTCCCAAGTGACTTGTTTTTCTTGCTGCTATGTTATCAGTTGGGAATTTAAAAGAACTTATCACGCACACAAAAAAAAGTAAAAACTTATTGGCACAAGTGCAAGTCTTGCTAAACTCCTGTTGTCATTAGATGCTATGCTAGGGCACATGACAGCTCAACATGATTCCTGCTGTACACAGATACCTATGGGTCAGTTCCCAAAGTAGTTTAATATCACTGGAGCCCTTACTGAATATTATTAACATCAGTAACTGGACAGTCAAGAGTGGTGGGATTCACATTAGATTAGATCAATAAACAAGATTTCACCTGTAACAAAATCTATTTTTCCTCAACTATGAAGTACTTTGAACAAAAAAAAAGCATCACCCCAATCATTAAATGTTTCCTTGAGGACATTTGTTCTGCTTTTTACTATATTTTTGTTGTGTAGTGTTTTTCTGATCTTTTGTGCTGTATTTAGTAAATTTTGTTGTGGTAACATGCAAAAATATTGTACAATCAGTTCTTTACAATGAAAAGAAAGGTGATGCACACCAATTTGAAGCTGATACAATCAGATATAATCAACTCCACTTTCAATATTACCTTATCTTTCAGCGAAACGTTGTTGGGGTTAAAAGAAGAGAGTCGTCAGGAGACAAGAGACTCCAGGACAAATATTGAAGATGATGATATGTGCACTGGACAGTGGAAAAATAACGGGTTAACCCC
The DNA here is from genome assembly GCF_037043375.1 of Chiloscyllium plagiosum. NCBI lineage: Eukaryota > Metazoa > Chordata > Chondrichthyes > Orectolobiformes > Hemiscylliidae > Chiloscyllium > Chiloscyllium plagiosum. Next base: position 9,432,780 of record NW_028270183.1, read on the forward strand.
ACTCTCAACTTAATCAAAATCGAGTAGAATTGGTCTTTTCTTTCTGACTGAGTTGGAAAGACTTACAAGGTTGAGCTTGTTGCTTGAGGGGGGTTGACGTTACTGGAACCGAACCCGGAGCCGGTTTGAATTGAGAGCTCGAGGCCCAACGGCCACCCCACGCGCCGGAAGCCATGTTGTTCCCTCTCCTGACAAGGCGAGATGGAAGGTGGAAAAAGGTATTGTAGGAATATTTCTCCAACTCCTCCAAAACGTCTGAAGGCTTGACCACCCTAATAACGGCGTTTTTTTCTTGTTTTAAAACTGATGATTTGCTTACTCGGGGGTAAGGAGCAATACCATCCTCTTTAAGTGTGTGAGCTATTTACATGCACGTTTTCCTTTTCCAAAAAAAAACAACTTTCATTAAGCCGAAAATGTAACAAAAAGTGCGAAACAAAGTGAATTTCATTGCATTTCTATTTTATATAATGATAGTACATTCATATTTAGAAGTGTTGAATTTATTATCCTGCCTTTGCCAAAATTGTAATGTCATGTTCAGTAAGCCTATAGAGTTATTTGGTTGGTCATCACCAGAGAAAAACGTAGATTGTTATATAAGGTCACTTGGTTCATTCATGAGGTTGCATTGGGTCTGTTTTCCTTGCAATGATGAAGGTTAAGAGGTGTATTAAAAGTGAATAAAGATGATGGGAAGTTTTCTTGAAGGGAGGAGGGAAAAAAAGTCTCTATGGTGAGAGGGTCGGGTAGAAAAAGATCTGGAGGAGAGACGGGGCGAATTTCTTTTCAGAGACTTGTCAGAATTTGGAATACTCTAAGTGGAAAGGTGATGGTGCAAATTCCAAAGATAACTTTAAAAGGCATTTGGATGTATAAATGTTGATGAGGCACTTGCAAGAATGTGTGACAAAGTGTAACTACAGTTGCAAAGAGATGGACAAAATTAGAATTGGCTTTATTGTCACATTTACTTGAATGAGTGCAGTAAAAAGTTTACAAGTCGCCACTGATGGGACCATCTTAGCTACAAAGTTATCTAGGTACAGATTATTAAGTTACAAATTCTCAAGGAAAAAAAGGACAAATGAAGAAATGAAAAGTCTGGCATTACAGATCATTGGAATAAGTTAGAAAAACAATATGCAGGCGCATTGAGTTAAATAGTGATGGATTGTGCTTGTAAACTGATGTGGTTGTCATGAATAAATTGGGCTTGCCTGTCCAAACCTGGCACATTTGCTCAGGAGAGTCAGGAAAAGCAACCAATGCTTCAGCTTAGTGTCATATAGGTTCGAAACAGACCTTCGGTCCAACCAGTCCATGCTGACCATAATCCCAAACTAAACTTTCACCTGTCAGTGTTTGGCCCATATCCTTCCAAATATGTCTTATTCATGTACTTATCTAAGTGTCTTTTAAATGTCGTAACTGGATCTGCATCCACCACTATTTCTGCAAGTTCATTTCAGACATGAACCACTCTCATAGATTGGACTGGGTGGACAAAGTGAAAAACCACACAATACCATGTTATAGTCCAACAGGTTTATTTGGAAGTACTAGCTTTCAGAACGCTGCTCCAGCTGTGGAGCAGGATCATAAGACATAGAATTTAGAGCAAAAGATCTCAATGTCATGCAACTGAAATGATATATTGAATAAGTCTTTTACAAGGTTGAGAGGAAGTTTAATAGAAACTTACAAGATAATGCATGGCTTAGAAAGGGTAGACGCTGTTTCCATTAGGCGGGGAGACTAGGACCCGTGGGCACAGCCTTAAAATTAGAGGGGGTCAATTTAGAACGAAAATGAGGAGACATTTCTTCAGCTAGAGTGGTGGGCCTGTGAAATTCATTGCCATGGAGTGCAGTGGAGGCCAGGACGTTGAGTGTCTTCAAAACAGAGATTGATAAATTCTTGATCTTGCAAGGAATTAAGGGCTACAGGGAGAATGCAGGTAAGTGGAATTGAAATGCCCATCAATCATGATTAAATGGCGAGTGAACTCAATGGGCTGAATGGCCTTGCTGCCACTCCTATGTTTTATGGTCTTAAACCTAGATTGCTGTATTTGTCTGTCATCTTTTAGAATGGGATTATAGGTTTCAGCTCATTAAAATATAAATCCCAGAACTTCTTTCCAGTCACATTCTTGAGTTAACTTAAGGTTTTATAAAAAAGGTGACTTCTCAGCTCAGACAATCCATTAAAGCTTTGGGGTTAGAGACTATCTATATCCCAATCTTGAGCCAAACTGGTTCTATTTCCTAAGTAGGAATTTATAAAATGTTATATGGATTGACTGTTTGCATTGAGTGTCTGCAGATTATATGCTTTTTGAACAAAATAGAATGTATCTGCAAATACAATTCTGCAATTGCAAATTCACCCCATAGACTTATATGTGTGTGTGTGTGTGAGACAGCCTCTCATCAGTTTATACTCTGTCACACTCATGCATACTCTCCACCAAGCATGCACACACGTAAACACACACTGTCTCTCACACTCACACGCGCACACTCTCACTGTTTCGCGCACATACTCTCTCTCCCCCCTATCTCCCCCCCCCCCCCCAAACACGCGCGCACTCATAAGTCTATGGGGTGAATTTGCATTTACAGAATTGTAATTGCAGATACATTCTATTTTGTTCAAAAAGCACACAATCTGCAGCCACTCAGTGCAAGCAGTCAATCCATGTAACATTTTGTTTAGGAAATAGAACTAGTCTGGCTCAAGATTGGGATACAGACAAACTCTAACCTCATACCTTTAATGAATTGTCTGAGCTGAGATTTTTTAATATAAAACCTTAAGTTATCTCAAGAATGTGACTGGAAAGAGGTTCTGGGGTTTATATATTAATGAACTGAAACCTGCAACTCTTTCTAAAAGATGAAAGGCTTAAAAGCAATCTAGGTTTATTCAATATATCGTTTAATTTGAATGACACTCAGATCTTTTGCTATAAGTTCTGTGTAATATGATCCTGTTCCACAGCTACCTGAAGGAGCAGCGCTCTGGAAACTAATACTTCTAAATAAACCTGTTGGACTATAACATTGTGTAGTATGATTTTTAACTTTATCCAGCCTCATACAGCACAGCCTGTAAGAAGAAAAAGCCTTTCATGTCTTTTTTTTAAATTCAGGATATAAAGGATTGTTTTGGAGGAGTTTAGGGAGAGGTGTTAAAAGTTTTGTGTAAGATTGTCTCAGTAGCAGTAATCTGTACTTGCCCTTAAGTTGAGCTAAGAGACTACATCTGACACACAAGAAAATGTAATTAGCTATTAAGGAATATTTAATAAACCTAAGCTGTTTATCATGACTGAACCAGTCTTCCTCTGCGTACAATGTTGTATGGGCACCCTTCTCCATTTGGCATCAGTAATGTAGACGGATATCAGTGCAGAGAATTCTGGCAATGAATCGGTCCAGTTGTAGCATCCTAAGTAGTTCTTGTGAGATCAAACATTTACAATAGAAAAGAGTTTGATCGGAGGTTTGTGTGAATTAAAGCCTTAAGGGAATAAGCTCACAAAATGAACCTATTATATTGTGAAAAAAAGACTTATAGGTGTTTTAAATGCTGAGACGAATGAGCAGAAGTAAAATAACTTAATTGGATTTTTACCCAAAATTTATATTATAACATCAGCGGGCCTCAAGTAAGATCCAAGATTAGATGAAATCTACCTGCACCACCACCATATATTAGTGGCTATGTGCATTAAAGAAAGTAATTAAAATCTTTAAAAAGAGTTGGATGAATATGTGGCTGGGAACAGGATTGAATATTATTGGAATAATTACTGTGACACAAATGATTTAACATTGAATGAAAGTCTTGTTAATTAAGCAATAGATATGTCCTGCAAGAAGAAGAAAATGAAAAGCACTAATAATGTAGAACGTAGTGTGATAGATATTTATCTTCTAATATTTTCAGGGTATTATAAAAATAAGATATTTTAAATAAATGCCACATTTCAGTGAGTATTATTCAAGTCAACTACTAAATGCTACAGTGTGTCAAATGGGTCCATTTTTGGATTTGCATTGCAAAATATTTGGACACAAAATCAATGTAACTAATCAGAAAGTGTGACAAAAATGCAAGGATATTTTACAATAAATATCCACACATCCTTTCTCTGTTTAATTTCACATCCAGAACCCCAAGAAAAACCTGCTTGTTTGTGGATTGATTCAGGGCCATGTTAATGTCATGATTTTATTTTGTCTAATTCTTGTACTTCGGCCAGTGTGGTGCTGAATTTAGTTCTTGTCTGCATACAAAATGAGTGACCAAACCTGCTAGCAACTGAGCAAGATCTGAAAGTCCATTTAAGACACACAGGGAAGATTATTTGAAGAAGTACTGGACCAAGTCTCTCTTGTTTTTTCTAGGTTTTTCTGTTACTATTTTGGTTTTATGAACCTTCATGACAATTTTTCCACTGTTTTTCTTTTAAATTCATTCTCCCATGAGAATCCCGATTATTTTTGTGTGATTTGAAAGAAAATAGAATACTCAATGGACAGGTGCCCATTAGGACAGAATGTACCAGAAGCTGTCTGTATCCTCTCACTGATAGTCATGCACAAGAATCTCATCAGATAAAGTGCATGAAACTCTGTAAGATTGCACTTCCTCTTCACTTTATAACACAAAATTATGAGGATTTATGTCACATGCTCTAAACAGATCTGCAGACAAAATTCTTCATGGTTAGAATGGTCTTTATATTTTATGCTTCGAGATCATTTCAAAATATCAGTAGTTACCTACAGACATAAGTAATTCAGCTTTCCGTATATCTGAAGAGATGTAATTAATTTAATTTCCCTTTACGGGCAAAACAAGAAGGGACAGATTAAAATAACATCTTCCATTTAAGATGGAGTTGAGGAATTTTTTCCATCAGAGGATCATGAGCTTTTGGAACTCTTTCCCAAAGAGCAGTGGAAGTAGGGTCGTTGAATAAGTTTAAGGCTGAGGTAAATAGATTTTTGACTAACAAGGAAGTCGGGGGACATGGGAATAGGTAGAAATGTGGAATTGAGATGAAAATCAGATCTGTCATTTTCTTTAGTATAGTTTAGGTGATAGCTTATATTCATACTCACTTTCTTCTAGTCACTATAATCTCATTTTACCATGTAATGTTTCCTTATCTGGTGCCTATATCTAGGCTCATGTGTAATCAATGAGCAGCTTTCTGAATTTCTCTATAGCATTCCACCATCCTCCAGATACTTGTCCAGAAAAAGCAAGTTTGAAGATAGCTCCTGAATGATAAAGACTATTGCAAGGTTTGTGAAGAAGGAAGGATACTCAAAAAATACAGTCCGCAGATTCCTCAGGAACAAACGACGATAAGCAGACCTAACACAGCCAGAAACCCTAACCACCTTACCATACATCAAAGAAGTCTCAGAAATGACAGCCAGACTACTAAGACCCCTCGGAATCCTAGTAGCACACAAACCCACCAACACTCTCAAACAAAAGCTAACAAACTTAAAAGACCCAGTACAACCCATGGACAAAACCAACGTCATCTACAAAATTCCATGCAAGGACTGCCACAAACACTACGTAGGACAAACAGGAAGAAAGTTAGCCACCAGGATACACGAACACCAGCTAGCCACAAAAAGACACGACCCTCTCTCCCTCGTAGCCCTACACACTGATGAAGAAAACCACCATTTTGACTGACACAACACATCTATCCTGGGACAGGCTAAGCAAAGACATGCCAGAGAATTCCTAGAGGCCTGGCACTCCAACCACAGCGCCATAAACAAACACATAGATCTAGATACCATCTATCATCCCCTCAGAAAACGAACAGGAAATGACATCACCACAAACCCCAGGAACCCCATCCAGGACAAACATATAAATAGAAAGCAGGAAACAACAACTTCGCTTCACTTGGAGGTCGCCACTGATGATATTACCTAGCCAGGTAATGAAACGTCTGGATATCAAACCTACAGCTCAGCAAGCAAACCTACACCCTAGATAAAGACTATTCTTTAAAATTATCATTCATAAAATCCGAAAGACACCAAATTAGCTTTGAATGTATAAACACTTAGCAGATTGTGGTGCATTGAATTAATGTTTCATTTATTCGGATAAATCCGAGAGATCCTGCAAAGCAGCACAACCTAGGTGTCAAAGATTGTTGTGTGTTGTATACTTTGTAAATTTGCCCTTCAAGGAGGCATTATTGCCTGCATTAAGTCAAGCATCAGGTTCACCAAGGAGATGAATGCAAAGAACAAAGCAGAACCTGCTGCTTGCTAATGCTCACTTCATTGGCAGCTGTCTTTATGTCTTCATTTTAAGTCAGTCTATCATATGATCTCGATAGACAAGTCCAAAGGTGGCCACCAGCAAACTCTCACACAAGACACTTTTCTTAACATGGCAATAAGGTCACTGTTGTGAAGCCATGTTTCATATATAGAAATAAAGATTTTAAATGTACTGGCTGGAAGCCCTTAATTAAAAAGTATAAAGCTACATTTCAGTGGGATCACAGCCAAACAGGCAGCACATTTATATCACTGCACCTTCCGCATTCCAACCCCACTGAAGTCGAGACAAAAACATACCAAGAAGAATCGCCTTGAAGGAATATAAATGGGACCATCTCCTATACCACTGTCAAAGCATCCAGCCACTCAGCTAAGTACTCACTTAGGTGGAGGCAAACCATTAGATATGATCACTTGAACAATGGGACTCTGGCTATCAAAGGAAAGGGTTCAGACATAATCCCACCACATAAAGCAGGCAACTAGAATACACTTACTATATTTGAGTTGCTGGTCAGTTTTAGAGAGATGATCACGTGTTAAGCCTACCTTTGTGTGTTGAAGTGAAACAGCACATTGACTCAACATTGAAAGCAATGGGATCACCAAGTTTGAAACAGTCAAGCCACCAACCTACAAAAGATGTGTACCCTTTGATTTTACTAGGACCTAACTTGCTTAATCTACCTTCTTATGGTTAAATCTATTTTTCTGGGTATGGATTTTGAGTACATGTCATGCAAAAGTTGGAGCCTTTTAAAATTATTTTACTTAGACTTGGTTCAATACAATAAAAACAATTCTATTTTAAAAGAAAGCCAAGGAAACTAATCTGATTGCATTTTTTTATGATCACAACTCAATAATTAACTACTCACTAAATTAGCAAACATATTGTCATGACACAGGTTAAACCCTCCTACTTAATTTAAAACCAGCAACACAGAAAAGATTTATCCTGCGCAGTAATCTGTAAAAATTCGAGTAGCCAAGAACTATTTAAAGTAAAAATTAACAACTTTATTTCTTAAAGTATAACAGAGAATAATTAACTAACAACAATGTACAAGTCCTTACTCTAATCTATCTTTTATCTTCCCTTCTATAACACTAGTCCGATAAAACTCCCAATTAAGATTTACAAAATAATACTTCTTATCTCAAAACAAGGCAACTTTCGGTTCTTCCATTTGGATCTTCTTGTGTCTTCTTTTCTTCTTAGGGATTTCTGTGTCATAGTTTACTGATTGAAAGGTACCTTTTAAGAGAGCTATTTTTCAAGCAGTCTGTTTACGTGCTGAGCTTGGCAGTTCTCCTCTCAACTGTTCAATTTCCCCCGGTCTTAATACTCCCCCAAAGCATATGATCATGTCATTGGCTTTTAAGATTGTCAATATACTAAATTCAAAGTGGATTGGAGTTTGGTATTTTTCAGAGTATAATTTAAACTGATTGGCCAAATTCAAATTTGTTTTTGTCTTCAGGCAACGAGCTAATTGAGTTATTCGACCAAGTGTTACATTGTTACCTTATTGAGAACACTTGGTGCTGTGTCCAGTAGTTCTGCTTTTAACTCTCTCAAAAGGTACAGTACACCCACATCTTCCTAACAATATTCTTTTCAATAAACCTATTGCCGTCAAATTAGGAGTGGGAAAAGAGGGGAACTATTTGACTCTCAGCTATTTGTAACACTAATAGCCCTGTAATGGACATGAGTAAACTGAACAGGATCAGATTCAGCTCAGCTCCTCCCACAGTCAGTAAACTGCCAACTGCAGTCATTTAAATTTGCATTGCCCACTTGAGTGAGAAAATGTAACCGCACCCCAGCCAGGGTCAGCATAGGAGTGGCAAAAAGCTACTCATCCTCTTTTACATGCTTTGGAGGTGCCGGTGTTGGACTGGGGTGGACAAAGTTAAAAATCACACAACACCAGGTTATAATCCAACATGTTTATTTGGAAGCACTATCTTTCAAAGCGCTGGTCCTTCATCGGGTGGTTGACAATGCGCTTTGAAAGATAGTGCTTCCAAATAAACCTGTTATACTATAACCTGGTGTTGTGTGATTTGTATCTTTTATATGCTGCAACCTTTAATTAGATCATTGTTGTCATGTACCTTAACTTCATTTATCTACCTTTTGTTTTACATATCTTATCAAATATAAGCCTTATGTATTTTTTTTTCAAGGGACTAGAGTTAATGTTGGTGGGGGGGGGGTGATCTTCCTTTCTTCAGAGCAGTGCCTTGGGATCTTTTACAACCATTCAAAAGTGCAACTCAGTTTGACCTCTCCGGGAACTTCATAGACCAGTGTGTCAAATAATGTGCAACTGGAAGGCCATTTTGAAGGTCATTGCCATGCTCCAGTATGAATTTCTGGACGTTATAGAAATGCAGACTTGGAGAATACATGATTAATTGGACAGTCAGTTTTGCAAATTATCTAAAATGGTTAGGAATTGGAGGACTCATATCAGGCTGATCAAAAGAACAAGTTACTAGGAAGTAAAATTTCTCAGAAAGCATTATCAATTTCTGGAAAATAAACTACTAATAGTTGATAAATGTGGAGTCATTATAATTCTTTAAAGGGAACCTGAGTTTCAGAAAAGGAACAATTTCAATTACAGGAGCTATATTGCTAATCAGCTGATATTATAATAAGCTGTGAACTACTGTGCTCAGTTTCGCTTGACTAAAGAAATTTGCCAAAGGTTTTTCTCTATTGGATTCAGTTTTCTTTTTCTTCTCTGCTTTGAAAGTATCATGGTTTGGGTGCATTAAAATGGCATACAAGGTTCATCAATGATGTAATGATTTGTATCTGAAAGTATGTCTGAAGGGCTGTTCTTGCCCTTTTCAGAAGCCTTTACACTTGTTACTATTTTGTGATGCTTGTGTCCCTGGTAATGTCAGGATTCATTGCTAATTCCCAATTGCTCCTGAAAGGATGGTGGTGAACTGTTGCTTGAATACAAATGAGTGACTTGTTGGGTCATTTCAGAGATGTAGTTAAGAGTCAATCAAATTGCTGTGTCTCTGGAGTTAAGGTAAGGTGAGGTCGGAGCAGCAGAAATTTTCCTCACTAAAGGCAATTAATGAGCATTTAATGGCAATCCAGTAGTTGCATGATTACCATTACTGACACTAACATTTCATTCCAAATGTATTTTATTTGTTGAATTTAAATTCCCCCAGCTATACTGAATCATTTGAGCATATATTTCTAGATCATGAGTTCAAGCCTCTGGATTTTCAGTCCAGTAACATTTCATTGTCTGACACTTCAATAGTTTGTGCTAAGTAAGACATGTTGGCAAACTTTTGCAATAATGTTCCACATCCACTGGTTTCAGTGTTACCAGGCTTTTTACTAAATAAATGTATGCATGAATTTCTAGATTTTGTTTCTACAGTGCTTCCAATTAGTGACAATACTTAATGTATGTGCTTTTAACTAAGTTCGCTGAGTATCTTTGTGCAAACTTAACGTGTGGGGCGCACTTTAGTCTCAGGATAGTGGTGGCCATTGCCATGTAATAAGTGTCCTGCCATAGGGTGCAGCCTCTGCAGTTAATGAAAGAGCCAAGTACACATGGTTTCTAGCCCTTGTGTACCATTTGAGTGAGCTGGCTAGAGGATGAGGTGCATAGACACACTAAGGATCAGCTACACCTTCTGTGTCCATTCCAGCCATGCATATAATACTCAGATGAGGCAACATCTGCAGAGAGAAACAGAATTATCACTTCAGTTTAATGACCATTCATTAAAATGGGAAAGGAATTCCTATGCTGCAGGGCACCACCCCATAATGAACCCCTGGTGCAGTAGCTGAGTTCAAGGCAGAGGTGAAAAAAATACTTCTGCACAATTGGGAAGCACCAGTTGGGTTCATTTGTGATTGTGTGCAAAAATCACACACTGCTGATATTTGGAAAACTAGTTAGTTAGAAGAGAGTTTAGGGATTTAAATTCAGCATCAGTCACAACTTTCCTGTGAAACTAGAAAATGAAAATAAAACAAGTAAACTACATATATATTCAGATAATCATTTATTGTCAAATATAATTCGGAAACTATAGCAGGTGAATACAGAACTGTGAATATTAAAAATACAATCAGAAGATTTATTCTTTTAAAAAAAGTCTGTTACTTCCTAAAAGATTCTACTTTAACTTTATAATTCCTTTTCTTGACTAATTTTCAAATTTAAAAATTTTGTGTCTTATCACGTAACATTTCTTTGCATTCTTAATTTGGAACCACATAATATCATTTATTTTTGAGCAGGAGAGTATTACTCTATCAATACACTGCCTTTTCCAAACATGAAACATTTGTTTCCTGTAATAAACCTGCAGCTCCTATTAACATCAAAGAAAAAAATCGGATTTAACTCTGGGATTGCTTAAGCAAGATGTAAATTAAGTTATAACATCTCTGTACATACGTCAAACAAAACTAAACTCATGTGTTTTTAAAGTCACTGTTGATGATTAATCCATTTTTTCCACAGCAGTATTTATTTGCAATTGAGAACCAGGTCTTTCACAGCTGCATTGTCAGCTACTTTATTCAGTAATCCATAGATGGACTTCAGTGTTATGAAAGTACTCCTTTCTCAACCTATTGATAGTCAAGTTGTTTAGATAGAAATAACTTTCTCTGTATCAATTTGAATTTGCTGCAAACTTTTAAGAAGTGACAAACCATGTTTGGGAAACATATTGAGCTGCATCTTTCTAGACAAATTAGTAATATTTCTAACTGTTTTGAGAGGGCACAGCTGTCATTCATTTTCCATTCTATATTCTGTAAAAGCTTTTGAACTTGAATGCTGGTCTCAGAAGGCAGTAGTTGCACAGTTGCATGCAGTTCTTAGAAGTCATCCAGCTCACCCAGCACTGTGGTTGGAATGTATCACTCTATGGAGGGATAACTTAGACAGGGGAGCATATCATTTCCCTCATTTCCCCCACTACCCCTTAACCCCCTGTAACTTCAGAATGTATAAAGTGCATTATTGTAGGAGAGAATTTTTATCTTTGCAGAAAAAAATGAATATTTTACATTTAATACAACACAATATATTTGTTTGATTGTGGGCATTGCAATAATCACTATTATGTAGTTAGCAACATGTTATTTTAATAGTTTTTATGTTTTCCAATATAAGCAAGGTTCTTATAAGATTTTAACTGATGATTGTTACCCTCCATTGCATTTAAGAATCAAAAGAAAATCCACATTTTGTTTGTCTCGTAGATATTTTCTATCAGGACTATAAATTATTTTTGTCTCATCTGCCCTGAATAGTGATAAGCAAATCTTGAACTAAACTAACTCATATGAAACCTGTTTGTAGAATGTGTGAACTATTAGCATATTATGCTGCTCTTCATGTGGAAAGGAATCTGATTATCTGTAACAGTCTGAGGAATGCTCTTGTTTTGCTTAAAAGGCTTTGAGCTAGAAGTTCAAGTACTTGCTGATACTTGGCTATGGATGAGTGTGCGACAGAGTAACAGTTATCTGGCCAGGTAAAATATTGCTGATGATCAAGCTTAGGTACATGAGGAGAGAAGATGAGTGCTGGTTTAGAATGTGATCCAAAGCTGATGGAGTTGGTCTTCCTATATTGTCTCAAATGTAGGATTGGGAGTGATGTAAGGCTGCTGCTTGTGTCTCCTTAGTCAGGTAAATGTAGGAGCATTCCTGCCAGTTATTACTAAATGCTGTACAAGTTCAATATGAGACAGGTGAAACAGCAGGGCATTTAACAATTAAGAACAAGTCATGTAAGAAGCAAAGGGCATTAATTTAAATAAATAAATTTGAATGTTCTCATTCCCAAAATACATTCCAGCTGTCAGCACAGCAATCTTATCCAATATGGTGAGCAGTGCACTTTTAGAAGGAAATGTGTTTTGTGCTTCTAGCTTGTCACAGAATATTTAGGAGGTTATCCAGCACCCAAAAAATAGCCAAATTTCAATTCATTTTTGTGTTCTAGTGCAAATCCTATCTAACCCATTTGAATTGTATCAGACGCAAAGTTACCTAAGATGAACACTGCTGATGTAATGTCTTCTAGAAATGTCTGGTTTCCCCACTTATTTTAATGAAATGAGACAATTACCATAATGGACAATTTGCTAAGTGCAGGCTCCAATCTTTTTATTCTACATCTTTAATTATTTTCTTGATGGAAGCAGGGAGGCAGATTTTAGTTATAGCTGGAGTTGCTATCTTTGTTCAAGGTCAAGACAAAAAAATGGAGGGGCGAAATTAGGTATCTGAGATTGACTTTGCTAATATTAAAAATTAATTACAAGTATTAAAGATTACAATAATGAATGTCACTACGTTGTAATGGTTTACATAATTCCATTCTACTGAGAAAATGGGACTGTCAGTCCAAAACCCAGATATTAGGAAACCTTAATAAAAATGGGATCATGGCTGGAAGAGATCACATTCTTGTTCCACTGACATCCTGTGCACATGTTGTACATTAATAGATAGGCATTGTGAAGCTTTCTAGTTTATTGGCAACAAACATTCTTTTGTCTAATATTAAACCAATGCAATTTAAAGAAACACAAATTGTAAAGTTAAATGCCAAGTGTGTAATTCCTTCTCCATATTCATACGCTCTTTTCCTCTTTTCTGATTTGACAGTACATTACCATGGATGCTGCCATTGCCCCTATCTGTAAAAAAGAAACAGAACAGTCAGTATACAATTATTTACGTTGTAGCATTGCACATTGTTTCAATTATGGAGAAGTGGAAACATTAAGGAGAAAAAAAAACAGTAACACATTATATCTTAAATACCTCTGAAATCCAGGGGGATCCCGTGCTGAGGAATATTGCCTGTACTTTTTTAAACCTACATTGACCTGACATGATTGGTGAGCCATTTTCCCATAAACCATTGAGCTGCATGGCACTAATTTGGATATTCAAACAGTTAAAGATAATTTCACAAAGAATTAAAATGGTAGAACCTTTACATAATTCAAGGCAAAGTACATCTCAGTCGGAGAAGTACAACTGTATGATTCAGAAGGATTATGTAAACACAAACTTGCAGATAGGAATTTGCTCATAAACCAAAGCAAGTAAATCAAACTCAACATTTATTATTTTAAATAATTATAACCCCTTTGAATATTAATAGGACCGGACAGCATTGTTTATCAACTATAAACATGAGAGGGATCTCAACAACTCCAAGTGCTAGTGACTTCAGTGCATATATTGTGGTCACTGATTCAATTTAAATAGGATGGGCCTGTATCTCCTGATGGGAGTCAGTTAGCCCAGTTGGCTAGTTTACGATGCAGTGACACCATCAGCATGGGTTCAATTCGTGCACCAGCTGAGATTACCACGAAGGTCCCATCTTCTCAACCTTTCCCCTCACCTGAGACATGGTGACCCTCAGGTTAAACCACCACTAGTCATCTCTTCCAATGAAACTGTGGTCGTCTGGGGCTATGGTGACTTTGCTTCACTTTACAATGTGGCCAGGAACAATCCACAGCTCAAACAGGTATTCTGAATCCTGAAGAATAGAGATTTCTTGCTGCAGACTTTGGGCAGCAGTGCCTTGGCTCCACTCAGAGGGGCAGAGCAGGGGAAGGTCTGCAGTGACCAGGGGGATCAATATACAGGAGTGACAGTAAGAATGTAGTTTACTGTCTTACTATCCTGAAATAAGTATTAATTTTAAAGGAAAATCCTGGTTAACAGCAATTATTTTATTGTGTTGTTAATTGTCAAGTTATTTAATTGCTGATACTATTGCAACATAGTCTATATTTTGGGGTATTACACAGAATGTAAAATAGGATATCAAGCAATTTTCCTTATTGGCAAGGCCTTTACAGCTTTTTGTTGTCTGACAGCTTTGTCCCTCCAGAGTGAACAGGTTATTTCAACACTCCCCATTGAGCAGATATTTAATACAGGATATCAAATCAAATAAAAAAATGACATAATAATTACATGAGTAGGTCTGTTCAGCCAAAAAATTAGATCATGGAATATCTGTGTCTGTTTACCCACATAGAACGTTACAGCGCAGAACAGGCCCTTTGGTCCTCGATGTTGCATCAACCTGTGGAACCAATCTGATGCCTATCTATCCTACACTATTCCATTTTCATCCATGTGCTTATCCAATGACCATTTAAATGCCCTTAAAGTTGGCGAATCTATTACTGTAGCAGGCAGTGTGTTCCACACCTTCACTACTCTGAGTAAGGAAACTACTTCTGTCCTATATCCATCACCCCTCAATTTATAGCTATGTCCCCTCATTCTAGCCATCACCATCCAAGGAAAAAGGCTCTCACTGTCCACTCTATCTAACCCTCTGATTATCTTACATGTTTCAATTAAGTCACCTCTCAATCTTCTCTCTAATGAAAACAGCCTCAAATCCCTCAGCTTTCCTCATAAGACTATCCCTCCATACCAGGCAACATCCTAGTTACTCTCCTCTGAACCCTTTCCGAAGCTTCCACATCCTTCCTATAATGCGGTGACCAGAACTGCATGCAATACTCCAAATGAAACCGCACCAGAGTGTTGTATAGCTGCTGTATGACCTTGTGACTCCGAAACCCAATTCCTCTACCAATAAAAGCTAACTCACTGTATGCCTTCTTAACAACCCTAACAACCTGGGTGGAAACATTCAGGGATCTATGTACATGGATACAGAGATCTCTCTGCTCTTCTACACTACAAAGAATCTTACCATTAGCCCAGTACTCTTTATTCCTGTTACTCCTTCCAAAATGAATCACCTCACATTTTTCCGCATTAAACTCCATTTGCCACCTCTCAGCCCAGCTTTGCAGCTTATCTATGTCCCTCTGTAACTTGCAACATCCTTCAGCACTATCCACAACTCCACCAACCTTAGTGTCATCATCAAATTTACTAACCCCTCCTTCTACGTCCTCATCTAGGTCATTTATAAAAATGACAAACAACAGTGGACCCAAAACAGATCCTTACAGTACACTACTAGTAACTGAACTCTAGGATGAAGATTTCCCATCAACCACTACCCTCTGCCTTTTTTCAACGAGCCAATGTCTGATCCACACCGCGAAATCACCCTCAATTTCATGCCTCCATATTTTGTGCATTAGCCTACTGTGGGGAACCTTACCAAACGCTTTACTGAAATCCATATACACTACATCAACCACTTTACCCTCATCCACCTGTTTGGTCACTTTCTCAAAGAACTCAATAAGGTGTGAGGCACGGCCTACCCTTCTCAAAACCATGTTGATTATCCCCAATCAACTTATTCCTCTGTAGATGATTATAAATCCTATCTCTTATAACTTTTGCCAATACTTTACCCAACTGAAGTAAGGCTCACTGGTCTATAATTACCAGGATTGTCTCTACTCCCCTTCTTGAACAATGGGGCAACATTTGCTATCCTCCAGTCTTCTGGCACTATTCCTTAGATAATGACAACATAAAGATCAAAGCCAAAGGCTCTGCAATCTCCTCCCTGGCTTCCCAGAGAATCCTAGGATAAATCATATCTGGCCCAGGGACCTATCTATTTTCATACTCTCCAGAATTGCTAGCACCTCCTTGTGAACCTCAATCCCATCTAGTACTATCTCCTCAACAACATCGGCTTTTTCCAGCGTGAATACTGAGGAAAAATATTCATTTAGTGTTTCCCCTATCTCCTCGGACTCCACGCACAACTTTCCACTACTATTCTTGATTGGCCTTAATCTTTCTTCAGTCATTCTTTTATTCCTGATATACCTATAGAAACCTTTAGGGTTTTTCTTGATCCTATCTGCGAATGACTTCTCATGTCCTCTCCTGTCTCTTCTTAGCTCTCTCTTTAGGTCTTTCCTGGCTAACTTGTAACTCTCAAGCACCCTAACTGAGCCTTCATTTCTCATCTTAACATAAGCCTTCTTCTTTCTCTTGACAAGAGATTCAACTTCTTTAGTAAACCACAGCCCCCTCACTCGACTACTTCCTCCTTGCCTGACAGATACATACTTATCAAGGACACGCAGTAGCTGTTCCTTGAATAAGCTCCACATTTCAATTGTGCCCATTCCCTGCAGTTTCCTTCCCCATCCAATGCATCCTAAATCTTGCCTAATCACATCATAACTGCCTTTCACAGAGCAATAAATCTTGCCCTGCATTATATACCTAGCCCTTTCCATCACTAAAGTAAACATAACTGAATTGTGGTCCCCATCACCAAAGTGCTCACCTACCTCCAAAGCTAACACCTGGCCTGGTTTGTTACCCAGTACTAAATCCAATGTGGCCTCACTCCTTGTTGGCTTGTCCACACTGTGTCAGGAAACCATCCTGCACACATTGGACAAAAACTGACCCATCTAAAGTACTCAAACTATATTATTTCCAGTCAATATTTGGAAAGTTAAAGTCCCCCACAGCAACTACCCTGTTACTCTCGCTCCTATCCAGAATCATCTTTGCTATCCTTTCTTCTCTATCTCTGGAACTATGCAGAGGCCTATAGAAAACTCCCAACAGGGTGAGCTCTCCTTTCCTGATTCTAACTTCAGCCCATACTACCTCAGTAGACAAGTCCTCAAACGTCCTTTCTGCCACCGTCACACTGTCCTTGACTAACAATGCTACAACCCCACCCCCCACCTTTTACCGTCTTCTCTGTTCGTCCTGAAACATCTAAATCCCGGAACCTGTAACAATCATTCCCGTCCCTGTTCTATCCACATCTCCAAAATGGCCACAACATCGAAGTCTTAGGTACCAACCTATGTTGAAGGGTCACCCACATTATTCCAGCTGCTCCTGGCATTGAAGTAAACACACTTCAGATCATCTTCCTGCTTACCGGTGAACTCTTGCGACCTAGAAACCTCATTTCTGACCTCACTACTCTCAACCTCCTGGACAATGGAACTACAATTTACGTTCCCATTCCCTGCTGAATTAGTTTAAACCCTCCTGAAGAGCATTGGCAAGCATCCCCCTCCCCCAGGATATCAATACTCCTCCAGTTCAGGTGTAGACAATCCTGTTTGTAGAGGTCCCACCTACCCTAGAATGAGCCCCAATTATCCAGGTATTCAAAACGCTCCCTCTGCACCATCCCTGTAGCCATGTGTTCAACTCCTCTCTCTCCCTATTCCTCGCCTCGCTAGCATGTGGCACAGGCAACAAACCAGAGATAACAACTTTGTTTGTTCTAGCACTAAGCCTCCACCCTAGCTCTCTGAATTTCTGCCTTAAATCCCCAACCCTTTTCCTACTTGTGTAGACCATGACTTGGGGCTGCTCCTCTCCCCCTCAAGGATCCCAAAAACTCAAGCTGAGAGATCACGAGTCCTGGCACCTGGGAGGTAACACACTAACCGTGAGTCTCTCTCGTTCCCACAGAACCTCCTATCTGTCCGCCTAACGTTGGAGTCCCCAATGACTAATGCTCTGCTCCTCTTCCCCTTCCCTTCTGAGGAACAGAGACAGAATCTGTGCCAGAAACTGTACCCTATGGCTTACCGCTGGTAAGTCATCTCACCTAGTATTCAAAACAGTGTACTTGTTATTGAGGGGAACGGCCACAGGGGCTCCTTGCACTGCCTGCCGGTTCCCTTTCTGTCCTGTGACTGTAATCCATCTGCCTTCTTCTTTTACCTGAGGTGTGACTAACTCCCTGTAACTCCTCTCAATAACCCACTCTACCTCCCAAATGTTCGAAGTTCATTTAGTTCCAGCTCCCATTCCCTAATGCGGTTTTCAAGGAGCTGGAATTGGGTGGACTTCTTGCAAATGAAATCCACAGGGACACTACTGGTGGCCCTTACCTCCCACATTCTGCAGGAGGAACATTCAACTGCCCTAATCTCCATTCCCACTATTCTAAATTCCCAAAGAGACTAGAAAAATAAAGAATACAAAAAAACTTACCAATCCGGCGCACAGAACTTTTGTTTTGGTGAGAGCAGGAGGATGGGTGGGAGACACTACCTAAGTAGTGTTTTGGGTAACGCAACCACCCAAATATATTACTTCATTTACTCAGCCGTCCCATGTCCGCTCCTGCTCAGTGTGTCCTCTGCCTAGTCATGAGGTAAGTATTTGAATCAGCGACTCACCTTCCCGTCAGCCCCCTTGTCGATGCTCCCACTCTTCCTGCTTTTGCTGAAACAAAAATTACAGACCCACCTTGGGTCTGTAATCTTTCACATCCTTATCCATCAAAAACTTATCATTCTCAGTTTTGACATTTTCGTTTAACTACACAGCCAGCCTCAACAGCTTTTTGTGGGAGAGATTTTCAAATTTTCAGAACCCTGTGGGTGAAGAATTTCTTTCAGACATCACCCTGGATAGGCAAGCTCTATTTTAAAGTAAATGTTGAAATAGAAATTGAAAGTATTGGAAATATTCATTTTTAGGTCTTTTTCATAACTATTACATCAACTTGAAATGTCAACTCTGTTTCTCTCTCTACAAATGATGCTACATGAGCTTAATGGCTCCCACTTTTTATTTCAGATCTTTGGCACCCACAGTATTTTTGTTTTTATTTAAGGATACATTTTTTATTCTGACTCCATGATCACAGGAAATGATTTTTCTCTACCTCCTCCATCAATACCTTTCATCATCTTGCACTTTATTCTTGTAGTTTAATAGAGTGCAAACTTAATTTAACCCTTTCATAATTTAACCCTTATAAATTTATAAATGCTGTCATCATTTCCATTATAAATATTCAAAGTTCGGGTATAAAATAGAGTAGAATTAAAAAAGTGAAATTTATACTAAATCTGTAATGAACCTTACTTCAATCACACTTACTGTGTGTAGTTCTGGATGTCATATTATAAAAAGGATATTGAGGCACTTGACAGTGTGCAGAGAAGATTTGCAGGGAAGATACCAGAAATATGAGGGTTTACATATCAGAGGATGATAGGGTCTCTTTCTGGTTTGAAAAAAGAAAGCAGAGGGGTGACCTGACAGAGATCTTTAAAATGATGAAACATTTTAATAAGCTGGATACAAATCAATATTTCCTGTTGAGGGGAAGAGCATAGCTGGAGACTAGCAAAATAGGAGAGTCACCCATAAATCCAATAGGGAGTTCAAAAGTAAAGTCTTTACCCAGAGGGAGATGAAAATGCAGGAACTCGCAGGGAGTGGCTGTAGTGAATAGTGCAGCTGCATTTAAGGGAAAGCTAAAAATAGCATTTGAGGGAGAATGTAATAAAGAACATTACAATGATAGATTTAGGTGCTTAAAGATAGAAAGTATGGAGCATAAACCATGGACCCTAGGTTAGACTGAATGGCCAGTTTCTGTGCTATATGTGATACGAATTACATTACCTCCAGCACACAAATTCCCAAAGCCACGATACCAAGAATCTTGGTGTTGGTCTTCAGAAAGTCAAGAAGTGAGTTGTAGCAACCCTGAAAACAATTTAAAAAATTACATACAATCTTTTGTCTTTGATTTCTTACATTTCTTCTCAAAAGATATGAGCCCAGAAATCCTACAGCGACATCAAGTGTCTGACCTTACAGCAAGAATGCATTTCTTTTGCCACTGTGGCCCGTGCAGGTCGGTTTGTTCCAAATCCAAGGATCACTGAAATAATTGAGCTTTGCAATATCACAGCAGCATATCAGAGACACATAAAGGCAGCAGAAACTCAGAGGATTCAACCTGTATTGACCTTTGTCGGAGTTCACACACTTGTTCCTTTCACTCAGCTCAGGACAGGACCAACTTCTACTCTTGGTAAAAGCAGTCATGTTGAATTTTGCAGGAGTGTATTTCACAAGTGTCTTTAAGTAATTAGATATCTTTGAGCTTTACCCAAATTTCTGGGTGAGGGTTTGTGGTGGGACAGGTAGAGGAAGCTTCCCTTCCATTATGATTGGGATTTCTTGTTACTTAAAATACACTTGCAACAGAACCTTCCAAATCCATGACCACTACCATGTAGAAAGGCAAATGCAGAAATAGGCACACCAAGAACCTGTAAATATCCTTGCAAGCTATTCATTATCCTGACTTTGAAATATATTGCCATTTCTTCACTGTCACCCGGTCAAAATCCTAAAACTTTCTCCCTAAAGGCACTTGGGTCTACCTACACCAAATGGATTGCAGCGCTTCAAGGCTTCTCGCTACCATCTTCTCAAGATGCAACTAAGGATTGGTAATAAATGCTGTTCACCTCTTCTCCCCCCCCCCCCCCCCCCTCCCCATCCCCTCCACCACCACCAGCGACACCCCACACCTCATGATTTTTTTGTTTAGGAAGTAGACCTTGATTCAGTTCAAAACTGTGACTCAACAGCACAGTTTGTAAGTTTGTGGATGACACAAGAATTGGTGGTATAGTGGACGCGAAGAAGTTTATCTAAGATTATAAAGAGATCTTGATCAATTGGGTCAATGGGCTAAAGATTGGCTGATGGAATTTAATTTGGATAAATGTAAGGTATTGCATTTTAGTGAAACAAACAAGGACAGGACTTATACAATTAAAAGTAGGGCCATGGATAGTGTTGTAGAACGAAGAGACTTCGGGATTCAGATACATAACTCTTTGAAATTTGCATCACATATAGATAGAGGCTTAAGAAGGCCTTAGCATGCTTGTCTCATTGCTTAGACCTTTAAGTATAGGAGTTGGGACATTATGTTGAGGATGTACAGCTTAATAATATCCTCCCTATAATATAGCAATAAGAACTGAACACAGTCCTCTAGAAGAGGCCTCACAAACATAGGAGCATAGGATGTTGAGTGGTGACCTTATAGAGGTTTATAAAATCATGAGGAGTATAGATAAGGTGAATAACAGATGTCTTTTTCCCGAGGGTGGGGGGATTTCAAGACCATGGGACATATTTTTAAGGTGAGAGAAGAAAGATTTACGACATGAGGGACAATTACAAAGAGAGTGGTTTGTGTGTGGAATGAACTTCCAGAGGAAGCGGTGGATGCTATCTGCTACTCCTCGTCCCAGTGGCCCATCTGATCAAAATCCAGTTGTACTCTGAGATATTCTTCTTCACTGTCCACTACACCACCTATTTTGGTGTCATCTGCAAACTTACTAATCACGTTTCCTATATTCACATCCAAATCATAGAAATGACAAAAAGTATTGAACCCCAGAACTGATGCTTGTGGCACACTGCTGGTCACAGGCCTCCAGTCCTCTACCACCACCCTCTGTTCTCTAACTTCATGCCAATTTTGTATTCAATTAGCTAGCTCTCCCTGTATCCCATGTGATGTAACCTTCCTAACCATGCTACCATGTGGAACCTTGTCAAATGCTTTGCTGAAGTGCATATAGACAATGTCTACTCTCTGCCTTCATCAACCTTCTTTGTCACCTCTTCAAAAAACTTCAATCAAGTTAGTGAGACATGATTTCCCATACACAAAGCCATGTTCACTATCCCAAATCAGCCCTTGCCTTTCCAAATCCATTTAAATCACAAGAGGCCTTTAAATCCTCCATCTGAACATTGTCTAACTGACTGAATTTTGAGGCCTCCAAAAAAGGTCCAGCGTCATGGTCTGTTTTAACACTGACTGCAGGTCTTCACTCTCACAGCTCATTCTCACAGCTGTCACTGAGGGGTCATGACAGGGCTCAAGTCTCAAAATGGGGTCACACTGGCAACAAGTTTTGGAAGCACTGGTTTAGGGGAATTTGCCTTGTCTCAGGTAACATCTTTTGGACAAGACCTTAAACGTAAGCCTGTCCGCAAAGATTTTGTAAAAGATCCTATGTCTCTGTTTGACCAGGGAAATGGATAACATTTCTCCTTCACCAGCACTAAAACAAAGTTAACCAATCTTTATTTCATGTTTTTTTGGGGAGAATTTGTTTTTGTGAAGTGTCCGCTACTTTATCTGCTTACTAACAGTGACTACACCTCAATCAGTAATTTATTGACTGTGAGACACTTTGGGACATCCTATGGTAGTAATGACACTACACATTCTTTCTCTCTTTCCATTGGTGTCATTGAACTCAGCTGAATAACCAGATAATGGGATCAAACCAAAAATACTGATAAGTTACATTCTGCTGAACATGAGACTTCCTGATGTTAATCATTGCTTTAATCTACATCATTAGGCAGCTATAATGGGTTCTATCCCTTTAGAAAAACAAATTTGGTTCAACAGCCTCTAAGAGGACACTGTAACAATAATGCAAATTAACGGTTAATGGAAACTTATATAATGGAAACTTACATAACAAAACAGGAAGTTGCTAAACAAAATAACAAATTTTGTCCAGAGTGATAATCCACCCCAGCCCCTGCAGTGCCCACTAGTCTCTAAAGACCAGTGGATAGTGCATACTCCCTGAACATGGATGTAACTGTGAAACAGGAGCAGGCAGTCAGGCACTATGAACCCTTCCATGACCTGTTGCCGGACCTTTTGATGGTCACTTTGGCCAGGCCCAGGGACAGATCTACGAGGAGGCCATGTGATCTGCCTGTCCCACTCTTCTCAGGGCACACATACTTCAGGAGTGTGGGGCTGAAGTGTAACCAAAAATTGAGGAGAATCCTGTTCAAAAGCTAAAGAAGAGTTGCACATGAAAACAATCAACACAGATATGAAAAACATTTATGTCCAGGATGAAAAACATGTAGCCCGGGACCTAGTGTACTTCCAAAGTTTGTGTGTGCATGGAACTATCTTGTGCAGCACTGTTAACCCCAGATCCCCAATGGAAACAGGAAAGGCCCTAATTTTATGTGACATGTTAGGCCCTAGCGCCTCATTCATGAAGTTGTGGATGTCTCAGGCCGTGTGCTAGATGTTGACCAACACCCTCTCAGCCAACTATTCTGGTGTTATCCACTCACACCTTCGCTACCCAACACTTCTCTGACACTGGTCAACTCAGCGCCCAAAAACTCTCCTCTAGTGGAACCCATGTTGATAAAGGAATCTGTTCCTCAGTATGTCCCAACCTTTGACCGGGTCTCGATAAAAAACATTGTGACACAACCCCCCCCAGAGAAGTTCAACATAAAGGTATCGCTGTGGGCCTGAAGGTGGAAAGTCACTATTTGGGTGTAGCGGCAAACCAGCAACTGACCCCACCTTCTCAAGTGGGAGACTCAGTACCTCAGCAGTGACCCAGTGTTGCTTTGTAACAGATGGCATGGAGGCATAAATACACAAAAATGTCAGATGATGAGGTAAAGGTGTTTATCAATTCATACTTTACCATCACAGAATGATTAATGTCGCCACCAAAACAATGCGATTGAGATTTGCAGCAATGCTTGGGATACTTATTTAATGAATTATTGTAGAAAGGTGAGTTTGTAAAATCATCAAAGTCATTGAATCCACAACACTTGAACTGGAAAAGGAACAAAGGAAAAAGAGATTTACTAAACAATGACTGTGGTTTCAAAACATTTTCTAATACTCAAGATGCTAAAGTATACTGATCAGCAATTAGAATAGGTTTCTGTGTATTTAATTTAAAACAACATAGCATGTCTGGATTTGTTATTGTTTACAAATTCAAGCTGAATGCAGAGCTGTACTAAATAACTACATGTCAAAGGTGCCATATAAATGTAAATTCTAGATATGTCTCCATGAAATGCTTTTTATGAGGGCTGTGGTAGTTTTCAGTTGGCTGTGGAACAGCTTCACCAAACTCATCTGAACCATGTGACAGTCAAGTCAATTAAACGTTTTGGGGGTAGTCTTGGAGCACAGTGTAGTGACCATACCTCTAGACCAAAAGTCCTGTGTTCAGGTCCCACCTGCTTCATAGGTGTGCAATACCCTCTCTAAACAAGTTAGTTAGAAAATATATAAATGTTTTAGTTTGTATTGAAAATTTCTATTGAAATGCAATTTTCAGCTTGCTTTCATGGAATGCAATACATATATACAATAGAATACAATAGTTATAGCACAGAAAACGACTGCTCAACGGATTCAGTCTGTGGTGGTCCTCCTATTTACTCAAATTCTTTACTCCTTTTAATGATACTTACAGTATATTGTACCAACATATAACAACGAGATGACAGTAGTGGAAAAGTGAAAGAAAGGAACATTTTACATACCTTGACCCAACTCGTAGAATGTTGAGAGAATAAGGAGAAAGTGGGGACGCAGATACTACAGAGTTAGAGTTGAAAACAGTGGCGCTGGAAAAACACAGCAGGGCACGCAGCATCTGAGGAGCAGGAGTGTCGATATTACGACTTAAGCCCTTTATCGGGAATAATAAGCCTACTTGAGATAGAGAGCTGATTGACAGAGATAGAACAGTATTGGATGGAAGCAAGAGGTTAAAGTGTCGATTAGTCAGAGTCCAGGTATAGATTTTCTGTAGAAACCGAACGTTTCATGTCTGGCACGTGAGACCTAAACCTGGGCTTTCTGCCCCAAAAGTGGGGGGCGCTACCCCACCACAACACCTCTCTTTTCTAAATATCTGATTCTCTGCTGCTAAAAAGTGAGATCCTTGGAGCACAAAGTAGATGTGGCTCCTCCAAAAATAAGAATGCTACTGCCAAATCTAGAATCCCATGGTTGTCTAGAAGAATAGGAAAAGACTAAACAGGAAATGAAAACTTTTGAAAACCACAAAAAACTCAACATTGCAGAATGGAGTATAGAAAGTACAAGATTCAAGTAAAACAAAAGGAAATCAAAGAGAGGGCATGAAAAAATATTAGCAAACAAGATAAAATAAAACACAAACATGTTTTGTCAGTATATATATAAAACAAAAGGTCACTTAAGGAAACAGATGTATCGCAGATGAAGGAGGGAACTTGTGTGAAGATGCAAAGGATATGGGATGAATTTTAAATGAAATGTTTATCTGCATATTCATAAAGGAAAGGGATGATGTAGATACAGAAATCCAAGAGGAGCAGAGTGTAATATTGGATGAAATAATCATAATGAGAGACAAAGTGTTCTAGGAGTTGGAATCCTTGAAAGTGAATAAATCACCAGGGCCGGATGGATTGTTCCCTGGGTTGTTGGAGGTGGTCAAGGAGGAAATCGCAGATGCTTGGAGCATTATTTTCCAATCATCATTGACTCAGGTGAGGTGTTGGAGAACTGGAGCAATGTAAATGTGGTTTTGTTGTTTAACAAGGTTATAATTAGAGGCCATTTAGTCTTTCTTTGGTGGTGGACAAATTGTTAGAATCAACACTGAGGGATCAGGTAAACCTTCAAGATATGGACTAGTCAGGGATAGTCAGCATGGTTTTGTTAAGGGAAGGTCATGCTGTACAAATTTGATTGAATTATATGAAGAAGTGACAAGGAGGATTGATGAAGGTAGTGCAGTGGATGTTGACTACATGGATTTTAGTAAGACATTTGACAAGGTCCCAAGTAACAATCTAGTCAAAAAAGTAAAAGCCCGTAGAATATAGGGTAATGTGTTGAAATGCATGCAAAATTGGCTTAACAGAAAGCAAAGGGTAATGGTCAATAGCTGCCCTTGCAAATGGAAAGCTGTTTCAAGTGGTGTTCTGCAGGGCTTGGTGTTGGGACTCTTGCTTTTTTTTTTAAACAATAACAATTTCAACTTGAATATGGGGTCACAGTTAGGAAATTTGTAGATGACAAAAATTGGCCGTGCAGTGGATATCTGTTAGCTCCAAAATGATATAGATGGATTGGCTGAGAGAAATAGTGCAGCAAAGTGGCAGGTGGAATTCAACTCTGATAAGAGTGAGGTAATGCATTTAGGGAGGCGAAACAGTAAAAGGAGTACACAATGAACAGGAACGTACTGACAGGGTAGACGAAATGAGCGATCTTGGTGTGCAATTGCTCATGTCCCTAAAGGTAGCAGTGCAAGTAGATAAGGTAGTAAAGAAGGCAAATGGAATGCTCTCCTTCATTGGCAGGGATACAGAATACCAAAGAAGGAAATAGTGATGAAACTGTATAAGACACTAGCGAGGCCACAGCTGGAGTACTGTGTGCAGTGGACACCACATTACAGAAAGGATGTAATTGTTCTGGAGAGAGTGCAGAGAAGATTTACAAGAATGTTGCCAGGGTTACAGAATGTTGATATAAGGAGAGATTGGAGAGGTTGGGATTGTTTTCCTTGCAAGAGAGAAAGCTGAGGGGAGACATGAATGAGGGGGGTTTACAAAATTGTGAGGGGTAGAGATAGAGTTGACTGGAGGATGCTGTTTCCCTTGGCAGAGAGTTCAAAAACCAGGGATCATAGATTCAAGATAAGCGACAGAAAGATTAGAGGGAACATGAGGAAAAACTTCAGCATGGATAAGATAGGCCAAATGCCCCCCTGCTTTGCTGTATGATTTCTATGGTGCTAAATTCAAATCTTTCTTTTCCTTGTTTTACCCTGTAGTTATTTTTAAATCAATCTATTCAGAAACATTATAACACATACCCTGTGTATGTTTTTATGGTCAGGGTTTTATTTCAACTCAGACACCATCAATACCAAATTATCTCAATTAATATATAACCATCATCCATTCACAGTTCCATTAGGCCTCAGCGTCACCCACAGGATCCTGTTAGATGACAACAGTCAAGGTGGTGGGCTGTTTCAGATGCAAGTGTATTACCAGTGTGAAAATTGAGGTTCTGTGCTAGCTGTGTGACTCCCCCAATGTAGTTCTGAAGTCATGGCGAATGGAATGTCCATTGCACATAGACCACCTTGTACAATCAGGCATTAAGTGGACTCCAGTCTGCCCTAAGTTCAAAATCAAATTCAAACTACCATTTCTTAGTGTTCCTATGTTGGAGACTTATTGATTTTACACAACTCCACTTCCTTTTCTTCACTAAGGGTGTTTTCCCCAAATTGACAACTGTGATTCAAGGACCAACACTTGCAGCACATGATGTAACTGAACACGTTTAAATTACTATTGAGTGATGCATCTGTTCTTTATTCATTGGGACAATGTACAGATCAGTTCTCCAAACTCACGATAAAAAAAATACACTTTTAACGACAAAATTCGGCCTGATTCTTAACATTAGATTCATCAGACATAATAGCAGAAGTAGGTCATTCAGCCCATCATGTCTGCTCAATGAGATCATAATCCTCAATTCCACTTTTCTGCCTTTTCCCCATAACCCTTAATTTTGTAATTGATCAGCCTTGAATATACTTAACAATTCAGCAGCTCCAGCCCTCTGTGAAGGTAAAAAATATTCCACAGATTCAATACCCCCCCATGAGAGGAAATTCCTCCTCATCTCTATCTTAAATGAATTTCCAGTTACTCTGAGATTATGCCCTCTGGTTGTAGACTTTCCCTTAAGGGAAACAACCTTTCCACTTCTACTCTGTCAAATCTCCTAAGAATCTTGATGGTTACATCTAAACTCCAATGAGTACAGACCCAATCTACTCAATCTGTCCTCATAAGATAGTATCCCAATACCTAGGATGGACCTAGTGAATATTCTCTAGACTGCCTCCAGTGCTAATATATTCCAAAGTCCCTCTGAGATAAGAGCACAAAACTGTCCATAGTATCCCGCTGTAATTTGACTACTATTTGCATAGTTTAAGCATGCCCTCTCTATTTATACTCTATTCTATTTGAAATAAAAACAAATATTCCATTTGCTTTCCCTATTACCTGCTGAACTTGTATGCTAGCCTGCTCTGAAGAAGGGTCACAGGACCTGAAACATTAACTCTGTTTCTTTCTCTACAGATATGCCAGACCTGCTGAGTTTCACGAGCAAATTCTGTTTATGCTTGTTTCAGATTTGCACTTCTTTGTTTTATTCCCCTTCACCTATCCTGCTTATCTCCTCAACAAATTCTAATAATTTTGTTCAGCATGGTTTCCCCTTTGTGAAGCTGTGCTGACTCTGCTTGATTATATTACATATTTCTAAATGCTCCTCCATTACATCCTTTATAATCTACTCTCCATATGTATAATTTTAAAACATTCATATCTTAAACATTATTTACCTCATTCATCACTGTATCCCATAGTGTAGTTATGTCTGAACTTTTGCCATATTCATCTTTGATCGATTTCACTGCCCAGATCCGAATGTAAGTAATAAAAATGTCAGCCTAGAAAACAAAACAAAAAGATTTAATTTAAGAGATAATTTAATGCAGGATCATGGCTACTTCAACACATTCATTATGTTGATTCTAGAGGTTAGATTTAGCAATAACACTCAGCTAAAGCATATTAATTGTTACCTACTATTCAATCTGCAATATCTACTGTTACTATTGCTGATTTGCTGGGCCTGATTATCATTCTGTTTGTACAAACAAAACAATTTATATTTGATTAGATTAGATTCCCTACAGTGTGGAAACAGGCCCTTCAGCCCAACCAGTCCACGCCGACCCTCCGAAGAATAACTCACCCAGACCCATTTCCGTCTGACTAATTCACCTAACACTATGGGCAATTTAACATGGCCAATTCACCTGACTTGCACATCTTTGGACTGTGGGAGGAAACCGGAGTACCAGAAGAAACCCACACAGACACGGAGAGAACGTGCAAACTCCACACAGACAGTCACCCGAGGTCGGAATCGAACTTGGGACCCTGGTGCTGTGAGACAGCAGTGCTAACCACTGAGCCACCGTGCCGCCTTCTACGGCATCTTCAATAAAATAAAATGTCCCAAGATCCACACAGGAACATTATTTTTATAAAGTATGACACTGAGTCGCATAAGAAAATATAAGGTCAGCTGACCTAACATTTGATCAACAGGTAGGTTTTAAGGAGCGTCTTAAATGAGGAAAGTGAAGCAGAGAGACATATGGTTATAGTTATAGCATTCCAGAGATTGGGACCTTCATAATTGAAGATATGGTCATCAATGGTACATCAATTACAATTGAGAATGCACAAGAGGCCAGAATATCAGGAGTTTAGGGATTACAAAGAAAGGGAAGGGCAAGGCTATGGAGGAAATTGAAAACAAGGATGAGAGTTTTAGAATCAAGATGTTGTTTGACCAGGAGGTAAATAGTCTGCAAGCTCAAGGGTGATGTGGAATGGAACTTTTGAGTCAAGACACCCGCCTCCACCACTTCCTCTGACAGCTTGTTCCATACACCCACCACCCTCTGCGTGAAAAGACTTATGTGGTGGAAGGATTTGCAGATTAATAAACAACTTGTTTTGGTCATGGTATGAAAGCACCTTCATTTGCGCACAAGGTTGAACTTGAATCTGATGCTACTGGCTCAAAAACAGAGACGCTACTCACTGCACCAGGTCCCTTTTAAATCTTTCCCCTCTCACCTTATACCTATGCCCTCTAACTTTGGACTCCCCTACCCTGGGAAAAACACCTGGGCTATTCACCCTACCCATGCCCCTCATGATTTTTTAAATCTCCATGAAAAAAAAACAACCTATTCAGCCTCTTCCTTTAGCTCAAACCCTCCAACCCATTCATGTAAATCTTTTCCAAACAAGTTTAACAACATTTTTCCTATAGCAAGGAGACCAGAATTGAATGCAATATTCTAAAAAGTGTCCTGCACAGCCACAACATGACATCCCAATTCCTGTACTCAGTGCACTGACCAGAGGAGGCATGTGTGCCAAACGTCTTCTTCACTACATTGTCTACCTGCAATTGCACTTTCAAGAGGCACCGACACCTCTTGGTCTCTTTGTTCCGCAACACTCCTCAGAGTCCTATAAATATTAAAAATATGTGATGATGTAACAAAGATGGCTTTTTGGTTCCTATTCTTCTAACAAAGGCAATTATTTCTTCAAGTTACTAACCTCTCTCCATTTTAAATTCCTTACCCAATTGGTCAGTCTTCACACATGAAACTTGACAGTCATTATTGCCTAGCTAGTTCATACAAATGTATTTTTATCCTCAACCATCATCTGTGAAAGTACACTTTCCAGCTTAAATCACAGCAATGCAGTCTCAACACAAACTCCAGCTAATTTCCATCCTACGGCTGGTTGCTGAGAGCATTGTAGCTGATCAACTACCCTGGGTAAAACCAGCTAGTTCAGAAGATTTGCATAAGTGTTGACAGGACTGGAGAATTTTAGCTACAAGGACAAAATGAATTGGCAAATGTTGTTTTCTTCAGAACAGAGCATGTTGAGGTGAGATTCAATTGAGTTGAATAAAACAATGAGGGCAGACTTATGGTGCAGTGAGGTCTGCTTTTGAGTCAGAGGCAACAGATTCAAGTTGTACCTTAAACTCAAAGGAAAGTGCATTCATATCTTGGCCAAAGCAGGTTGATTATTAACCTGCAAATCCTTCCACCACACAAGCCAAAGACAGGTGGTAAGAGTAGGCAAGATTCCTGGGCACCCACATGATGGAAAGAATGATCAAGTCTGTACCACTGCTCTAGAACTCATTAGTTTAAGACTGGTAGAGGCAGAAATCCGCATTGCATTTAAAAATTATTTTAAATGCTGTAACCTTCAGAGTTCGGACTGAGGTACTGTCAGAATCATAGAATCCCTACAGTGTGAAGCAGGCTATTCATTCCACTGAATCCACATTGACCCTCTGAAGACCATCCCACCCAGACCCACCCCTCCGACCCTATCCCTGTAACTCTGCATTTCCCATGGCTAATTGACTTAGCCTGCACATCCTTGGACACTTTGGGCAATTTAGCATGGCCACTTCATCTAAACTGAATATCTTTGGAATGTGGAAGGAAACCGGAGCAAACTCCACACAGACAGTCACCCAAGGCTGGAATCGAACCCAGGTCCCTGGCACATTGAGGCTAACCGCTAAGCCACCGCACCGCCCTTATTAAGATGAGTTGGACTGAAGGGTTTGTTTCCATGCTATACACCTCGAAGTAGGATTAGGCTGGATATTTCTTTTTCAACTGGTGCAAATATGATGGGCCAAATGGCCTCCCGTGTTGTAAATTTCTATCATTCAGTGATCTGACTAATATACTCAGTTACATGTTGCATCACTTCCTGAGCAATTGGATGATTTCTTGTTATGTTATTGTGCAATCCATTCTCCTGAATACATCTCCTAAATGTTTTTCCTTCCATGATTATGTTGGTCTGATATTGTTGAACGAACCAATTTTATTTTGGAAATACTTACCAAGCCAGAGAATGCAAGGATAACCACAGCACCCGCAATCTGAGCTATGAAGATCAGTAGTACTATGATGAAAAACTAGAAGGAGGAAAAGCAAAAATCAACACTTCTTCCACGTAATTTACTGGTACCTTGGGAAATCCAGATGCTTTAAAAATATTTTTGTTTGTGTGTTTAAGATGATAACAACAGATGAGAGCTGGAGGCAATCCAGTGGACTGATGCATTAACCTTACTAGTCACAGCAAAAAACAAATGGAACTTGCCAACAGATTGTGCCAGAAAGTTCCTTTGATCCACAGTAAAGTAAGTAAATGTTAACTGAATTTTATTCAATTCCAAATCATCAATGTGCTTGTTCCACACACGCAAGAAATGGTATAAATATTTCACTGTGCTTAAAGACAGTCTTCAGTTGCAAGCCAGACAATGAGCATCAATGTGCCAATTGACTATGGAGGCACAAAACCTGAGACTGATTCTTCCCCCATTTAACATTTATGTATTCTCATTTACCAGGTTGTTATCCCTGAGACAAGGCTTTGAATCTGTGACTTTCCTGTTCCTGCAGTTGTTGCATGTAACTACTTCTGCCTAGAGATCTATCATCGTGACCTGTCGCAAGCATCTGTATTGTGACAACTTCACGGAGCTACTGTAATTTGTCTGCAACCGCTCTGTGACCGCTCTGTGACATCCATCATTCAAACATACCTATGCTTCCTCCAGCCTTTCTCATTTCTCTCTAGAAGAGAACTTTGTAGTGTTTTAGCTGTGATAAAACGGCTGGAATATTTTCATTTTTGGATGTCATTTTTTACATTCTTTTTACTCTTGCAAATTCTAGGACCTTGCATTTGTCTTTTCATCTGGATATGGAATTTTTAGAATATTGTAGCATCCAGTTTTCAAAGGTCTCTCCATTTTTACTTAATGTTTTGTCATTATCACAAGAATATACTTATGACAGTTAGGAGTTTGACTTCTACACGATTAAATTTTCTTGACTTTTTGCAACTACACTGTTCGTCATAAGACAATAGTCAAAGTTAAGCTAGTTTATTTTGAATGCTTTTTAAAAAAATCAAATTCACATTTCAAAATCTTCCATGGTGAGATTTAAACCTAATTCTGAGAGCATTGAACTGAAGCTCTCATTTACTGTTCCAGTGACATTAACACTAAGCCACCGTCTCCCCATTATTTATTCCATTAGCTCTCCTTGTCTCCATTTTCAGGTGAGATATTTCCAAATTAAGAGCAGTTAGCATTCTATGCAAACATGCCCAAACTCAGATCTGCACTGATAGCTCCTTTTTGCAAAATTTCCCATTCTTTCCTCCCCTTTGTTATTGTAACCGTTGCTGTAATAATGCTGTAACCATTTATAACTCCCTTAAATCTATCTTTTGATTCTTTGCTTGTCCTGATACCAATCACTTTTACCTTCTGTCATTCAATCACTCCTGTTCTTTACTCTATGATAGACATTCGCATTTGTTCTCTACTCTTCAACCCTCTTTTACTAGGCCTGCTACTTTCATAAAGTTGTTAATTCTCCAACAACTTTCGGTGCTGATGAAACTGACTTGAAAAATTAACTCTGCTTCTCTCATCACAGATGCTACCTGACCTCTTGAGCATTTTCAACATATTCTATTTTTATTTTCATTTCCAATGTCTGTAGTATTTTTTTTGGTCCATGTTCACCTCACCTTTTTGCAAAGAGGGGAGACTTTCAGTCTAACAGGGCTGAATTTGAAATTAGAGGTTAAAGGACAGTGTCTTAAATCATTCAGCTGGATCTGAACATTGAAAGTGGAAAGAAATACATCAATAATAATTAGATATATTATTCGAGAAAAACCTTCACAGCCTGAAGCCTATCCCTGATCCTATCACAGGTGACTTACAGTGAATTGATATAACTTATGAAATTCCGAGTTATTAAAGGTAAGAGCATCCAACTAACACACTTTCCTCACTGCACAAAACTGACTCACACTCTCATGTCAATCTAATTTCTAGTTCTAATTTCCCTTTTATTTTCTTCTTCCAACTTGTTCCTCTATATTACTCTTGCAAGAGTCGATTCTAGGCTTTCTGCAGCTACTTATTAGCCTTATTTCCTTAACCAAGTACCCATTTTTTCAGTTTGAGTATAAAAAATGTGGGTTAAGATTTGATTGAAGGGGGTATCATGGCTGAACTTAACACACCCAAATTTGACATCCTGGAGGGTCATTAGCTGGCAGTCAAGAATTCCTGATGGTTTTCTAGATCGTTCACATGGGATACCTGAGAAAGATTGGAACAACCCTATCCTTGTTCCAGCTGAGACTAGATAACATTGACTGAGCAAAATGTTACTGATCTGTGTAGCTCAGCTACTCAATCTCATATCCAGCAAAGCCATTAAACAGCAGAACCCAGAACTGTAGCAAACAAGAAGTTTTTACTCACTATCATCAACATGCACTTGTTCTCCTTCACAGCTCCGTAGCAACCCAGGAAACCAATCAGTACTAAGAAGGCCCCTATGGCGATGCAGAGATACCCCACATTCACCAATTGCTTCAGCTGTGGTGCTAGTTTTGCCAGGATATCAAGGAAGGAACCACCATCCACTTTCACCCAGACTCCAACTCCCAATATAGCACTGCCTCCGAGCTGGAAATGACAAAAAATGTGACATCTTTGTTAGTGAACAGATTTGTAAAGCAAATTGGTGCATTATCAAAGGATCTTAGTTCCAATCAATCAATGGTAAGAGTTAATATTGTATTTATATATGCTGTGCACGCGAATAAAATTATCTATGCATTCTGCACATGTATATCTGTGTTTACAATTACACAGGGACTGATGAGGGCCACACTGAGACTACTGTTTGGAAGCACATAATTGATCTAAAGGGAATTAAATTGCATTGTTTTCTGGAGAAGGGGTCATTCTGGGCGAGGTTTTGAAGAATGAGGGGTGAAGTTGAAATATATGATGTTCTTACAGGACTTGACAGGATAGACTCTGAGAGCTTATTTCCCTTGGCTGGTCATTTAGGACCGAGGTAAGGAGAAATTTCTTTACTCAAATAGGTTATGAATTTTTGGAATTCTCCAATCCTGTGGGCTGTGGTTGCATAGAGTTCTGGATGAAAAGGTCATTAAGAAATATGGAGATAGTGAAGGATGGAGGAGTTGAGATAAAAGATAAGCCAAGATCTGGGTGAATAATGGAGTAGGTTCAAAGGTTCAAACAGCCTACTCCAAATCCTATTTCTTTTTTTTTTGTGTACATAAAGCTGACATTTAATTCTACTGTATATAGTAATTTTGTAGTATATAACTTAGGTGTTACTGAAAAACAGACACATTTTGTCAAAGCTTTTTGTCTTGCATTCATAGAAACCTCACATTGCATAAGAGGTTGTTTGATACACTGAGTTTGCACTGACTTTCTGAACTGCATTCCACCAATCCAGCCCCTTCCTTATCCCCCTAACTGTGCATTTCCCA
This sequence comes from Chiloscyllium plagiosum, assembly GCF_037043375.1. NCBI lineage: Eukaryota > Metazoa > Chordata > Chondrichthyes > Orectolobiformes > Hemiscylliidae > Chiloscyllium > Chiloscyllium plagiosum. The sequence continues at coordinate 9,467,841 of NW_028270183.1, forward strand.
TAGTTAATCCACCTAACCTGCACATCGTTTGACTGTGGGAGAAAACTGGAGCACTCACTTTTCCACACAGACACAGGGAGAACATACAAACTCCACACAGACAGTCACCCAAGGCTGAAATTGAACCTTGGTCCCTGATGCTGCGAGGCAGCAGTGCTAACCACTGAGCCTGCCTATCAGAACAAATTTGCAAGAAATGCAACTGTAAAGAGAAAAAAGAATTTTATACTGTACAAGAACAGAATACTGATTTGCAAACCAATGGACTCTGATTGGTACAGGATTGCCAAGGAGAATGCACCAGCTAGATGAAGACTGACAGTTAACTGTCAAACTGATTGCAAAATCCTTCCCTTGAGAACTGGACCAGAGAGTGGCTGTCATCTGTTTTCAAAGAATCCCTACAGTGTGGAAACAGGCCATTAGGCCCAACAAGTTCACACCGACCCTCCGAGGAGTAACCCTCCCTGACCCATTCCCCTACAGTATTACACTATATTTGCCCCTAACAAAAGCACCTAACCTACAAACCCCTAAACACTATGGGGAATTTAGCATGGCCAATTCACATAACCTGCACATCTTTAAATATTGGGAGGAAACTGAAGCACCAGGAGGAAATCCACAGAGACACGGGAGAATGTGCAAACTTCACACATACAGTCGCCTGAGGCTGGAATCAAACCCAGGTCTCTGACGCTATGAGGCAACAGTGCTAACCACTGAGCCACATGCAGTTTTACTGAGTTTAAACAGGGCTACATGTTATTTCTCTCTGTAAAGAACAGGACAGTGTATATTCATTAATGTAGCTTCCAGTGCATGCAAACATGACACATCGTGAGTCTGACAAACAATCCTAAATTGGTTGCCAGCATAATTCTGAGCATACAGAATTATTTAGTAAAAATTGCCCCCAACAATATCACATCTAATGGTGGAACTCTGTATTTTGAGCTACGTAAGCTGGTTGCATATAGTCAGTTTCTAAACTGCTGTGAACAGACAAAGTTATTTTTGTTTGTTTGGATACAGGGATACACCTGTTTTGTACAGAAGGACAGCATACAAACCTGACAGAAATTCATCTCCCACATGACTCATTTGTAACATAGGCAAAACGTCTTTTTGACTTTATGATGGCATCCTGTCAGTGGCGAATACCACTTCTGTACAGTAGAAACATGACTCAGCTAGCTTCACTTATTAGGCAAAAGTGAGGACTGCAGATGCTGGAAACCAGAGTTTAGATCAGAGTGGTGCTGGAAAAGCACAGCAGGTCAGGCAGCATCCGAGGAGCAGGAAAATCAACATTTCGGGCAAACGCACTTCATCAGGAATAGCTTCACTTATTATTCAAATGATTGAGATACTCGGAGGGTACTCTCAGATGGACTAGGCAAGTTTCAGAACTAAATATAACGGTCTTAGGCACAATCATGAATTTGTGCGATACACCAAGAAATTATCTGAACCGTGCAGCTATTACCCTGTAGGAAACTTTGACGAACCTGATTTTGGCATTAAGCTCACAAGGTGAACAAACGGCTTGGCCCTATTTTCAGGGATTCTGTATGATTTCCAAGTTTTCACATGCAACGCGAATCTCTGGCAGCCTCAAGAGGAACCTGAATATACATATCAGTAAACCTGACAAAGAAGCAGGAAAACTCATCCTAAAGAAGTGTGAATATACCATCAAAATGCATAACATCCTTAATGATGGGTCCAAAGTCGGATTCTTTGAACCTAGTGCTGAGCATGACTGGACAGCCTTGCTTGAAAACAAGCTTAAAAAAAAGTTAGCTGGACGTTTTTGTAAGAGTAATGAGCTCCTGGATAAATTTATGATAGGGTTCATCCCATGTCCTGTCTTATCTGTGACTGCTTCTGCATAACATGAACTGGCCACATGGTGAGATGAATTCCTGCAGATGGTGGACGGGGTGCCACTCAAGCAGTTTGTTTTTTTCTGGACGGTGTTCAAATTCCTGAATGTTGCTGGAGCTGCACTCATCCAGGAAAATGGTGAGTTTAGACAACTCGGGAAATTGAAACAAAAAATAGGCATGTGCATGATTACAAGCAATGTTTTCCCTCTAGCAAATTCTCCAACTCAATTTGTTGATTTAGGTTTGGGTAAAGAAAAGATACAGAATAGGAAATCAGGAAAATAAAGCTAAAGTTTAAGAAAATTAAGAAGAAGAAGCTATGTTGAACAAAGTAACGAGAGAATAGCCTGTAGGTACAGAGTACTATCTGCACCATACAATACTCAAACTTTATCTGTCTCACTGTCCAATGTGTCCAGGATGTTTACTCGATAATGCTACATTTTGCATGGTTTAGTTGGGGCTGAGCATTAAGCCTATGTTTGACCCTCTATGATTCTAGATATTAGTGTTCCCAACATTTAGCCAAGAACTCCAGTGAATTAGTTATTATGATACTTACAAAGACGATACAATTGCAGCAGATCATCATCATCTTCAAAAATTTGAAGCAACTCATCTTCTCTTTATCTTTTGTTATCTAAACATCAAAAAGACAATTTTTTTCTCATCTTTCATCTAAGAAAAATAACAAATATAAGCAGTAAAAGCTGTTGAATGATTCCCTTCAAATATTTCATCTTTGGAATGCTCTTTAGTAATGTCATGCTTACAGACTTATCCAGTATTTATTAGTTATAACTGTGTCTTTATAAGTAATTTTGAACGATCAAGCAGGTTGATGCTACCTGTTTTCACACAATGATAAACCTGTACAATGAACCACGTGAAAAAGAGACACACAACTGGTTTCTGAATTTGAATTCATTCAAACTTGAACACATATCAGACTGTGTTTTATAATGCTGTCAACCTGTTGTCACAGATATACATCATATACAAGAATTGGAACCCAGGATCTTCCAGGTGTGACTCAGTATCATATACAGGGGAAGATGGTCGCCCATGGGTAATATCACTGGACTGATAATCCAGAGGCTCAGATTGGCTTAAATGTAACCATAGCAAATGGTCAATATTAAATCCAATTAGTCTGGAATTTAAATCTAGCCTCAATAAAGGGTGCCTTGGAACTATTACCAATTGCTGCAAACATGTTTGGTTCACTAATGTCCTTTAGAGAAGGAAATTTGCCATCCTTACCCAGTTGGGCTACATTTGACATCAGATCCACAGCAATGTGATTGATTCTTAACTGATTGCAAGGGCAATTAGGGGTGGGCAACAGGTGCTGAACACACATACATGAAACACATGATATTAGGACAACATCCTCAATGGAGGAGGTCAGCAGTAACATCTGTTTTCAGTGAAGGATTGGGTGGTTTTGCTTTCTGCAAAATCTGATTGTGGGATACAAGTGATATAACAAGTTCCTTTATGCCCAGGCAATCTTTAAGTAGAATTACATTTCACAACAAATGGAACAAAATGGATAGGTAATGATCAAAATGTGATTGAAGTACCTCAGATAATTAACAAAAGGAACAATTCTGGTGACGTTTATAAATCTATAATCCTCCTTTGCATCTATATTGAGACAGTTTTTAACTGGTTAAAACTAGTTAACCAATAACTAGTTAACTAGTTATTGAAAATACAATTGCCTACAATGAAAATCAGCTTCCTGTTGACTTTGCAAAGTACAAGAGTGTTTAATTTGAACGATAATATGCCAAAATGAGAATAAACTTATCCGTTCTTTTAAATAAATATAGATCGAGGATATGTCTGAAAAATGTGAGTATTATCTAAACCTCTGTGCAGTTGATGATAAATTTCAAAAGATTTGATACATTATTGTGCAATTTACCTCTTTAAACCTCAGGTCAATAATTCACCGTGATAATGAAATATTGTTGGCAACCTGCCGTTGCAAAGTTATGTCTTTACAAGGGTAACAATAATATCTTTTCCTGCGTAAAATACACCAAGACTAGTCTAATAAACATGTTAAAAAATATTGTAATGTGACCATCACTGAGCTTTGTATGACAAATAAAACACGTTCAATATCTTCAGTAAAGCTGCTAGTGGGCATTTATTTAATTGCCTTGTATACTAACAGGCATCTTTTCTCCAATCCTTTTTTTCCGAGGCTGGGTCATGGATTTCCATTGGGTTGGTCCATGCTTATGGGCAAAGTACTGCAGTGTTTTGCCATTAGCTTCTGCAGAATGGCTGACCAGGAGAATCTCCTGCTCTAACCACCTGCCCATCAAGTGGATTGGAAGAATTTACAGGGTGACAAATTACCTACTTGGCCGCATTACAAAAGCACTTTCCATAGTGTATCTGTCCTGGGTTAGTTATGAAACTGGAGTTTCTGCTGCAGAGGTGAGGATGCTACCACTGAGCCTCAAGTGCTCCTAATAAGGGGGCTGTCAGATAAATACATAGTTTGCTGGAACCATAGATCACCACAATGTGAACTGCACGGTGGCACAGTGGTTAGCACTCAGGCGACTGACTGTGTGGAGTTTGCACATTCTCCCTGTGTCTGCGTGGGTTTCCTCCGGGTGCTCCGGTTTCCTCCCACAGTCCAAAAATGTGCAGGTTAGGTGAATTGGCCATGCTAAATTGCCCGTAGTGTTAGGTGTAGGGGAATGGGTCTGGGTGGGTGCACTTCGGCTGGTCGGTGTGGACATATTGGGCCAAAGGACCTGTTTCCACACTGTAAGTCATCTAATCTAATCAATTCTGTCTGTTCTGATAGGAATGAAGCAATTAGGCATTTCAGAACTGTCTTTTTCCATGTGTTCTTTTTTGTCCTTTGTTGGTAGATGCAAGGGCAGCGTTTATTGTCTGTCTCCAATTTCCCTTGAGATGATGATGGTGAACCGCCTTCTTGAGTTGCTGACCATATGGTATAGCTGCATCCATAGGATTCCAGGATTTTGACCCAGAACAATAAAGGAATGCTGATTTCGTTCAAAATCACGATGGTGTGTAGCTATGAGGAAACTTTCATGTATGCGCTGCCTTTGTCCTGGTGGAGGTCACGGATTTGGACGAGGCTGTTAAAAGTAACCTAGAGAATTATTGCTTGCATTTTGAAGATAGTACACACGACTGCCCCCGTGCACCCATGATGGAAGGAGTAGGTGTTTAAGATGATGGATGGGAACCAATCTTTGTCCTGGATGATGTTGAGCTTCTTGAGTCTTGTTGGAATTGTATCCATCCAGGACTCCAGAAAATAGATTCGGTGGATAGCCAAGATCTTTTCTTCACGGTAAGGGAATCCAAAACTAAGGGCATAGGTTAAGGTTGAAAGGGGAAAGACTTAAAAGGGACATGAGCGACAAGGATTATGCATGTATGCAGTAAACTGTCAGAGGAAGTGGTATAGGTGGGTACAGTTACAAGATTTAAAAAACATTTGGATAGATAAATGAATAGAATCAGAGAGTCATAGAGATGTACAGCATGGAAACAGACCCTTCGGTCCAACCCGTCCGTTCTGACCAGATATCCTAACCCAATCTAGTCCCACCTGCCAGCACCCGGCCCATATCCCTCCAAACCCTCCCTATTCATATACCCATCCAGGTGTCTTTTAAATGTTGCAATTGTACCAGCCTCCACCATTTCCTCTGGCAGCTCATTCCATACACGCACCACCCTCTGTGTGAAAAGGTTGCCCCTGAGGTCCCTTTTATATCTTTCTCCTCTCACCCTAAACCTATGCCCTTTAGTTCTACACTTCCCCACACCAGCGAAAAGACATTATCTCTTTATCCTATCCAAGCCCATCATAATTTCATAAACCTCTATAAGGTCACCCCTTAGCCTCTGACACTCCAGGAAAAACAGCCACAGCCTATTCAGCCTCTCCTTATAGTTCAAACCCTCCAACCCTGGCAACATCCTTGTACGTCTTTTCTGAAACCTTTCAATATCACAACATCCTTCCGATAGAAAGGAGACCAGAATTGCACACAATATTCCCAAAGTGGCATAGCTGATGTCCTGTACAGCCGCAACATGACCTCCCAACTCCTACACTCAATGCTCTGACCAATAAAGGAAAGCATACCAAACGCCTTCTTCACTATCTTATCTAACTGCGACTCTACTTTCAAGGAACTATGAACCTGCACTCTAAGGTCTCTTTGTTCAGCAACACTCCCTAAGACCTCAGCATTAAGTGTATAAGTCCTGCTATGATTTACTTTTCCAAAATGCAGCACCTCACATTTATCTAAATTAAATTCCAGCTGCCACCCCTCAGTCCATTGGCCCATCCAATCAAGATCCCATTGTACTCTGAGGTAACCTTCTTCGCTGTCCACTACACCTCCAATTTTAGTGTCACCTGCAAACTTACTAATGTACAAACTACAAGCTTATTTAATAATGAGAACCTCACAAATCACTTGTATAAATGACAAAAAGTAATGGACCTAGCACCAATCCTTGTAGCACTCCACTGGCCAGAAGCCTCCAGTCTGAAAAGCAAGTCGCTCCCACCACCATCACCCACCTTCGAGCCAGTTCTGTATCCAGATGGCTCATTCTCCCTGTATTCCATGAGACCTAACCTTGATAACCAGTCTCCTGTGAGGAACCTTGTTGATCCACCTAGCATCGACCTTGGAACCGGAAAAGGCAACCGCAAAAACACAAACAGGCAAAGTCCTTCTTACCAACATCTGGGGGATTGTGCTGAAATTGGAAGAGCTGTCTCACAGACTAGTAAAGCAACAACCTGACATAGTCATTCCTATGGAATCATACCTTACAGATAGCACTCTAGACACCATTACCATCCCTAGAAATGTCCTGTTCAACCGGCAGGATAGACCCAGCAGAGGTCACGTCACAGTGGGCTGCAGTCGGGAGGGAGTTGCACTAGGAGTCTTTGACATTAACTCAGACACTATGAAGTCTCATGGCTTCAGGTTAAACATGGGCAAAGAAACCTCTTACTGGTTACCACGTACCGTCCTGCTTTGGCCGATGAATCAGTACTCCTCCATGTTGAACAATACTTGAAGGAAGCACTGAGGCTGGCAAGGGCACAAAATATACTCTGGGTGGGGGATTTCAATGTCCATCACCTGGAGTGGCTTGACAGCAGCATTACTGATCATGCTGGTCTGGTCCTAAAGGATATAACTGCTAGACTGGGTCTGCAGCAGGTGATGAAGGAACCAACAAGAGGAAAAAGCATACTTGACCACATTCTCATTAATCTGCCAGCTGCAGAAGCATCTGTCCATGACAGTATAACTAAAAGTGACCACTGCACTGTCCCTGTGGAAACGAAATCCCACCTTCACATTGAGAACAACCTCCATCGTGTTGTGTGGCATTACCACCATGCTAAATGGGACAGACTTCAAGCCGATCTAGCAGCTCAAGACTGGGCATCCATGAGGCACATCAACAGCAGCAGAACTGTACTCCAGTACAATCTGCAACCACATGGCCTGGCATATCCCCCACTCAAGCATCACCATCAAGCCAAGGGAACAATCCTGATTCAATGGAGAGAGTAGGAGGGCATGCCAGGAGCAGCATCAGGCATACCTAAAAATGAGGTGTCAACCTAGCGAAGCTATCAAACAGAACTACTTACATGCCATAAACAGCAAGTGATAGGCAGAGCTAAGTAATCCCACAACCAATGGATCAGATCTAAGCTCTGTGGTCCTTCTACATCCAGTCGTGAATGGTGGTGGATAATTAAATAACTCACTGGAGGAGGAGGCTCCACAAATATCGCCATCCTCAATCATGGAGGAGCCCAGCACATCAGTGCAAAAGATAAGGCTGATGCATTTGCAACAATCTTCAGTCAGAAATGCCGAGTGGATGATCCATCTCAGGCTCCTCCAGTGGTCCCCCAGCATCACAGATACCAGTCTCCAGCCAATTCGATTCACTCCACGTGATATCAAAAAAAGGCTGGAGGCACTGGATGCTGCAAAGGCAATAGGCCCTGATAATATGCCGGCAATAGTATTGAAGAAGTGTTCTCCAGAACTTGCTGCTCCCCGAGCCAAGCTCTTCCAGTACAGATACAACACTGGCATCTACTCAACGATGTGGAAAACTACCCAGGTATGTCCTGTACACAAAAAGTGGGACAAATCCAACCCAGCCAATTACTACTCCATCATTCTACTCTCCATCATTGGTAAAGCGATGGAAAGTGTCATCAACAGTGCTATCAAGCAGCACCTGCTCAGCAATGCCCAATTTGGGTTTTGCCAGCGTCACTCAGCTCCTGATCTCATTACAGCCTTGGTTCAAACACGGACAAAAGAGCTGAATTCCAGAGGTGAGGTGAGAGTGACAACCTTGACATCAAAGCCGCATTTGACTGAGTGTGGCATCAAGGAGCCCTGGCAAAACTGGGATCAATGAGTATTAGGGGCAAACACTCCACCTGGCACAAAGGAAGATGGTTATGGTTGTGGTGGGTCAGTCATCTCAGCTCCAGGACATCTCTGCAGGAGTCCCTCAAGGTCATGTCTGAGGCCCAACAATTTTCAGCTGCTTCATCAATGACCTTCCTTTTGTCATAAGGTCAGATGTGGGGATGTTCGCCAATGATTGCACAGTGGCATTCGCAACTCCTCAGATATTAAAGCAGTCCATGCTCAAATGCAACAAGATCTGGACAATATCCAGGCTTGGGCAAACAAGTGGCAAGTAACATTCACGCCACACAAATGCCAGACAATGACCATCACCAATAAGATACACTCTAACCACCATCCCTTAACATTCAACAGTATTACAATCACTGACTCCCTCACTGTCAACATCCTTGGGGTTACCATTGACCAAAAACTCACCACATAAACACTGGCTACAACAGCAGGTCAGAGACGAGGAATACTGCAGCAAGTAACTCACCTCCTGACACCCCAAAGTCTATCCACCATCTACAAGGCACAAGTCAGGAGTGTGATGGAATACTCTCCACTTGCCTGGATGGGTCCAGCTCCAACAACTCAAGAAGCTTGACACCATCCAGGACAAAGCAACCCACTTGATTGGCACCACATCAACAAATATTCAATCCCTCCACCACTGGCACTCAGTAGCAGTGGTGTGTACAATCTACACGATGCACTGCGGAAATTCACCAAAGATTCTTCGGCAACACCTTCCAAACCCACAACCACTACCACTGTGAAGGACAAGGGCAGCGGGTGTTTGGGAACACCACCACCTGGCAAGTTCCCCTCTAAGCTACTCACCACCCTGACTTGGAAATATACCACCATTCCTTCATAGTCGTTGGGTCAAAATCCTGAAATTCCCTCCCTACTGACATTGTGGTTCACCCACAGCAAGTGAACTGCAGCAATTCAAGAAGGCAGCTCACCATCACCTTCTTGAGGGCAAATAGGGATGGGCTATCAGTGCTGGCCAGCCAGTGATGCCCAAGTCCCACAAATGAATTTTTAAAAAGCCTTACTGAAGTCCATATACATTATGTCCACCACTTTACCTTCATCAGTCCTCTTTGTTAATTCTTCAAAAAAATTCAATCAAGTTCGTAAGACATGATTTCCCACGCACAAAGCCATGCTGACTATCCCTAATAAGTCCTTGCCTTTCCAAATACACGTACACTCTGTCCCTCAGGATTCCCTCCAATGACTTGCCCAACACAGAGGTCAGATTTACCAGTATATAGTTCCCTGGCTTTTCCTTACCACTTTTCTTAAATAGTGGTACTATGTTAGCCAACCTTCAGTCTTGTGGCACCTCACCTGTGACTATCGATGATACAAATACCTCAGGAATGGGCCCAGCAATCACTTCCCTAGCTTTCCACAGAGTTCTAGGGTACACCTGATTAGCTCCTGGAGATTTATCCACTTTTATGCATTTCAAGACATCCAGCACTTCCTCCTGTGTAATATGGACATTTTTCAAAATGTCACCATCTTTTTCCCCAAATTCTCATCAATCCTCTTTGTTACTTCTTCAAAAAACTCAATCAAGTTTGTGAGACATGATTTCCCATGCACAATGCCATATTGACTATCCCTAATCAGTCCTTGCCTTTCCAAATACATGTAAATACTGTCCCTCAGAATTCCCTCCAACAACTTGCCCACCATCAATGTCAGGCTCACCGGTCTATAGTTCCCCGGCTTGTCCTTACCATCTTTCTTAAATACTTAGCCAACCTCCAGTCTTGCGGCACCTTACCTGTGACTATCAATGATACAAATATCTCAGCAAGGGCCCAGCAATCACTTGGGGAGAAAGTGAGGTCTGCAGATGCTGGAGATCGGAGCTGAAAATGTGCTGCTGGAAAAGCGCAGCAGGTCAGGCAGCATCCAGGGAACAGGATAATCGACGTTTCGGGCATAAGCCCTTCTTCAGGAATGAGGAAAGTTTGTCCAGCAGGCTAAGATAAAAGGTAGGGAGGAGGGACTTGGGGGAGGGGCGTCGGAAATGCGATAGGTGGAAAGAGGTCAAGGTGAGGGTGATAGGTCAGACTGGGGTGGGGGCGGAGAAGTCAGGAAGAAGATTGCAGGTTAGGAAGGCGGTGCTGAGTTCAATGGATTTGACTGAGACAAGGTGGGGGGAGGGGAAATGAGGAAACTGGTGAAATCCGAGTTCATCCCTTGTGGTTGGACGGTTCCTAGGCGGAAGATGAGGCGCTCTTCCTCCAACCGTCATGTTGTTGTGGTCTGGCGATGGAGGAGTCCAAAGCCCTGCATATCCTTGGTGGAGTGGGAGGGGGAGTTGAAGTGTTGAGCCACAGGGTGGTTGGGCGTGACGGCTACACGGCGTGACATCGAACAATTCTTCCGCCGCCTTCGCCTCCGTGCCTACTTCTTCAACCAAGACTCTCGCCCACCCTCTGACGACCCCTTCTCACGCCTCCAACACACCCCATCCACCTGGACACCCCGTGCTGGCCTCCTACCTGCCCTCGATCTCTTCATAGCCAACTGCCGCCGCGATATTAACCGCCACCTGAACTCCCCACCTCTCTCACCCACTCCAACCTCTCACCCTCGGAACGCACAGCCCTCCACTCCCTCCGTTGCAACCCCAACCTCACTATCAAACCAGCAGACAAGGGAGGCGCGGTAGTAGTTTGGCGCACCGATCTTTACACCGCTGAGGCCAAACGCCAGCTCGCAGATACCTCCTCCTACTGCCCCCTTGTCCATGACCCCACCCCCACCACCAAACGATCATCTCCCAGACCATCCATAACCTCATCACCTCGGGGGATCTCCCATCCACCGCCTCCAACCTCATAGTCCCACAACCCCGCACCGCCTGCTTCTACCTCCTGCCCAAAATCCACAAACCTGACTGCCCCAGCCGACCCATTGTCTCCGCCTGCTCCTGTCCCACCGAACTCATCTCCGCATACCTTGACACGGTCCTGTCCCCCTTAGTCCAAGAACTCCCCACTTATGTTCGGGACACCACCCATGCCCTCCACCTCCTCGATGATTTTCGCTTCCCCGGTCCCCAACGCCTTATCTTCACCATGGACATCCAGTCCCTGTACACCTCCATCCCCCATCACGAAGGACTCAAAGCCCTCCGCTTCTTCCTTTCCCGCCGTACCAACCAGTACCCTTCCACTGACACCCTCCTTCGACTGACTGAACTGGTCCTCACCCTGAACAACTTCTCTTTCCAATCCTCCCACTTCCTCCAAACGAAAGGAGTAGCCATGGGCACCCGCATGGGCCCCAGCTATGTTCCACATATCCTCTTCGTAGGATATGTGGAACAGTCCATCTTCCGCAACGACACTGGCCCCAACCCCCACCTTTTCCTCCGCTACATCGATGACTGTATCGGCACCGCCTCGTGCTACCACGAGGAGGTTGAACAGTTCATCCACTTCACCAACACCTTCCACCCCGACCTCAAATTCACCTGGACAGTCTCAGATTCCTCCCTCCCTTTCCTCGACCTTTCTATTTCTATCTCAGGCGACCAAATCAACACGGACATCTACTACAAACCGACCAACTCCCACAGCTACCTGGACTACACCTCCTCCCACCCTGCCCCCTGTAAAAACGCCATCCCATTCTCCCAATTCCTTCGTCTCCGCCGCATCTGCTCCCAGGAGGACCAGTTCCAAAAAAGTACAACCCAGATGGCCTCCTTCTTCAAGGACCGCAATTTCCCCCACGACGTGGTCGATGATGCCCTCCACCGCATCTCTTCCACTTCCCGCTCCTCCGCCCTTGAGCCCCGCCCCTCCAACCGCCACCAGGACAGAACCCCACTGGTCCTCACCTACCACCCCACCAATCTCCGCCGTCATTTCCGCCACCTCCAAACAGACCCCACCACCAAGGATATATTTCCCTCCCCTCCCCTATCAGCATTCCATAAAGACCACTCCCTCCGTGACTCCCTCGTCAGATCCACACCCCCCACCAACCCAACCTCCACTCCCGGCACCTTCCCCTGCAACCGCAGGAGGTGCAAGACTTACGCCCACACCTCCCCCCTCACCTCCCTCCAAGGCCCCAAAGGAAACTTCCATATCCGCCACAGATTCACCTGCACCTCCACACATATCATCTATTGCATCCTCTGCACCCGATGTGGCCTCCTCTACATTGGGGAGACAGGCCGCCTACTTGCGGAGCGTTTCAGAGAACACCTCTGGGACACCCGGACCAACCAACCCAACCACCCTGTGGCTCAACACTTCAACTCCCCCTCCCACTCCACCAAGGATATGCAGGACTTTGGACTCCTCCATCGCCAGACCACAACAACACGACGGTTGGAGGAAGAACGCCTCATCTTCCGCCTAGGAACCCTCCAACCACAAGGGATGAACTCGGATTTCACCAGTTTCCTCATTTCCCCTCCCCCCACCTTGTCTCAGTCAAATCAATCGAACTCAGCACCGCCTTCCTAACCTGCAATCTTCTTCCTGACCTCCCCACCCCAGTCTGACCTATCACCCTCACCTTGACCTCTTTCCACCTATCGCATTTCCGACGCCCCTCCCCCAAGTCCCTCCTCCCTACCTTTTATCTTAGCCTGCTGGACAAACTTTCCTCATTCTTGAAGAAGGGCTTATGCCTGAAACGTCGATTCTCCTGTTCCCTGGATTCTGCCTGACCTGCTGCACTTTTCCAGCAACACATTTTCAGCCTAGCAATCACTTCTCTAGCTTCCCACAGAGTTCTAGGGTACACCTGATCAGGTCCTGAGGATTTATCCACTTTTAAGCATTTCAAAATAGCCAGTACCTCCTCCCCTGTAATATGGACATTTTTAACAATGTCGCCATCTATTTCCCCACATACTATATCTTCATGTCCTTCTCCACAGTAAACACTAATGCAAAATATTCGTTTAGTATCTCCCCAATCACTTGTGGCTCCACATAGGTCGCCTTGCTGATGTTTGAGGGGCCCTATTCTCTCCCCGGTTACTCTTTTGTCCTTAATGGATTTATTAAAACCCTTTGGATTCTCCTTACTAAAGCTAAAGCTATCTCATGTCCCCTTTTTTGCCCTCCTGTTTTGCCTCTTAAGTATACTCCTCTGTCTTTATACTTTTCTAAGCACTTTCTCAATCTCTTCTGTCTGTATCTGACATATGCTTCCTTCTTTTTAACCAAAACTTCAATTTCTCTAGTCATCCAACATTCCCTACACCTCCCAGCCTTTCATTTCACCCTAACAGGAATACACTGTCTCTGGACTCTCGTTATCTAATTTCTGAAGGCTTCCCATTTTCCCGCCGTCCCTTTACCTGCGAATGTTTGCCCCCAATCAGCTTTTGAAAGTTATTGCCTAATACCGTCAAAACTGGCCTTTCTCCAATTCAGAACTTCAACTTTTAGATCTGGTCTATCCTTTTCCATAATAATTTTAAAACTAATAGAATTATGGTTGCTGGCCCCAAAGGCTCCCCCACTGACACCCCAGTCACCTGCCCTGCCTTATTTCCCAAAAGTAAGTCAGGGTTTGGAGGGAAACGGGCCAAATGCAGGCAGTTGGGACTAGTTCAATTTAGGACCAGGTCAGCCGGACGAGTTGGATGGAAGAGTCTGTTTTCTGGCTGTATGACTCAATAGCTCTGTACATTTCACCATATTCCAGACATGTGCCTTGTAGATGGTGGATAGGCTTTTGACAGAAAGGAGATGAGTTGCTTACCTATGAATTCTTAGCCTCTAATTTCTCTCGCAGCCACAGTATTTAAACGGCTGATTTTAGTTAAATTTCTGATCAGAGGGAAAATCCAAGATGTTGACAGTGGGTGATTTGGAAATGGTCATGTCTTTGAATGCGAAGGGGAGTTAGTTAGATTCTCTCTTGTTGCAGTCCACAATGCTTGGTGCTTGTAAAGCATGAATGTTATATGGCACTTGTCAGAACAATGCCTAATTATTGTACAGATCTTGATGCATTCTCGGCTCAGAGGTTTTGTTGTAGGGAAGGCCACTAATAAGCAACTGAAGATGGTTGGGCCAAGGACATTACCTTGAGGAACTCTTGCAACAATATCCAGGAGTGGAGATGAATTGCCTCCAACAACCAAAATCATCCATTTTCCTTTGTGGTGATTCTTTTCTTTGATTCCCATTAACTTTTAATTTTGTTTAGAATTCCTGATGTCAAGGACAGTCACTCACACCTCACCTCAAGACCTCAATTCATTTTTAGATTAAAGCTGCAATCTATACTGCAGCTGCATGGTCCTCGTAAACCAAGAGACATTTAGTAGCAACATCAACAACGCTTTCTCTCACTTTATTGATGATTGAGTGTAGCTTGGTGGAGCTCTGATAGCGAGGCTGGATTTGTCCTGCTTTTTGTGGATAGGTCATACCTAAGTAAGTTACCACACTTCCAGTTCGATGCTAATGTTGCAGCTAGACTGGAATAGCTTGGTTGTGGTAATGGCTAATTCTGACGCACAAGGCTTCATGACTACAGTCGGCTCTGATAATAACATGATAGTTCTGTTCCCGTGAGATCCTGCAATATATGAAAATCGCGTTACAGCAGTGCCATTTAAACTAATGGGGCTGGAATTGCATTATAGCCAATACAGGTAAGACAAGTTTGTGTTCTACAAATAATAGTCTAAATTCTTCAATAGCATTATAGCCAATTCATGCTGAAGAAATGCGCGTCATAGCAGAACTAACTATACTTGTCGTCAAAGCCCACTGCCTTTCATGTATTCAATTGCTTCAGCCACTTCTTGATAATTCATGGAGAGAAGTAAATTGTCTGAAGACTTGCATTTGAGTTGCAGACTGAGATGGACAACCTGGCTGAAGATTGTTGCAGACTCTTCAGCCTTGTCTTTTGCACTGATGCTCAGCTCCATCATCATTGAGAATGGAGACATTTTTAGAGCCTCTACTGTAACCATCCATCATCATTCATGTTTGGATGTGTTGGAACTGCAAAGCTATAAGTGAATCCTTTTTAGCACTGTCTATCACATTCTGGTTCTGTTTTTCAGCATGCACACACTTCTGTGTTGTATGCTCTCCTACACTACCATTAAACCAGGTTTGGTGCCTGGTTTGATGATACTGGTACAGTGAAGAACATATTGGAAGTGAGATTACAGATAATGGTGAAATTCCATTCTGCTGCTGATAGCCTGTCACACATCCTAGATGTTCAGTTTTGAGCAACTGGCTCTGTTCTAAGCCTATGCCATCTGGACTACTGGTAGTGTCACATAACATGATGAAAAGTGTCTTTGATGTGAAGACAGAACTTCACCTTCATCAGGATTGTGCAATGATCACTCCTACCAATGCTGTCATGAAAATATGCATCTTTAACAGGTAAGTTGGAAGATAAGTCATTCAGAACTTTACCACCTCAGTCAGTAGTGGTGATATTGCATTGCTTATGGTGTTGGATTTTTATTTCCTCCATCCATCTACTCTTGGATAAAGTGTGACGAAAACACTTTCACCGTCTTGAATCATCAACCCACCAGAAAACTGAACACTGAGAAGGGCAAAGCCTCAAATACAAATCTTACATTTTATCAGCGAATTTCGTCAACTTAGGCAAATGCATTGATCATGTGACTGAAATATTAGTAAATTCTTAAAAAAGATTAAGCATCAGACTCAACCTCTGTGAGATTAGGGAAGAATGCTTATATAATCATTCACTCTGTAGCTACTGAATGGGCTACAAAACTCCATGATGAACACTGTAAAACATAACAAATAAAAAGGTAATGTCTGGGGCTTGGTAGTACACATGAAATTTTTTTAAAAATTGTATGAAGTAGCTAGGCTTGAGAATCTCAATGATTCATTCTTCAGTCTGGGATGATGTAGATGTGGAACCTATGTCAAAGAGATATAATTATTCAACTAGGATTTTTTCAACTGGTATCCTTTGACGTCTCCTTCAGCTCTAAAGGTTGATGTTGGATGAGCGCAGAATGAGGCTGAACTCTGATGCACCTGGGGCTGAAGTAACTGGTTGAGGTCAAAGACAGAGTAGTGTAAGGCTATTGATGCCTATGTAGTTGGACCATGGCAATGCTCAGCTTCTTCAAGTAGGGACAGCAGAGCTGAGAAAGCTAACTTTCTGAACAGTATAATAAACGTTCTGCAGAGCAACTAATTATTTAAGAACGACATATCACAGAGCCCACATCCTGGCATGTTTGTATTTCAATCCTATCACAGTCCTATCACAGAGCAAGATGCTGATTTGCACATTGGGACAAACTCCCACCTGTTTGCCCATCCAAACTGTAAATTCTTTTTAGTTTTTTAAAAAAAATGTTTTTGCAAATAGAAGTGAAGAGTGTCAATATTCATGATTGAAACAATTGTCATTTAAATCCAAAATTATATGTGTACACAGTCTGGACAATGTCAACAATATTGGTACATTATCAATTAAAGAGACCTGCATGGTTTGAAACAAGCTTTGGATGGTTTTCATATGCAACTAAGGGGTTTAACATCCATTTAACGCTTCTTTTACCAAACTGAATCGTGTCCTCCACTATTCATTGACTCAAAGATGATTAAAGGTAAAATTAGGAGCAAGACGGAATGATCTGTTCCAATGTCGACACTCCGTTCCATAAGCACAAAAAGTTATCATTTACACAAAATGAACATGGGGCTTAATGAGTAATCCTTAAATGGTACCACCAAAAAAGTACATTTTGTAAATAAATATCTTAGTTGCCAGCTTTAAAATCAGAAACACCTGCTAACTTTCACTTTCTTCCTCATGATCCCTCTAGAACTGCTACCTTCCCACCTGCATCATCATTGGATTTCCTAATGGCATTTAATACAGTATTACATAAAAGATTATTGTACAAGAGCATATGATGTTGGGGTGATATAGCAGCAACTGCCAACTAAAAGGAAACCAAGAGATAGGATCAATAAATCAGTGTCAAGTTGGAAAACTGTAACCAGTGCAGTCCCAATATGATCAGTACTGAGGCTTTGACTAGTTATATTCACATTAATGACTGATGAACGGACTGACCGTATCATGGCCAAATGTGCAGATGATAGAAATATGGAAAGGAAAACAAGTTATGGGGAGTATACATGCAGCCTGTAAACACATACTGATTAATTAAGTGAGTGGGCAACAAGTTAGCAGATAGAATATAATCTGGGAAAATATGAGGTTGGCAGGATATTAGTTGAATGGGGAGACTGCAGAATGCAATAGTCTTTTTACATGAAGCACACAGGAAGTAACTAAGAAGGTTGATGGAATAGTAACCTTTACCGCAGTATTGAATGGAAGTACAGTATTATAACAATTGTACAGGGCATTGGTGAGATATCTCTGTGGTCACCTTAACGAAGAAGGAGTATATTTGCTTTGGGGACAGTTCAGTGGAGAGTTTCTATGCTGAATCCTGAGATAATGGGGTTTGCCTTATTAAAAAAGGTTGGTGAGGCTGGGCGTATACTCGCTGGAGTTTAGCAAAATGGAGAGGTGACCTTATTGAAGGATATGTGATTTCACGGGGGTCTGACACGGTAGATGCTGAGGGGATGTTTTCTCTCATGCAGGAATCTAGAACTAATCGGGTCTCCCACTTATGATGAAAATGAGGAGAAATGTTTTGTCTCAGATAATCATTAGACTTTGGAATTCTACACCATTAGACAGCATAGGAGGCTTAGTCATTGAGTACATTCAATGCAAAGTTTGGATAGATCATTGATTGACAAGGGAGTCCAGGATTATGGGGGACAGGCAAAAAAGTGGAGTAAAAGCCACAATCAGATCAACAAAATAATTATTGGCGGGGCAGCAGACTCAGGTTTCTCTTCCTCCCATTTCTTATGATGTTATGTAGGGGATTATTTTCATTTGAATTCACAAATAAATTTTAATTTCAACAACATGGTGGTGTAGATTTTACAACGGCTGACATTGAGCCAAAAAAGGCTATCAAAGTGTGCCAAATTTATGGAGTCACTCACGGAAAGACTTGCTACGAACATCTGCTGTGAAGCCCTTCTCCGGTTTACTGAGTGTAATGGCAGGTGTCGAGCTGAAAATGGGAGGTTAAAATAAAAACTCATTAATCAAAAGGTGGAGAAGAGCATTTCACTGGCTGATTCTGGACACGTGTCCAAAATTAGGAGCAAATGTCTCAAAAATATCTCCGTCTGGCCCCGGCATAAACACACAAAAAACATCACCCCAAACAATTGGAGTTAGTGAGTTTTTTCTTTTAAAGAGTGTCTACTTCCTCGATCTTGGGGAATATTAAAATGTCTGTGGGACAAGGCAGGAGCTGGAATTTGACAAGCTGGTTTATGGAGAAAAACAGATGTAAGGTTATTGATGAAAGGGCCCATTTTTACCTTGAAACGTTCTGTGAAGCAACATTGAATACAAGCTGTCTTTAGCTTGTAATCTAGCCTGACCCGCCACAGCATGACTGAGGGAGTACTGAACCTTTGGAGATGTTAAACTGAAGTTGCAGAATACTGTTTGAATGGGAAGGAATTATCATGATGTACTGGCTAGCACTTATTCCTTATCTAACAGAACTAAGACTGATTAAATAACCATTGCTATATGTGAGGTTTCACTATATGGAAATTGTCTGCTGCATTTCATGACTTAAGAGTGGCCATACATCAATAGTAATTCCCCCGCAGTGAAACACTTTGGTACATCTGAAGCTATCAACAGTGTGAAATAAACAAGACTTATTTTGTATCTGATAATAGTTCCATACAAATCTTATGTCAACAAAAAATGAAAATACTTCTATGCAGTATTGAAAGAGTGCTGCACCATCAGAGGTGTCACCTTTTGATGGAGAAATTCAGCTCTCTCAGCTAGCTGTCAAATGGAGCACCATTTGAACAAGTGTAGAGAGAATTATTGATATCCTGGAAAATATTTACCTCTCAAGCAATAAGATTAAAACAGGTCATTTGATCATGTATCTCACTGTTGTTTGTGGGTCCTCACTGGTCTGAGGATGGGTCTCTGGAGCCAAAACATTAACTGTGATTTCTCTCCACAGATGCTACCAGACCTGCTGAGCTTTCCCAGCAATTTTGTTTTTGTTTCAAGTTTCTCAAACTTCTCCTTATAGTTAACACACTCCAATCCAGACAATATCCTGATAAACCTCTTTTGTTCCCTCTCCAAAGCCTCCACATCCTTCTTATAGTGTGGCAACCAGAATTGCATACAATACTTCAAATGTGACCTAATTAAGATTTTTATACAGGTGTAACATGCCTTGCCAATTTTTATATATAGCATGTTTTGCACCTTCTTTATTACCTTATCCACCTGTGTTGCCACTTTCAGGGAGCTATTTACTTGTACCCCAAGATTCTCTGTATATCAATGCTCCTAAGGGTCCTGCCATTGACTGTATACTTTTCTCTTGCATATGACCTCCAAATATGCATCACCTCACACGTGTCTGGATTAAACATCATCTGCCATTTCTCTGCCCAACTTTCTAACTGATCTATACCCTTTGACAACCTCCCTAATTATCCACAACTTCACCAATTTTGTGTCATCTGCAAACTTACTAATCTGACTACCTACATTTTCATCCAAATCATTTATATGTATTACAAACAAAACAGGTTCCAGCACTGATCCTTGTGGAACATCAATAGTCACAGACCTCCAGTCAGTAAAACACCCCTCCACAAATACCCTCTGTCTTCTAGACCATGCCAATTTTGTAACCAACTCACCCCAGATCCCATGTGACTTTATCTTCTACCAGCCTACCATGAGGCACCTTGTGAAATGCTTTAGTGAAGTCCATGTAGGCAACTTCCACTGCCCTACCCTTCATCACTTTCTCAATCTAGTTTGTGAGACAGGACCTCCCCTACACAGTGCCACGCTGACTATTCCTATGATGACTTCAGTCAAGCCCCCCTTAGATGCTGATAGTTTCAGTAAAATCTCCTCTCATTCTCCTAAACCTTAATGACTACAGGCCCAACCTCCTCAATTTCTCCTCATGAGAAAGTTCCTTCATACTTTGGATCAACTTA
This sequence comes from Chiloscyllium plagiosum, assembly GCF_037043375.1. Taxonomy (NCBI): domain Eukaryota; kingdom Metazoa; phylum Chordata; class Chondrichthyes; order Orectolobiformes; family Hemiscylliidae; genus Chiloscyllium; species Chiloscyllium plagiosum. The sequence continues at coordinate 9,488,370 of NW_028270183.1, forward strand.
ATAAATATTCCCTGGACTTTCTCCAAAGTCAGCATATATCCTTAGATTACAGAAATTGTTCTCTGTATTCTAGGTCTAATTAGTGTCTTGTATAGATTTAGCAAGACTTTCCTATTTTTATGTTTCATTCCCTTTGAAATAAAGGCCAACATTTCATTTGTCTTCCCGAATACTAGCTGATCTTCTATGCTAGCTTTTTGTGATTTACGCACGAGAAGTCCCAAATGCCTCTGTGTTGCAGCTTTTTGCAGTCTTTCTTAGTTTTCAGCTTGGACTGAAAAGTGGCCGATAACACAAGTACTAGGCGGTGACCATTTCAACCAGAGAGAATCTAACCATTTCCTTTGATATTCAGTGGTGTTACCATCATTGAATTCTCCCAGTATCAACATGCTGGATGTTACCAATGATCAGAAACTGAACTGGACTTGCCATATAAATATAGTGGTTACAAAAGCAGCTCAGAAACAAGGAATTGTGCAGCAGGTAGCTCATCTCCTGACTCCCCAAAGCTTGTCTACCATCTGTAAGGGGCAAGTCAAGATAGAATACTCCCCACTTGCCCAGATGAGTGCAGCTCCAAACAAGAAGTCTGACACCATCCAGAACAAAGCAGGCCGCTTGATTGACACTGAAGCCATAAACATCCTCTTCCTCCACGCTGACTCTCAATACGTTTGATGTGTAACATTTACAAGATGCAGTGCAGAAATTCACCAAGGCTTCTTGAGCAGCAGCTTCCAAATTTACAATCACTTCCATCCAGGAGGACAAGGGCAGCTAACACATGTGAACACCACCTGCAAGTTCCCCTCCAAGCCACTTAATACCCTGACTTGGAAACATATTTTACTGTTCCTTTAGTGATGCAGGGTCAAAATCCTAGATCTCCATTGCTAGCTGCATTGTGGATCTGCCTATAGCACGTGGACTACAGTGGCTCAAAAAGGTAGCTCTCCACCATCTTCTCAAAGGCAACTAGTATGGGCAATAAAAGCTGGCCCAGCTGGCCCAGCCCATATTCCATAAATGAATAAAACGATAACAATAAACAGCTCCTCTGTGCTTCCTGTCCAAGTGTATGACTTCACATTTTTCCACATAATATTCCATCTGCCAAATTTTTAAACTGTCACTTAGTATGTCTATATCCTCTTTGTGGTATTTAGATTAGATTAGACTAGATTACTTACAGTGTGGAAACAGGCCCTTCGGCCCAACAAGTCCACACCGACCCGCCGAAGCGCAACCCACCCATACCCCTACATTTACCCCTTACCTAACGCTACGGGCAATTTAGCATGGCCAATTCACCTGACCTGAACATCTTTGGACTGTGGGAGGAAACCGGAGCACCCGGAGGAAACCCACGCAGACACGGGGAGAACGTGCAAACTCCACACAGTCAGTCGCCTGAGTCGGGAATTGAACCCGGGTCTCAAGCGCTGTGAGGCAGCAGTGCTAACCACTGTGCCACCGTTTCTCTTCATACTATTCTTTGCAATTGGGAAACAAAGAAAAGATATTTGCCTATGCTTCTTATTTGGCTCAAATGAGGTTCCATAAACCTCAGTTAATTGGAGGAGCGGCTAAGAATTATACATTTGTTTCAATGGTATGTAAGTCCCTTATTGTTGCTAACTATAACCACAGAGGTATCTAGATCCGATTTAAACGGCAAAAACAGTACTTTTCTTTATTTACATGCACAATGTTGATGTAATATTATGGAAAAAGACTGACTTGATCCCAACGGATTCAGTAAAGCACTCAGCTTCCTGATGAAGCAATCATTTTGGAGTAAGCGGCTCAATTGGTAAACCTTCGCTCACATACACTCACTGAAATAATTCCAATTTTAAATTGTCCTGTCTGTTAGATTAATAAGTTATTTTTTACTTTTCCATGAATTTTATTTGTACATTTCACCATTGAGATTATTATATAAATAAACCAGGGCACAGGTGTGCAATATGACAGCATGTTCCGACGTATGGGACTTGCTAGATGATGCACTTCATGGAGTGAGTCATGGAGTTGCTGTTCTTTAGAGAGCTCGGTCCTGTAATTTGTTGTCTCCTTAAGACAGACACCAGGCTACATTTTTCTTTCTCCGTTTCCTTTCCCTTTTCTCAGGCTCATTTCAAAGATAGTGAGTACCCTTAGTAACTCACTCTCAGTGGTGCCCTTAAAGGTATGTGCTTGGACTGTGATTTTAGTAAAACCACTCGGCCTTGGGACTAGATCCAATCTCCACACGCATACTGAACAGGAGCAACCACTTCACAAGTACCTTTCCTCTCATGAGATCACCAGATAGATGAGGATGGGAAAGTTCAGCCTGCTCATCCTAGCTTCTACAGAAAGAATCTACCTTTCCCAAAATACAGCACTAAACTGTCTCTTAATATTTCAACACTTGTTTTGATTAATGTAAAAATAAACTATCCTAAATACTGATCCCTCTGAGTGAAAAAGATCTTTCTGGAAACAGCCCTAAATTTGCCTTATTTTATATCACATTATTCATACTGGGTTGACTTTCTATCCTAGTTGTGCCATTGGTTCATTTGAAGTTTGCATTTTAAATTTACTTTTTCCATACCATTTGCTTTCTATTGTATTTTCATCAGGTCCCATTTTACTTGCTACTTTAATTGATACTTCAGTCCTACTTTGCCTCCTTTCCGGATTCTGTACAACAGGAATGCTGTGGTGTCTTCAAGATTATGCAGAAATGAAGTCAAACCCAGGATCTTCCTAATTGTTTTCCTGCAGGGAACTGGAATTTATTATTCTTCTTTTAACAAGTTAGGCACAGGTCTGAATGGCCTTTATTTAAGCACGTGAAAAATTGCAGCTGGAGCAAGTAATTTGGCCCTTCAAACATACTCTGTCACTCGGCAAGTTCATGGCTGAGCTGCTACCTCAACCCCAGCTTCCCTCACTATCCTTCCATCTCTTAATTCACACAGTGCCCAACAACTGTCACCTTCTATCTTAAACATATTCAGTGACAGTTCACAGCTCTCTGGGTAAAGTTTTCCAAAGATTCGCAATCCTTTAAAAGATTCCACCTCATCTCATTTGAAAATGGTTGAAATTCTTCTGCATACTAAATTCTTCTGCAATTTTCATCTATTTTCTGTGCTTTCACATTTCTGTGATTTTTCCTGATTTTAAAGGTCAAATTGTACCCTCTGGATCCAGCTACCCAATAGGTCACTGAGCCCCTCGTGCCTGTTCAGTAAACTGAATAGCAATACCTTCTGTCCTAGTTCATGTGTATATATCGTAGTAACATTTTCAACAGCAACGTTTTTTTAGCCCTACCTTAGCATTTCTTTACTGGAACCAAAGTATCTTTTGCATTTCAATCATTAATTATTGTCAAGAGCTCACAAACTCTCGATTAAAGTTTGAACACAAGGAGAAATAGACTCAAAATTCATGAAGTTGATGCTTAACCAAAATTTATCATTTGCTCAATGAAATATTGCTGAATCATGCTGGGTTTTCTTAAGTTCTGAGGAACTGGAATGAGACAGTCATGTCTCTTAACTATTCCACTGCACAAGTGAAAAAATGGACTTAAAATAGGTAACTAATAACAATAAATAATAAGATCAGCTATGGCTCTGCTAGTAGCACTATCGCCCCAAGTCTGGATGTTGTGAGTTTAAGCTGTATCCAGCATTTTGAGTACAAAAATCAAGACTGACACTTCAGTGCGGTATTGATGGGTGCTACACTGTCAAAAGTGTAATCTGTCAGATGAGTCATTGAACTGATGCCCTGTCAGACAGCCATTAAAAATCCCATGCAGTGTTCCAAAGATGTGCGGGAAAAGAGTCCTGTCCAATATTTATCCAATAACAAGTATCACACAAAACCAGATTATCACATCTCTATGGGAGCTTGCTGTGCACAAATTAGCTGCTGTGTTTCCTACAAAATGACAGTGACCCTATAAACAGTTCAATGGCTATAAAGTATTTTGTGATATTTGGTGATCATGAAAGACATGATATAAATGCAGATCATTGTAAAGCAAGATACAACCTTTTATCATTTCAAAATTTCATGCTACATTTGGAGGTGGTATCCTCATGGCATATTAAGTTAATCTTTGTTTAATGAATCAACATGTTGATTATTAACAATTCACATATACCTGAATATTTCTTGTATCTGAGCCTTCAGGCTCGTGAAATGAATATAACGCCGAGGTTCAGAGGATGTCTGAGGGCAGCCATTTTGTATAGAAATCTCTTTCAAAAGTAGGATTTGCAAAGATAAACTGAAGTTTAAATTAATTGTTATTTTTGCTTTTCACTGATTTCCCCCAGACCTGGGTGGATTTGCAAGTATGGATTTACTGAAGTGTTAGCTATGGGGACATCATAGAATATGGGTTTAAGTTGCAAAGAATATAGGCAAAAACATTAAACTACTCCTGCCCCAACAATACAAAAACAAAAATTCTGATTCTGGCTCAGTTATAGCATCATCCATTGTTCCTTTTGGAAACCTACAGAGAGAATATTCTACCACTTCATAAAGTTTTCTTTCATTTTTGAACTTCTGATGCATAATTTGTTTTGAGATTAGATGACTGCGTAGTAACACCATTTATATTTTTCCCTAATTTCCACCTTTTATTTTCTGTTATGCTGCTGGGTCAGGAACTCTCAACAGACTGGAGATTTACATTCTTCAACCGAATGTACTATTACAGTTTATCAATGCACTCAAAATTACTCTAAAATTTAATTATTGTTTCTTTAATTAAAGTTGGAGTAAGCGTTATAAAATGGAACCAAATATACCATCTCACAGGGAAAACTTCCATCAATAAATTAAAAGAACAAAGACCTCAAATTTTGTCACTGAATGTGTGTCCACAATCAAATTTCACTCTTAATGGAAACTGTAATTCACTTTTGCATCAACAAATTATACTTCCTAAGAGACAGGATAATGATTTCAAACAATCGGTTTGTCAGCTTACCTCACGTAGTAGCCTTGATGTATTCTGCTCAAATCTGAAGTTGCCCGTTTCAGTCCACGCTTTTTGTGTCAGTAATCCTGTTTGAAGTCTCCTAACCAAAGCAGCAGCACTGTAGTTTTAGGAGCTTGAATGAAAGCCGTCTTTTCTGCTTGCGCACACCTATACCCACAGTGTCCCTGATGTATACTCTGGTTCCACACCTGATCTCTGCTGATCCCTTCTTTCTCCCACTGGGGAGAAAAAAAATTGAGTAAGTTTAATGTTCACCCCACTGGTTGCATAATATGTAGCTTTCATAGGTTGCATTGCACTTAAAAGGGCTTCAACCTGGCTACATTTTTGGCAAAGCAGTTGCCAATAATAATTGGCAAAAGAAATCCTTTGGCCCCTTGCAAAAGCTGCTTGATGGACGTGCTTCTCAATGGTTTCATTGGTAAAGGTTCCAACTAGAAATTTGCCCCCTGGTTTGTGGAGTTAGCTGCTCTCAGGTAACTGCTGACCAGCAACTGGTGCCAATTTTCCTGAACGTCTTACTGAAAGTAAAAGCAAATTTCTTGCAGCTTCACATTGGGTATTTCTTTCTGTAAAGTATGTAGTATTGATGCTGTGCAAGAACAGATTTAGGTTTGGGAGCAGCAATTCCCAACACCAAAACAGCTTGCTGAACTTAACTGGCAAATGCCAGACTGAAAAAATGGTCATTTTGTACTTTGCTGGTAATAAGGCAGATGCTACAAAGACTTACAAACCAGGAAGGTCCACAAGCAACAAATATTGTACCCACTCTGGCAAGCAATTTTCAGTTGTGAACATGACAACTCCCACAAAAAAGATTTGTAACAACGATGTTCCAGTATGCATCAAATTAGTCCCGTCACAAAAAGAGATCATACAGACCTTCAGGTCTCTGCTGTTTCTATGGAGCATTTTATGCAGTTCTATTCCTCTGCTCTTTTCCCTCTAGCCCTGGAGGTTGTTTCCTTCAAGTATCTGCCCAATTCCTTTTTGAAGTCTATTGTATATCGCCACTTCCAGCACCCGCATGGGCATCAAGCTACAAGGAAGGTCCTTTCTCACACTCCACTCTGTTATCTTTTGCCCAGAACCACATATCTGAATCTCCCCAGTCAAAAGTTGCAACTATTCTGGAAGCTCCCTAAAAAGCCGGTGGCAAACTAAACAAATCTATGCATTGCTAATTATAAAATTTTAAAACTGACATAAGACGGTGCTATTTTCTGGGTCTGTAGATTGTGAAGGAGCAAAGATGGCCTTTAGCAGAGTGATGTGCACTTACTGTCGGATGTGGGGTTTTATGGAGAGTTTCTGTGTTATTGATGATTATGTCTGCAGTAAGTGTCTTTGGTTGTGAATCCTAACAGATCACATAGATCGGTTGGACTGGCAGTTAGAGACATTAAGGAATTTACAAGAGCTCGAGGTTGTGATGGATGGCAGTTAAAGGAAGGGAGAAAATCTGCAGATACAGTCAGGTCAATGGTTTAACTCCAAGAAAGGTTGGAGGCTTAGGCAGGTCGTGCAGGGATCTCCTGTGGCTATCCCTATCTCAAACAAGTATGCTGTTTTGGAAAATGTCGGAGACTCTCAGAGGAATGTAGCACGAACAGCCAGGTTTCAGGTATCAAGACTGGCTCCAAGGTAATGAGGGGTACGTTGGGTTCCAAGTGAGCGATTGTGATAGAGGACTCTCTAGTCAGAGGCACAGTCAGACGTTTCTGTGGCTGGCAGTGAAAAAATCAGAATGATGTATTGCCTCCTTAGTGCCAGGATAAAGGATATCTCCGAAAGGGTGCAAAATGTTCTCAAAGGGGAGAGGGACCAGCAGGAGGTAATTGTACACATTGGAACTAACGACATAGGAAGGGAAAAGGATGAGATTCTGAACAGAGAATATAGAAAGTTAAGCAGGAATTTAAAAGGGAAGTCCTCGAGGGCAATAAGTATCTGGATCACTCCTGGTGCTACGTGCTAGTGAGGGTAGAAATAGAAGGGTAGAGCAGATGAATGCATGGCTGAGGATTTGGTGCAGGGGAGATGGATTCAAATTTCTGCATCATTGGAATCTCTTCTGGGATAGAAGTGACCTGTACAAGAAGGATGGATTGCATCTGAATTAGAAGGGGACTGAACTGGCAGGGAGATTTGCTAGAGCTGCTTGGGAGGATTTAAACCAGTAAGGTGGGGGGTGGGGGGGAGGAGGAGGAGGAGGAGGAGGAATGTGGGACCCAGGGAAATAGCAAGGAAAGAGATCAATCTGAAACTGGTACAAATGGGAAAATCAGTTAGTCAAATAGTCAGGACAGGCATGAACAAATCAGAGAACAAGGTAGGACTGATAAGTTAAACTGCATTTATTTAAATGCAAGAGGCCTAACATGGAAAGCAGATGAACTCAGGGCATGCTAAGGAATATAGGACTGGGATATCATAGCAATTATAGAGACGTGGCTCAGGGATGGACAGGACTGGCAGCTTAATGTCCCAGCGTACAAATGCTATGGGAAGGATAGAAAGGGGGTGGGGAAGGGGGGGGCGGCAAGAGAGGAGAGTGAGTGGTGTTTTTGATAAGGGATAGCATTAATGCTGTACTTAGGGAGGACATTCCTGGGAATATATCCAGGGAGGTTATTTGGGTGGAACTGAGAAATAAGAAAGGGATGATCACTTTATTGGGATTGTATTATAGACTCCCGAATCACCAGCAGGAAATTGAGAAACAAATTTGTAAGGAGATTTCAGTTATCTGTAAGAATAATAGGGTGGTTATGGTATATGTTATGAAAAGATTATTCCTGATGAAGGGCTTTTGCCTGAAACGTCGATTTTCCTGCAACTCGGCTGCTGCCTGAACTGCTGTGCTTTTCCAGCATCACTCTAATCTAGAATCTGGTTTCCAGCAGCTGCAGTCCTTGTTTTTACCTACTAGAGAAGGTGCAAAACTTGACCTACTCTTGGGAAATAAGGCAGGGCAAGTGACTGACGTGTCAGTGGAGGAGCACTTTGGGGCCAGTGACCATAATTGTATTAGTTTTAAAATAGTTATGAAAAGGATAGACCAGATTTAAAAGTTGAAGTTCTAAATTGGAGAAAGGCCAATTTTGACAATTAGGCAAGAACTTTCAAAAGCTGATTGGGGGCAGATGGTCGCAGGTAAAGGGATGGCTGGAAAATGAAAGCCTTCAGAAATGAAATAACGATAATCCAGAGACAGTGTATTCCTGTTAGGGTGAAAGGAAAGGCTTGTAGGTATAGGGAATGCTGGATGACTAAAGAAATTGAGGTATTGATTAAGAAAAAGAAGGAAGCATATGTCAGGTAAAGACAGCAGAGATCAAGTGAATCTTCAGAAGAATATAAAGGCTGTAGGAGTATACTTAAGAGGGAAATCAGGACGGTAAAAAGGGGACATGAGATAACTTTGGCAAATAGGGTTAAGGAGAATCGAAAGGGATTTTACAAATACATTAAAGACAAAAGAGTAACTAGGGAGAGAACAGGGCCCCTCAAAGATCAGCAAGGCTGCCTTTGTGTGGAGCTACAGGAGATGGGGGAGAAACTAAACAAGTATTTTACATCAGTGTCTCACAAACTTCATTCAGTTTTACGAAGAGGTATTGAAGAGGATTGATGAGGGCAGAGGAGTAGACATGATCTATATGGGCTTCAGTAAGGCGCACGACAAGGTTCCTCAAGGTGGACTGGTTAGCAAGGTTAGATCTCACGGAATACAGAGAGAACTAGCCATTTGGATACAGAACTGGCTTGAAGGTAGAAGACAAAGGGTGGTGGTGGAGGGTTGCTTTTCAGACTGGGGGCCTGTGACAAGTGGTGTGCCACAAGGATCAGTGCTGGGTCCACTGCTTTTTGTAATTTATATAAATGATTTCGATATGAACATAGGAGGTACAGTTAGTAAGTTTGCAGATGACATCAAAATTGGACGTGTAGTGGACAGCGAAAAAGATTACCTCAGATTACAACAGGATCTTGATCAGATGGGCCAATGGGCTGAGGAATGGCAGACAGAGTTTAATTGAGATAATTGCAAGGTTCTGCATTTTGGGAAAGCAAACCTTAGCAGGACTTATACACTTAATGGTAAGGTCCTGGGGAATGTTGCTGAACAAAGTGACCTTGGAGTGCAGGTTCATAGCTCCTTGAAAGTGGAGTCGCAGGTAGATAGGATAGTGAAGATGATGTTTGGTATGCTTTCCTTTATTGGTCAAAGTATTGAATATAGGAGTTGGGAGGTCATTTTGCAGCTGTACAGGACATTGGTTAGGCCACTTTTGGGATATTGCATGCAATTCTGATCTTCCTATCGGAAGGACGTAGTGAAACTTGAAAGGATTCATAAAATATATACAAGGATGTTGCCAGGGTTGGATGATTTGAGTTCCAGGGAGAGGCTAAATAGGCTAGGGCTGTTTCCCTGGAGCATCAGAGGATGAGGGATGACCTTATAGAGGTGTATAAAGTCTTGAGGGGCATGGATAGGAATAAACAGACAACTGGGGTGGGGGAGTCCAGAACTGGAGGGCATAGGTTTAGGGTGAGAGGGGAAAGATATAAAAGACAGCTACGGGGCAAGTTTTTCACATAGAGGGTGGTGCATGTACGGAATGAGCTGCCAGAGGAAATGGTGGAGGATGGTATAATTGCAACATTTAAAAGGCATTTGGATGGGTATATGAATAGGAAGGGTTTGGAGGGATATGGGCCAGGTGCTGGCAGGTGGGACTAGATTGGGTTGGGACATCTGGTCGGCATGGACGCGTTGGACCGAAGGGTCTGATTCCATGCTGTATCTCTCTATGAATCTATGTGGTCGGCTTGGACGACTTGGACTGAAGGGTCTGTTTTCGTGCTGTACATCGCTATGACATAACTTGGAGCAAGTATAATTTGTGTATTCTTCTGAAACAAAGTATTATGAGCAGCATTGGTCAAAGACTAGAAAAAAAACCATGTGTGACAACGTAAGTGAAGAAATTCAAATGCTTGTGGGAGTAAGCAGTCCAACATATTTAGATTTTTTTAAATGATGAAAAGAACAAGCTTTATATCAAACAGAGTGTTTCCTGAGGATATGAAGTAGATATAAATTAAAAGCTGCAAGTCATGATACATGAAAGCATCTAAATGAGAGTTAAGACCATAATATGTTGGAGAAATAGGCTACTTGGCCAATCAAGTCTGCTCCTCCATTGAATTAGATCTGGCTATTCTGATAATCCTCAACTCTATAGCCCTTTCCCCCATAACCCTTGATTCCTTTACTGATTAGAAATGTCTGTCACAGTCTTATATCTATTTAACCCAAACCTAAACTAGGACTTTAACAATGAGATAAGAGTGAGGTAAAAGTGGAACGTTCCCTGCCTGCCTTTCTTCAGCCTGACCCCCATACGATCCCCCAAATTCTGGCTATTATAACTCATTGCAATTAATTTACTTTAAAAATAAAATTTCCAGTTGAAAAACCTGATTATATTTACTTTTAAACACTGTGCAAAGTAAGCATGTCATTTGCTCTTCTGAATACGTGAGTAATATTAAGATAAAGGAACTGTTAAGGACCTGGTAAATAGATGTTCTGCTTTTGCTACTTTCTGCCCCCACATGTTAAAATAGTGTTACTTCTTTTATTTAAAAAGTGGAGCTTCCCGTGAACTTTTTCAGCATATTTGAACAAATCAATTTATTTGTCAATGAGAATATGCATTTTCCAATGTCCCTTTATTTAAAATAACTTACATTTGTGTCACTGGTTGATAACGAGATTCTCTTTTTCACCAAGTAAAACAGTTATTTTTAACATGCCAATTTGCAAGTAGTTATAGCTGCATACTCTGCTTACACACCATTTACAGGGAACATGCATTGATACTCCAATTCTGTTAGCAAGTCTAATATGTTGTTAAGGTTGTTGAACCTTAAAAATATATATGTGCAATCCTTCCAGCTGTCCAGAAATTTCCAAAGCCCGCTCTGAGACTCATAGCCCACCAGGGTACACAATCTCAGATGCCAGCTTGCTTGGAAACTGTGGAACACTGACAACAAGCTCCTTGAGACCGTTGGTCTCTGGATTCTTACTCCCAGATCGTAATGACTGGGACAGCGTTATGATTGAATCGCTCAAATCTTCAAATTGTTTTTCAAACGATTAAAGCAATTTGGAATCTTAGGCACCACCTGATCATTCGCAGGAGTGGGATATCTCTACACATTAACTGCCTATGCCCAGTTGCCCCTGAGAAGGTAGTGGTGGTGAACCACTTTCTCTAACCCCTGAGTCCTTGAGGTGCAAGGCAAACCCTTTCCACCCCACAGTGTTGTCAGTGACTCCCTCTTGCAGCCAAGCCCCAATCCATTTCAATATCAAAGAATTTCTAATTCCACCCAGCATCCCCTCAGGTCAGAAGACAAGAGTTTGCGCAGAAGAAGAAACATTATTGGCACAGGAAGAGGCCGTTCAGCCCCAGCAGTGCACTCCCCAGATCCCTGTGTTTGCTCCTTTTTGTGATATTTAGCCTCTCCCCTGTGTTTAACACATTGTGTCCCCTGACATAATGAGGCCATGAGGTGAGGCACCACATGGTTGAAGAGCAACCCTCAGTCCGTCCAATGGAAACTGTTTTCATTCTGTGGCACAGTGAGGGGACGTGACCGTGGCTAGAGGAATGTAATACTCACCCTGTGTGGCTGGGGAGCCTCCCTCTCCTCAGGGAGGGTGAGGGGCCAGCTCTGTCACGGGAATGCGCCTTTAAGGCAGGGATGCGCTTTAAAGTCGGTCAACAAAAAACACCAGCGAAGGAGGGGCGGGGCGTGGTCAGTGCTGTCTTTGGGGGAGAGGGGGTCGGTGGTGTCCTGAGGCCGGGGTCAGTGATGCCCCCAGGACAGCACTGCCCCCGCCCCCAGGACAGCACTGACCCCGCCCACAGGTCAGCACTGACCCCGCCCACAGGTCAGCACTGACCCCGCCCCCAGGACAGCACTGACCCCGCCCCCAGGACAGCACTGACCCCGCCCCCAGGACAGCACTGACCCCGCCCACAGGACAGCGCTGCCCCCGCCCCCAGGTCAGCACTGACCCCGCCCACAGGACGGCACTGATCCCGCCCCCAGGACAGCACTGACCCCGCCCCCAGGACAGCACTGACCCCGCCCCCAGGACAGCACTGACCCCGCCCACAGGACAGCACTGACCCCGCCCACAGGACGGCACTGCCCCCGCCCCCAGGACAGCACTGACCCCGCCCCCAGGTCAACACTGACCCCGCCCCAGGACAGCACTGCCCCCGCCCCCAGGTCAACACTGACCCTGCCCCCAGGACAGCACTGACCCCCTCCCCCAAAGACAGCACTGACCCCGCCCCCAGCATAGCACTGACCCACTCCCCCCAACAACAGCACTGACCACCCACTCCCCCCCCCCACCACCTTCCCATCCCAGGGCAGCAGTGACGCCAGCCACCCAGGACATCATTGACCCCCGATCCCACAACATCAATCATCATCCCCTCTCCATGTCAGCACTGGCCACTGCTCCCTGCCACAGGACGGCACTGACAACTGACCCCAGTCTAAGACAACACCACTCGTGACTGAGTCCTCCCAGAGTAACCGCACTGGTTACTGGAACTTTACCAGGACACCGGCATTGGACCTAGCTCCTGCCCAGGTTAACAATATTGATCGCCGCCTGGACAGTACAGCTCAGTGGTTTGCATTACTGACTTAAAGCTCCAGGAACCCAGGTTTGATCCACTATCGGGCGACTGTCTATGTGGAGATTGCACACTCTCCTGGTGTCTGCGTGGCTTTCCTTCGGGTGTTCCATTTTGCTCCCACAGTCCAAAGAAATGCAGATTAGGTGGATTGGCCATGCTTAATTGTCCATAGTGTCCAGGGTTGGACAGGGTAGGTGGGTTAGCCATGGAAAATGCTGGGCTACAGGGATGGAGTTGGTCTGCATGGGATGTTCTTCGGAGGGTCAGTGTGGACTTGATGGGCCTTATGGCATTCCTCCACACTGTAAGAATTCAACAATTCTATGCCCTGAATATTGACTACTGGTTCCATTGATTTGGACTAACCAGATACCTCCCAAAGAAACACTCTAAGAGTAAAGGTGCTAACACTGGCTCACCCAGGGCAACAGCAACCCCTACACAATCTTCTGGAACTGTATCTACAGCTGTCCCACACTATTAACATTCAACAGACAGTCCAAACTGACAAGTGGGTCCATAAGGGCTGAAGTATTATGGACTCACCCAGTGCAGTACAGCATTGGTTCTATTGGAATTGCAACAACATTGACCACTGATTATTGCTTTCCACAAAGCAACTGCACTGGCTACTAACAGCTCTAATTGACTTATCTAAATTTCTCACAGTCACCATCCCATTAACTTCATATTCTAAGACTTCTAAATCCACTGCACTTTCTCTCTGCATGATGGGCTGAATAATCTCCTTCTGCACTGTAATAATTCTGTGATTTTCCAAATTCTTGCTGGGAGAAGAAACATGTGCGAACAGCCCAGGGAGAATATGATCTGTTTAGAACAGATATAAATAAATGCAGGGGACAAAGTGTCACAGTACATATAAATCCTCCTCCACCAAATCTGTAATGCTCTGAACAAAATTCTACATAATTAAAAGGCATTTGGAATTATACAGAGCTGTGAACGGTTAGCTCACTTCTGCTACAAAGAACACTCATCACTTCTCCCCAGCATTGATGTTAAATCTGTATCAGATAGTGCTATCAAGCAATCTATTCCACCTCCCATATCTCACATTACCTATTATTTGCATATTAGTCTTTGTGTAAAATTGTCATTTATCATATTTAACCTAATCTGCATCAGGGTTGCTGTTTCCTCCTGTTACCTTCATGAATTGCACATGCAGAATTTTAATGATGCAGTCATATTCTTGGCATGCAAATAGATCATTTTGTCTCCACTGGCAGCATTAGGCAATGTCCTGATTTAGTTCTAAAAAGCAATGTCTCCAACAGTGCAGCACCTCCTCAGTATATTGTAGTGCAAGTCTAGATTCAACGCTCCTGCTCTGATATGCCTTTCCAAAATGCAGCACCTCACATTTTTCTAAATTAAACTCCACCTGCCAATCCTCAGGTTCCATGTTCTTTGTTTGATAATTTGCCCAAAGTTAGGTTTAAAACTGAACCAGATGTTGCTGGAACTCTGAGAAAAAACAGAAAGTTCTGGAGAAACTCAGCGGGTCTGGCAGCACCTGTGGAGAGTAAAACAGAATTAATGTTTCAAGTCTGAAATGACTCTTCTTCAGATAACCGTGATATCAGGCTGCTGATGCAGGCAGCAGAATTCCATGAGCGTGATTTGAATGATAATGCCATCATTGGTCCACAAGATTGTAACTTACAATTTCACTGAAAGGGTGCTCTTCTCGTTGTGGTTAATTTATGATTCTGAGTACTGTGCACATCTTGATGTACTCTATATTTAGACCTTAATTGAATAGAACTGTGCTGCCTGTACTTTATTGAATATCTGAATAAATTCCAAAGACCATTCTGGAAGGAAGAACAATTGTATCTGAAATGGCATCATGAACACCAATGGTGGATACAATACTGCTCTAAGCGAGAGAGACAGTTTACTTCAGGGGATGAAGTTTGGCCCTGCATGGATAAGAGGCATGGATGATGCAAGGTAAGGGACATGACGTACAAAGTTTGGGTGGGGGAGGCGGTGCTGGATAAGCACACGAATGCTGCAAACTCACAAATGGGGCAGGAGCAAAACATACTCGGTGGCACGGTGGCTCAGTGGTTAGCACTGCTGCCTCACAGCGCCAGGGATCCAGGTTCACTTCCACCCTCGGGTCACTGTCTGTGTGGCGTTTGCACATTCTCCCCATGTCTGTGTGGGTTTCTTCCAGGTGTTCCGGTTTCCTCCCACAGTCCAAAGATGTGCAGGTTCAATGAATTGGCCATGCTAAATTGCCCAGAGTGTTCAGAGATGTGTAGGTTAGGTGCATTAGCCAGGGGTAAATATACGGTAGGGGAATGGGTCTGGGTGGGTTACTCTTTGGAGGGTCAGTGTGGACTCGCTGGACCGAAGGGCCTATTTTCACACTGTAGTGAATCTAAATAAATACTCGCACCCTCAGAACAGCCAGAAAGGCTGCCGGAACCTGTGGGTTGCCCCCCTCTATCTCGTGTTGAAGAAACCTTGCAGTCTGAGATGGGCGCGGCGGCTGACATTGCCTCAATGCCTTTATTTCCAGAAGAGGAGGATGAATTTCTTCCAAGATGCTTCAGGCACAAGAAATGAGCTTCCGTCAGGTACATACCACTCGCACACGAAGCTGAGTCAGAGGAAACGGACCCAGTGCGAAAACGTCCCAGGACAGTCTACAAGGAAAAGAACAGGCCGACTTCCGCAGCCTCTGATGCTCCAGGGAAAACAGCCCCAGCCTGTTCAGCCTCTCCCTATAGCTCAAATCCTCCAACCCTGGCAACATCCTTGTAAATCTTTTCTGAACCATTTCAAATTTAACAAATCTTTCTTGTAGCAGGGAGACCAGAATTGAATACAGTATTCCAAAAGTGGCCTAATCAATATTCTGTAAAGCTGCAACATGACATCCCTATTGCTATATTCAATGCACTGACCAATAAAGGCAAGTCTACCAAACACCTTCTTCACTACCCACATTCAAGGAACTGTGAACCTGCATTCCAAGGTCTTTATGTTCAGCAACACTTCCCAGGAAGTGTAAAAGTCCTGCCCTCGTTTGCCTGCCTGAACTGCAACACCACACATTTATCTAAATTAATAACTTCTGCCACTTCTTGACCTATTGGCCCATCTGATCAAGGTCCCATTATACTCTGAGATAACCTTCTTTACTGTCCACTACACCACCTATTTTGGTGTCATCAATAAGCTTACTAACCATTCCTCCTTTATTCAAATCCAAATTATTCATATAAATGACAAAAAGCAGTGGATCCAACACTCATCCTTGTGATGCACTGCTAGTCATAGGCCGCCTGTCCAAAAGAAATTCATCCATGATCACTCTGTGTCTCCTATTTTCAAGCCAATTTTGTATCCAAATGGCTTAGCTCTCTCTGGATGCCATGACATCTAACATTGCTAACTAGACTACCATGTGGAACCTTGTTGAATTTCTGAACGGGGATTTCCTTGTTTTTGGCCAATTAGGAACAAGTCTTGAAAGTGCATTAAAATGAGTTAACAACTGAAAGAAATCATTTGATGTGCACATGTAGAACTAGAGCACTATTTGATAAATTCTCAATATACCAGCATTCAGATAATGGTTTTGGTAAAACATCTCAAAACCATGGCAACATTCAGAACATCTAAAAGAAGACTTGATATAAATAATTTAATGGGAAGAGCCAACGAAAGGTTGCACAATACAGTAAAAGAAAATTGCCACTCTGCAAAATTGTGGGGCACAAGTAAAATGATAAATTCTCACGGAAGGAATCAATTACATTCGCACTTCAAATGTCATCCATCAATCTCCAGCAGAATCCCCGAACCTTCACGACAGAGCTACACAATAGCAAATCAGTTTCATCACAAGAGCACTATCTTTAAATAGATTTGATGTGGTGGAGCCAGTGTTGGACAAAGTCAAAAATCACACAACACCAGGTTATAGTCCAACAAGTTTATTTGGAAGCACAAGCAAGTAAAATGATACATTTAATAAACCTAGATTGTTGTTAAGTCTTTCATCTTTTAGAATGGGTTACAGGTTTTGGTTCATTAATATGTAAATCCCAGAACTAATTTTAAGTCACATTCTCAAGATAACTTAAGGTTTTATTTAAAAAAAAGGTGACATCTCAGCTCAGGCAATGCATTAAAGGTATGAGGTCAGAGTCTATCTGTATCCCAATCTTCAGTCAGACTGGTTCCATTTCCAAAGTGGAATTTGCCAAATATTATATGGGGTAAAAATAATGACTGCAGATGCTGGAAACCAGATTCTGGATTAGTGGTGCTGGAAGAGCACAGCAATTCAGGCAGCATCCGACGTGCAGCAAAATCGACGTTTCGGGCAAAAGCCCTTCATCAGGAATAAAGGCAGTGAGCTTGAAGCGTGGAGAGATAAGCTAGGGGAGGGTGGGGGCGGGGAGAGAGTACCATAGAGTACAATGGGTGAGTGGAGGAGGAGATGATGGTGATAGGTCAGGGAGGAGAGGGTGGAGTGGATAGGTGGAAAAGGAGCTAGGCAGGTCGGACAAGTATGGACAAGTCATGGGGACAATGTGGAGCTGGAAGTTTGAAACTAGGATGAGGTGGGGGAAGGGGAAATGAGGAAGCTGTTGAAGTCCACATTGATGCCCTGGGGTTGAAGTGTTCCAAGGCGCAAGATGAGGCGTTCTTCCTCCAGGCGTCTGGTGGTGAGGGAGCGGCGGTGAAGGAGGCCCAGGACCTCCATGTCCTCAGCAGAGTGGGAGGGGGAGTTGAAATGTTGGGCCACGGGGCGGTGTGGTTGATTGGTGAGGGTGTCTCGGAGATGTTCCCTAAAGCACTCTGCTAGGAGGCGCCCAGTCTCCCCAATGTATAGGAGACCGCATCGGGAGCAACGGATACAATAAATGATATTAGTGGATGTGCAGGTAAAACTTTGATGGATGCGGAAGGCTCCTTTAGGGCCTTGGATAGAGGTGAGGGAGGAGGTGTGGGCACAGGTTTTACAGTTCCTGCAGTGGCAGGGGAAAGTGCCAGGATGGGAGGGTGGGTCGTAGGGGTGCGAGGACCTGACCAGGTAGTCACGGAGGGAACGGCCTCTCCTCCCTGACCTATCACCTTCATCTCCTCCTCCACTCACCCATTGTACTCTATGCTACTCTCTCCCCACCCCCACCCTCCACTAGCTTATCTCTCTACGCTTCAAGCTCACTGCCTTTATTCCTGATGAAAGGCTTTTGCCCGAAACATCGATTTCGCTGCTTGTTGGATGCTGCCTGAACTGCTGTGCTCTTCCAGCACCACTGATCCAGAATCCAAATATTACATGGGTTGACTGTCTGCATTGATTGCCTACAGGTTGTGCATTTTTTGAACGAAATAAAATGTCTAGCTCATGCGCTGCAGGCAAGGATGAAGCATGGTACATTGGTGAGACCAAGCAGATGCTACAACTGTGTGATCTTTTGCTATAAATTCTGTATCTCATGATCCTGCTTGAAAACCACCTGGGGAAGAAGCAGCACTCCAAAAGTTCGTGCTTCCAAATAAACCTGTTGGACTCTAACCTGGTGTTATGTGATTTTTTTTTAAACTTTAAATAGATTTCTAGAGATGTGGGTTTGAAGGGTAAAAAATGTATTCTCAGCTTCCTAGAACCAGAATGTGAAAATTAAACTACTCCTTGGAATAATTTGGCAGTCAATGGAATTGATCAATGTAAGTTTTGGAAGATTGAAGAATCCTTTAGAAGTAAACCATATGTGAAGAGGGGCACTATTATTTAGTGTGATAACAGCATTTTGGTAGCATTTTCATTTAATTCCTTCAGGAACGTGGGCATCGATGGTTGGGCCAGCGTTTATTGTCCATCCCTGATTAACCTTAAAAAAGTGATGGTGAGCTGCCTACTTGAACCACTGCACTTCATTTAGAGTAGTAGGTGGACCCACAGTGCTGCTGAGGAGGGAGTTCCAGGATTTTGATGCTGCAACAATGAAGGAACAGCGATATACTTACAAGTCAGGATAGTGAATTGCTTGGAATGGAACATGCAGATGATGATGTTTCCATTGCTGCCTGTGTAGTGATTGTGGGTTCAGAAGGTGCTGACTATGGAACCAATTAAGCAGCTGCTTTGTCCAGGATGGTGTCAAGCTTCTTGTGTGTTTTTGGAAATGCACATATCCAGACACATGGAGAGTATTCAATCACTTTCTGACTTGTGCCTTGTAGATTGCAAACCGGCATTGGGGAATCATTTACCACCTCAGAATTCTCAGCCTTTGACTTGTTCTTAATGGTTTGTCCAGTTCAGTTTCTAGTCATTGGTAAACCCAAAATATTGATAGTGGGAAAATTCAGTAATAGTAATGCCATTGAGTGTCAAGGGGAAATGTTTAGATTCTTTCTTGTTGGCGATGGTCCTTCCATGGCGCTTGAGTGGCATGGATGTTATTGGCTACATAACAGCACAAGTCAGCACAAGTTTGGGGTGACACGGTGGCTCAGTGGTTAGCACTGCTGCCTCACAGCACCAGGGACCCAGGTTCAATTCCCGCCTCGGGCAACTGTCTGTGTGGAATTTGCACATTCTCCCCGTGTCTGTGTGGGTTTCCTCCAGGTGCTCGGATTTCCTCCCACAGTCCAAAGATGTGCAGGTTAGGTGAATTGGCCATGGGAAATTGCCTGTGGTGTTAAGTGTATTATTCGAGGTAAATGTAGGGGAATGGGTCTGAGTGGGTTGCTCTTCGGAGGGTCGGTGTGGACTTGTTGGGCTGAAAGGCCTGTGTCCACACTGTAGGGAATCTAATCTAATCTAAATCTAAATGTTATCTAAATCTTAATGCATATGGTTACAGACTGCTTCTGTATCTGAGGAATCATAACTGGTGTTGAACATTATAAGATCATCAACAAACATTTGGATGGGTATATGAATAGGAAGGGTTTGGAGGGATATGGCAGATGGGACTAGATTGGGTTGGGATATCTGGTCAGCATGGACAGGTTGGACTGAAGGGTCTGTTTCCATGCTGTACATCTCTATGACTCTATGACCTTATGGTGAGGCTAAATAGGGTTGAGGAGCAGCAACATGGGGGTTTACAGAAACTAATCGTTAAGAGTAGCAATGCAGATTAAGAAAGAAGGACAAAAATCTGGGGTAAAACTAATAAGCAGATGAAGTATGGGAAATTGAATAGAACTTTGGTTATTGAAAGTAATTTTAATCATCATATTACAAGTAGCAAAGAGAAAGTGTGACTCAGATTTATCAAAATGAGGATGTAACTGTAGAAGGTTCAAATGCAAACCATTCTTTCTTTCAGACCCTCATTCAGGGTGTGCTGGCTGAAGAATTGTTTGTAAAGAACTATTCCTGCTTTTGAGGACTGGCCAGAGCACTTCCAAATTTAAATGTCTTGTAGCTGTTTTTCCTGCAGTGTATGTTTCAGGAAGAGCAACAGTTTTTTTTAAAAGACATATTCTACCTTCTGAAGTTTATGTATTTCTAGTGCATTGGGCTCTGTGCAGAATGTCAGACCATATTTGTTAACAAACTGATATTTTTATGTGAAGTGATTAGAGTACAGATGCTCAAACCATCCAAATTGTACCATCAGTCCCATGTTCTTGTCATCTGAAAGATAATTGCAAATTATTTATCACAGAATGTACAGCACAGAGTGGGACTATTTGGCTTATTGTATGTGTGCCAACTCTTAGAAAGAGCATCCCAATTAATCCCATTGCGTTGTTCTTTTCCCCAGCTCCTATTTCTTATGTTATTTCTATATTCTAATGAAAACTCTCTCAGTGGTTAATCAAAATTATGATGTGCTTTTAACTCTTCACGAGTGGCTTCAACATCACTGTAAAATAAGCAGTTGGAATTTTTTTAACTGCAGCTGCAAAGCTAGATATATTTGGATAAAGAGAGTGGTAAGGTAAAATATTGCAAATAAATTTGATTTGAGGCTGGCTAATTTTCACCCCAGGGCTCACTAATAACCAGGCGAAATTGAGGTCTGCAGATGCTGGAGATTAGAGTCAAGATTAGAGTGGTGCTGGAAAAGCACAGCAGGTCAGGCAGCATCTGAGGAGCAGGAAAATCAAAGTTTTGGGCAGGAGCTCTTCGTCAGGAATCATTTATAACCAACCAGCCCAAAACAGGATTATCCACTCAGAAAGAAAGTGGCCTTTGGGCATTGAGATATGTTTCAGAAGAAGGACTTAAGGGTGGGAATGGTGAGACAGATGAACCACGGCCCTTTTTTTTTTGGAATCCAGATCCTAATCCTCCTGACCCTACAAGAACAGATTTAAAGTAGCAAGTGAAAGAGGTGCCTTCAAATAAAAAAAGGTTTCCTCCACAAGAGAGTATGATACCTCCAAGAAGCTTGCCTGCAGGAATATTACTTTCAATATGATTTACTCAACTGATGCTCACCGTGACAGGTTGATAATGACTGATGTCCTGCTTTAGTTGCATCTCAATAACCAGTTAGTTACATAAGGGCCCTATTTCTGCAACCCTGGAGCATTTATCAGTTGTTATACCCCAGCTTCTAGAACACAGAACAGTACAGCACAGTACAGGCCCTTCGGCCCTCGATGTTGTGCCAACCTTTTATTCCACTCTAAGACCTTTTATCCTACTCTACCATGTCAACAGTGAATATTTTCCAGAGAGTTGAAAAACTGCCAAGAATTGTTTTTTTTTAATTCATTCACAGGATGTGGGCATCACTGGCTAGGCCAGCATTTATTACCCATCTCAAGTTGCTCAGAGGGCAGCTAAAAGTCAACCATATTGATATAGGTCTGGAGTCATGTGTAGACCATTGTAGGTAAGGATGGCAGTTTCCTTCTCTAACATACATTAGTGAACCAGACGAGTTTTTCCTGACAATCAACAATGGTTTCTTGGTCATCATTAGACTCTTTAAATCCCAATTTTTATTGAAATTGAATTCTTCCATCTGCCACAGCAGGATTCAAACCCTGGACCCAGGAACATTACTTGAATTACTGGATTGATAGTCTAGAGATAATATCGCTTGGCCATCGCCTCATTGAATAAAAGCAGTGAGGATAGTAATCAATAATATTGTATCAAAGGAGCTACTTTCTAAAAGGTCAAGATTGCTAAACTCTTTAGACTTTGCTTGATGTGCTTTAAAATGTATTTAAGTAATTGTCTAAGTGACAAATGAATAACAGAAGGTTCTCACAGGGACCAGAAAATTCTGCTTTATGTTAATCTTAAAATATATGGGATAGAATACTAGTGAAATTCGTAGGAGCATTCTTTTACAGTCGATTCTGAAAACTATGATTTTCCAATTTGTCTTCATCAACAAGAAAGTTATTAAATGAAAGCAAAACACTGCAGATGCTGGAAATCCAAAACGAAAACCGAATATCCTGGAGAAATAAGACCATAAGACACAGAGAGCAGAAATTGGGCCATTCAGCCCATCACATCTGCTCTGCCATCAATCATGGATGAAAAGTTTCTCAACCTCATTCTCTCACTTTCTCTTGATAACCTTGAACCCCTTGATACTCAAGAACCTTTCTATCTCAGTCTTAAATATACAGAATAACCTGGCCTCCACAACCTTCTGTGGTGATGAATTCCATAGATTTACCATTTATCTCCATTCTAAAAGGACTTCCCTTTACTCTAATGCTGTGTCATTTAGTCCTAATCTCTCCTACCAATGGAAACATCTTTCCAACATCTACTCTGTCCCATTCAGTATTCCGCATGTTTCAATTAGATCACCCCTCATCCTTTTAGATACCGTCAAGTATAAACCCAGAGTCCTCAAACTTTCCTCATATGTTAAGTTTTTCATACCTGGGACCATCCTCAAGGACTCTTCTGAATGCGCTCTAGGGCCAGTACATCCTTCCTGAGATGTGGGGCCCAAAACTATGCACAATACTCCAAATGTGGTCTGACCAGAAAATTCAGCAGGTCTGGCAATATCTGTGGAGAGAGAAACAGAGTTAACATTTCAAATCTAATTACCTTTCTTCAAGAGTTTATTGACACTGCTTTCAAAGTCTGTATCAATGTAACTGAAACAATTTTCAAATAACTGTCTTGCATTCATAGAACAGCATTTTCTTTAAGTTGAGATAGTTTTACGTCTGGTTAGTTGCAGATAGCGATAGAAAAAATGCACTGAGAGTGGGTAATAAATCATTAATGCCACCTCCTTGAAACTGGGGTCTGCTTATATAATTTGGGTTCAGTAGCTTTGAGTGGTGGTCTAGCCACAGTTTAGTGAATGACCCTTAAGCATTCTCTGCAATTCAATCAGATATATTTTGCCAGAACATTCTGTTTAATTGGCGTAAATGGGGTTGGAGCTGGGTAGCAATGTGTCATTGGATTTGGTTTCCTTTGCAATATTGCCCAATTCAACCCAAAAGGAAATTCAGCCTTCACGACCAAGGTATAGAACACCTCATTCTGCAACAGTTTCAATCAGAGATACATCAGTTGATGTATGAAGAGATTCTAGAAAGTGCTTTACTGAGGTTAATAACTCTATTGTTGGGATTGAACAGATGCTTCTGCCCCGATCTCCAGATTGCGCTATACCTCAAGAGGGCTGTGTTGCTTGAATCTCTAATAAGAAACTTGGAAGTGCCTATTCCACTCCCTGTGTGCCCATTCTCAAGAACAATCAGATTTTCATACAATGGCGCCCCCTTCTTTAGAATTAAAGAACTGTTTGTTTCCTGTGTGATTTTGAAGTTAATTTTAATGCAAAATTGATTGAGAGCAGCAGACGAAACGAGTCTCCCACCTGTAAATTGTCATATCATTTCTTAATTTCAGTTCTACGTTTTGTGGCTGAACACCTTGAGTTGGTAGTTGAAATTCTTTTGTGTATTGTCTGAGTAGACAATTCTTTGCACCACAGATGTGCAACTACATGCATATCACATACAAACTCGGTGTTGCTTCAAATATTAATTTAGAGTATGCAAAAGGAAATCATTTTATTTTTAGTCTTAAAAAAAGCAAGAACGTAGGGATTAGGAAAAGGTGCTGTCCTTATTCATCCCTTGAGCCTGTTCTGTCATTAAATTAAATCATGGTTCATCTGTATTTTAAACCTATCTGTGCACCATAGTTTCATATCTTTTTAAACCTATAACAATCTCAGTTTGACATTTTGAAATGTATTACTTGAACTCAAGCTTAATTAATATCTTTCAGAAAATTTTAGATTAATCTTTATCAAAATTGTTGCTTGCTGAACTGAAAAAAAATTGAAAATGCATTTTTTGGTTTCATATTTTTCAAATGTTTTGAAAGGTTATCTTGCAGAAATTATTCCAATGTACTTTCACTTTTCATATCTCTGACCATGTTAGAAACTAATAAAGTAGAAGCTTCCGTTTAAATTTCTAACATTTGTTGCAAAGATTATAGACTGATAGCAATGTTTTTTTAAATCTAATAAATTATTTTAATTTTACTTTGAGTAACAGTAACAGTAGTTTACAAAGTGCACACTATATTAAAAATGCATCAATTGCCAAGCAACTTAGCTTATATGTCATAATTTTCATGTAGGGATGAAAAAGATAATTAACTTAGATAAAGCTGCCAGAGGATGTGGTGGAAGCTGGTGCAATTGCAACATTTAAGAGGCATTTGGATGGGTATATGAATAGGAAGGGTTTGGATGGATATGGGCCAGGTGCTGACAGGTGGGACTATATAGGGTTGGGATATCTGGTCGGCATGGACAGGTTGGACCGAAGGGTCTGTTTCCATGCTGTACATCTCTATGACTCTATTAAAGATTAAATTTTGTGAAGGCCAGTCTGTTGGTGAGTCCTTTTTGTTCTGCATGTATAACTCACAATGTGGAGGTTCCACTGTTGGATTGGGGTGGACAAAGTCAGAAGTCAGACAACACCAAGTTATAGTCCAACAGGCTTGTTAGAAATGACAAGCTTCTGGAGTGTTGCCCCTTCGTCAGGTGAAGAGAGAGCGAAGCAGGCACAGAATTTATAGGCAGAGAGATCAGTGCGCAGAGAGATCAAAAGATCATACAAATGAGGTGAGTGGAATGTCGGCAGACTGAATAATAGGTCTCTGCAGGTGATCAAGAGTGTCAGACAGTGTGAATAAGGAGTCAACAGCTGAATAGTAAGTGAAGGGATGACTTAAAATCTGAATAAAATAGACAGAGGTAATTATAAATAACTAAAAATAAGGTGTTGCTGGAGACAAACTTGGAATAACATAATAGGTATAAGATTTGCATGCTGAGGGTCTAACCAAAGTAATAAATATTTCAAAACTGTACAAACTAATTAAAGTAGAGAGATTATAACAGTAAGGAAGATTTTACAGATACAGAATAGTACGGTGGGGTCATATGTAGCGTGACATGAACCCCAGGTCATCTTCATGGATATGGAACTTAGCTATGAGTTTTTGCTTGGTGATTTTGCTTTGTTATGTATCTCAAAGGTCACCTTGGAGGATGAATGCCCTTGACCGCTGAAGTGTTCCCCAACTAGGAGGGAACATTCCTGTCTGGCGATAGTTGCATGGTATCCAATCACCCATTGGGGCATCCTTGCCCACAGCATCTGTGATAGACAACATTGGCTGAGTCACATGGGTATCTGCCATGTACGTGGTGGGGAGTGTTCTAACTATGATGTTAGTATCCATGTTGATGATCTGATATGTCTTGCAGAAGTTGTCGTGGCAGGGTTTGGCAGTGTTGTGGTCAATGTTGTGTTGAAGGCTGGGTAGTTTGCTGCTGACGATGCTCTGTTTATGGTTTGGCGGTTGTTCGAAGGTGAAAAGTGGAGGCGTAAGGATAGTCTTGGTGGGATACTCGTCATCATCAATGACATGATGAAGACTATGAAGAACATGGCGTAGTTTCTCTGCTCTAGGGAAGTCCTAGACAATGAAGGGTACTCTATCGGTGTATCCTGTGTTTGCCCTCTGAGGAGGTTGTTGCAATTTTCTGCTGTGGCACGTCATAACTGGCGATCGATGAGTTGAGCATTGTATCCCGTTCTTATGAGGGCATCCTTCAAAATCATTCGGTGTCCATCACCTCCCTCCTCATCTCAGCAGATCATAAGTCATCCCTTCGCTTGTCATTCAGCTGTTGACACTTCATTCACACTGTCTGACATTCTTGATTTCCTGCGGAGACCTATTATTCAGACTGTTGACACTCCACTCACACCATTTGTATGATCTTTTGATATCTCCGCCCATTGATCTCTCTGCCTCTAAATTCTCTCTCACTTAAATTGATGAAAGGGCAGCGCTCCAAAAGCTTGTGATTGCAAACAAACCTGTTGGACTATAACCTGGTGTCGTCTGACCTCTGACCTTATACAACTCACAGTGAAGTTCTACCTTGCCAATTTTGCAAGGCATGGTTTGGGATATTTTGGAAAGAAAATTTGCATTTGTAAAGAACGTTTCATGACCATTGGATGCTTCAAAGCACTTTACAACAAATTAAATATGTTTTCAAACGACGTAAAGTAATTTCAATGCAATAAAATTGTAAGCCAATTTGCACATAGCAAACTCCCACAAGGTAGAAACTAAAAACTAGGAGCCAGAACAAGCCGTTCAGTCCTTCTAGCCTGCTCTGCTCTTCAATATGATCATGGCTGATGATAGGACCTCCCTGAGTTACTGCAGGCAGTCTCTGTCACATCAGCCTCAATGCAGTTTACAGGCACAAAAGCAAATAACCAGTGCCATGTTCGCTCTTGCCACTCCATTTGAACTGATTCTCATGAAAATGTGGCAGCAACAAGTAGTCGAGAATTTATAACAGCATCTACTCTCAAATGCATTATCAGAGCGCTCAGTGCAGTCCTATAAATGCACCAGTCCCATTATAATGACATTTAATCCCTTCTCACCACAGTTTGCAATTACAGCTCATTCTGGGATAACACGCATTTCATTAACATGATTTGGCTGTGATGCAATTGATGAATTTTGTATGCTGTCTGGATAACGCAAACTTTCTTCTGAACGGGTGTAGTGATTTTCGATGGCAATCTTGTACAACGCGATATTCTATAGAGGGTTTCTGTAGGATGGGGCTGCAGAGGTACACAGCTGTCGCATTATAGCAGAACAACATGTATTGAGGGAAGTGCTTCAACTGCATTTTTCAAAAAGAAGCAGCGTCCTGGTTAAATTAAATCTCTTTAACAAATTTCTGGAGAGAAGAATGATTCAAATTTTAATATTTCCTGCAGCCTGAATGGAGCAAAATTGGAATGACAACATGAAAATGTTCCACCCAACCATTTTGCTTGTCTTTCACATGAGCCAAAGTCCTAAACCCATTTGCTTCCTCTTTGCCCCTAATCCTTTATTACCTTTTCATTCAATACCTCAAGAAAACAATGTTTGAATCAAATTTTAACAGCATAGTGTGAGCTGCCTTGACAAATAGTCAGACTACATTAGTGCAGGAGAGCTTTAGCAAGACTGAGATAAATATTTAAGAAGCAGAATCATGAATATTTCATCAACTGTCTGTGAGATAACCAGAACAGAGATTATGAGACTTGTAAAACCAGCTCATTTCAAAAATCAAACTGGCAAGTCAAAGTTAGTCCTCTTGTTCTTTATTTGTTGAGCTGCCAAGAATTTTCAGCAGCTCTGTCTAAAATAATATATGGTCTGACAGATCATCTTTCCCACAATGTATTTTATGCAGCTCTGAGTACTACGTTAAAAATCATACAACACCAGGTTATAGTCCAACAGGTTTAATTGGAAGCACACTAGCTTTCGGAGCACCGCTCCTTCATCAGGTGATAGTGGAGGACACAATTCTAAGGCACAGAATTTATAGCAAAAATTTACAGTGTAATATAGCTGAAATTATACGTTGAAAAATACCTGATGAAGGAGCGGCGCTCCGAAAGCTAGTGTGCTTCCAATTAAACCTGTTGGACTGTAACCTGGTGTTGTGTGATTTTTAACTTTGAACACCCCAGTCCAACACCAGCATCTCCAAATCCTGAGTACTACGGAACACTTGCATATCGAGATTGAATGTGTTTGTATATTGCATTAGATGATTATATTTTAAAAACACTGCATTCATGAAAGATCATACGTCTTTAGGCCTTGCATTATTTTTATTAATTTATAGAATTTGGGTATCACTGGCATCTGTTGTCCATTTTGAATTATCCTTGAGATGGCAGTGGTGGCATAAAAAAGTTAAAAGAAAAGGTACTGACGAGCTGTTTTCTGACACCAGGGCAGTCCGTGTGCTGAAAAAGGCAGGGTTTTCCAGAATTTTGACCCAGCAATGATGAAGGTACAGTGATCTGTTTCTGAGTCAGGATGGGATATCAGGGAAAGATTGGAGGAAAAGGCCCTGATTGGATTTGTCCTGCTTTTTGTAAACAGGACACACCTGGGCAATGTTCCCCTTTATTGAGTTAAGCGTGAGAGTTATGACTGTACTGGAACAGCATTGCTAGGACCATCCTCTGGTCCTAACATGTAGACAATGACAATTCAAAGATCAAGGCCAAAAGCTCCACTATCTCCTCCCTAGCTTCCCAGAGAATCATCAGATAAATTCCATCCGATCCAGGGGACTTGTCTACTTTCACACCTTCTAGAATTGATAACACCTCATCCTTACTAACCTCAATTCTTTTTAGTCTAATAGCCCACATCTCAGTCTTCTCCTCTGCAATATTCTCCTTTTCCTGAGTGAAAACAGATGAGAAATATTTATTAGCCCTCTCTGATCTCCACAGGGTCCACACACAACTTCCCACCTCTGTCTTTGACTGGCCCTATTCCTATCCTAGTCATCCTTGTATTCCTCAAATACCTATAGAAAGCTTTCGTGTTCTCCTTTATTCTACCTGCTAAAGACTGCTCATGTCCCCTCCTTGCTCTTCTTAACTCTCTCTTTAAATCCTTCCTAGCAAATCTGTAACTCTCCATTGCCTCATCTGAATCGTCTCATCTCAGTGTCACATAGGCCTCCCTCTTCCACTTAACAAGAGATATAATTTCTTTAGTAAACCACGGTTCCCTTACCTTATCACTTCCTCCCTGCCTGACATACAATATCTGTTCCCTAAACCAGCTCCACATCTTGATTGTCCCCATCCCCTGCGTTTTGTTAACCCATTCTGTGCTTCTTAAGCCTTGCCTAATTGCATTATAATTGACCTTCCCCCCATCCATAACTGGGTTTCCTCCAGGTGCTCCAGTTTCCTCCCACAGTCCAAAAATGTGCAGGTTAGGTGATTTGGCCAAACTAAATTGCCCGCAGTGTTAGGTGAAGAGGTAAATGTAGGGGAATGGGTCTGGGTGAGTTGCTCTTTGGAGGGTCGGTGTGGACTCGTTGGGCCGAAGGGCCTTTTTCTACGCTGTAAGTAATCTAATCTAATCTAAAGCTCTTGCCCAGTGGCATGTACCTATCCCTTAACATTGCTAAACTAAACATGAGCGAATTATGGTCACTCTCTCCAAAGTGCTCACCTACCACTAAATCAAACACCTGGTCTGGTTCATTACCAAGTACCAGATCCAGTGTGGCCTCCTCTCTTGTCGGCCCTTCGACATACAGTGTCAGGAAACCCTCCTTCACACATTGGAGAAAAACTGATCTATCCAACATTCTAGATTTATAGCGTTTCCAGTCAATGTTGGGAAAGTTAAAGGCCCCCAAAATGACCATCCTATTCCTTTCACTCCTACCCAGAATCGTTTTGTCAATCCCCTCCCCCACATCCCTGGAACTTTACGGAGGCCTATAAAAAAATTCCAGCAGTGTGAGCTCTCATCTCCTGTTTCTAACCTCAGCCCAAATCACTTCAGTAGACAAGTCCTCATCAAAAGTTCTTTCAGCCACTATTATATTGTCCTTGACTAACAAAGCCACACCTCCCCCTCTTTTACCACCTTCCCTGATCTTAATGAAAGATCTAAACCATGGAATCTGCAGCATCCATTCCTGACCCTGCTCTATCCATCTCTCCGAAATGGCCACAACATCGAAGTCCCAGGTACCTCTCCATGCTGCAAGCTCACCTACCTTATTCTGGATACTCCTGGCGTTGAAGTAGA
Organism: Chiloscyllium plagiosum; assembly: GCF_037043375.1. NCBI lineage: Eukaryota > Metazoa > Chordata > Chondrichthyes > Orectolobiformes > Hemiscylliidae > Chiloscyllium > Chiloscyllium plagiosum. The sequence goes on from NW_028270183.1 coordinate 9,518,296, forward strand.
CACACTTCAAACCAACTTGCTGTCTGTCAGCACACTCCTGTGACCGTGGAATCCTGTCCCTGTCCTCCCTACTCACATCCTCCTGTGTACTGGAACTACACCACAGGATCCCATCCCCCGCCACTGCCCCCCCCCCCCCCCCCCACACCCACTCCCCCTGCTGAGCTAGTTTAAACCTATCCAAATAGCGCTAGAAAATTTCCCACCCAGGTTGCTAGTACCCCTCTGGTTCAAGTGAAGACCATCCTATTTGTTGAGGTCCCACCTTCCCCAGAATGAGCCCCAAATATCCATGTCCATGTACCAACTAATTAATGCATGGGAAAAGCTTCAAAAACAACTAGCTTGAAGATGGTGGCTCAGTGGTTATCACTGTTGCCTCATAGCACCAGGGTCCCAGTTTCGATTCCAGCCTTGGGCGACTGTCTGTGTGGAGTTTGTACATTCTCCTCATGTCTGCGTGGGTTTCCTCTGGGTGCTCCGGTTTCCTCCCACAGTCCAAAGATGTGCAAGTCAGATGAATTGGACATTCTAAATTGCCCACAGTGTTAAGTGTATTAGTCAGAGGGGAAATGGGTCTGGGTGGGTTTCTCTTCAGAGGGTCGGTGTGGACTGATTGGGCCAAAGGGCCTGTTTCCACACTGTAGGGAATCTAATCTAATAATATGCACTTGTGTGCTGTTGGTTGAGAAGAATGTTGGTTATGATACAAGAGAACTCTTTTTCAAAAAGGCTTTTCACACCCATCTAAGTCAGCAGGAGAAATGTCCACATAAAAATAAAGGCTGCCACATCCATTCATGTAGTACTGCTGAGTATAAAACCACAGGGTTAGCTCAGTTTCTGTGCTCAGGGCACCACTAAGTCAAACTAGCACTTTGGTTTCATATGAAATTCCACTTGCACCCCTTTCATTGTCCTGCATATTAGATTAGATTACATTACTTACAGTGTAGAAACAGGCCCTTCGGCCCAACATGTCTACACCGACCCTCCAAACAGCAACCCACCCAGACCCATTCCCCAACATTTACCCCTTCACCTAACACTACGGGCAATTTAGCTTGGCCAGTTCACCTAACCTGCACATTTTTGGACTGTGGGAGGAAACCGGAGCACCCGGGGGAAACCCACACAGACACAGGGAGAATGTGCAAACTCCACACAGACAGTTGCCTGAGGTGGGAATTGAACCCGGATCTCTGGCGCTGTGAGGTAGCAGTGCTAACCACCGTGCCGCCCCAGTATATGTGGCCTTTGAGGATCCAGCCTAACACTACAGGGTACACAGAGGACGTCTGCCATGCCCATAAATGTGTGGCATGTTGGTCCAACAGAATGTGGTTTCACCTTGGTGCTCACGAGCCAGATGCCCTCGCTCTGGGTAAATGGCTCTCAGCCTTGTGGCAGATTAGGGGAGTTAACCCTGAGAGGGAATCAGAACTGGAGTTCCATGGGTGCTAATTTGTCACCCATCAAGCAGCTTTCTGGCAACTCCTGGAAGTACAGATAATGCTAAGGTAGAGTGGTCCTGATATTTAGGCAACTCAGGATTTACATACTACATGCCCAGATCTGCCCCTAGTGAATTCATCTCTCATCTCCCAAGGTGGATAAACACTGACAATGGATATGTGGCCAATGTTAATTTTTGTTTGGTTTTGTAGGGTGCGCTGTTTATCCTGTGATAGTCATAGATTCATACAGCACGGAAACAGACCCTTTGGTCCAACTCGTCCATGCTGACCAGATATCCTAAATTAATTTAGTCCCATTTCCCAGTACTTGGCCCATATCCCTCTAAACCCTTCCTATTCATACACCCATCCAGATTCCTTTTAAGTTTTACAATTTTACCAGCCTCCACCACTTCCTCTGGCAGTTCATTCCACACACACAGCACCCTCTGTGTTATCCTTTTTAAATCTTTTTAAATCTTACCCTCTCACCTTAAACCTATGCCCTCTAGTTTTAGATAGCCCTACTCTGGGAAAAAGACCTTGACTATTCACCTTATCCATGCCTCTCATGATTTTATCAACCTCTATAAGGTCACCCCTCAGCCTCCGAAGCTCCAGGGAAAACAGCCGCAGCCTATTCAGCCTCTTCCAAACTCTCTAACCCTGACAAATTCCTTGTAAAGCTTTTCTGAACCTTTTCAAGTTTAGCAACATCTTTCATATAGCAGGAAGACTAGAACTGAACCAGACAAAAGTTATTTGATACAAAAATTTCGATTAGTACAGTGGCTGGTTGATGCTGCAATTATCCAACCTTGCACTGTAATATTCTGCATTATTTCATGTTAAAAACATTGACTAGCTTATCTGCCAGTATGATTAGATCTAGAGTTACTAACAGCTTTATACAGGACCGAAAAAGGGCATTCAATCCTTTAAGTCTGTTCTGTCATCTATAGCTAACCCTGTAAACTAACTCCAGAGGAAAATTGCCCAGGTATGTCCTGTACATTAAAAAGCAAGACAAATCTAAACCAGCCAATTAATGGTCCAATAGTCTACTGTTGATCATCAGTAAAGTGGTGGAAGGTATCATCAACAGTGCTATCAAAGAGGAACCTACTCAGCAATAACCTGCTCAGTGATACCCGGTTTGAGTTCAGCCAGGGCTACTCAGCTCCTGACCTCATTACAGCCTTGGTTCAAATATGGACAAAACAGCTAAATTCCAGAACCAAAAGAGAAAATGCTGCAAAATCTCAGCAGGTCTGGCAGCATCTGTAAGGAGAGAAAAGAGCTGACGTTTCGAGTTTAACTGACCCTTTGTCAAAGCTTTGACAAAGGGTCAGTTAGACTCGAAACGTCAACTCTTTTCTCTCCTTACAGATGCTGCCAGACCTGCTGAGATTTTCCAGCATTTTCTCTTTTGGTTTCAGATTCCAGCATCTGCAGTAATTTGCTTTTATCCAGCTAAATTCCAGAGGTGAGGGAAAGTGGCAGCCCTTGATATCAAGGCTCCATTCAACTGCATGCGATATTAAGGAGCCCTAGCAAAACTGGAATCAATGGATATCAGGGTGCAAACTCTCCAGTGGTTAGAGTCGTATATGAAGCAGAGGAAGATATTTGTGGTTGTTGGAGGTCTGTCACTTCAGCTCCAGAACATCTCTGCAGGAGTTCCTCAGGGTAGTGTCCTAAGCCCAACCATTTTCAGCTGCTTCATCAATGACCTTCCCTCCCTCATAAGGTCAGAAGTGGGATGTTTACTGATGATCACACAGCGTTCAGCACCATCCGTCAATCCTCAGACACTGAAGCAGTCCATGTCCAAATGCAACAAGATCTGGACAATGTGGGATTGTGTTCAAATAATGACTGAAATCGATGAGTGGTGAAAATAGCCTCTTTATTCAGAAAGCACAAGTACCACAAGTTTGAGACAGCAACAGAATCCCGAAATACAGTTCTTACAAGAGCCCCTTTATACACAGTTCATACATTTATTAAAATTCAATTACTATGGTAATACATTGTTTCACCTATAATACACAAAGGTTTGAAGGTCTTCTGTCCTGGGAGACAGGAGATGAGTTAAAACATGTGCTCAGTGCTGGCTTTTACTTCTGATGGGATTAAGAGTGTCTGTCCAGTCTGCTTGCATAATTAAGAGGTCTTTCAAGTCAGTAAGTGTTAGTAAAAGTACTAGGTCTATATGCTCTAAATAAGTTAAAAATTGTACCTGTACTTAATAAAAGAAGAAAGGATATTAAAATGATTACAGTAGCTGGGTTGTGAAATTTGTTTACTATTTGCCGGCATGGATTTCATTCATTGACACAATTTCACTTAAGTGCTGTTTTATCGGTTAGTTTCTTAAAAGGATAGTGGCCCAATTAAAAGGTATTTAACAAGTACATACTAATTGGGGAAACTGGTGTTCTGCAATGTATTCAGATCCAGGAGATGGTTGCTAAGAGCTGATTAATATTACAGTATAGTGTTTCATGGAGACATGATGGCGGTGATGGTATTGTTCTGTACACTCCACTTATTCAGAGGTAAACACTGATTGTAGCAAGGGCTGATAAGGTGAAATGCAGTAATGGGTTTGAAATGATTATTTTGGTTAGAAAGGGTTGTTTTAAATTTGGTCTATCTTATGATAGTAAAATACACTATAGAACCGCGATTTTATGAATGAAACAATGTTATAGTAGGGAGTTATGAATGAATGAAATGGGAATGTGCTGTTCGCTTGTGAAAGGGTTAGTAAAGGAATTATGAATGAATAGACATAAGGCGCTTGTGAATGAGAAATATAAAGCACTTGTGTGATGATGCTGCTCCTTTAACAAGATGATGCTTTCCTGGCTTTTTTACTCAGGGAGGTCATAAAAGTAGTGATTCTGAAAAGTCTGGCTTGGATGGATTTTAGGGCCAATTTGATTATAGCTAACAGATACTGGCTCAGGCAACAGTCTTTTAAGTTTAAAAAAGACACTGTACAATGAAAGGGGAGTGGCCAGTTCTCCCAGCTCGGCTTTACTCTGGGTCTGATTTGGTTTTGGCAGTCTGGCTGTTCACTGAAAGCAGTCAGGCAGGTTTTAAGGTAGCTGATCCAAGTAACAGCTATATGGAAGAGGGTGTTCCATATTGCCACCTCTCTCTCTCTCTCTCTCTTCTGTAACACCCTGTGTTTGATTTTACCTTTTTTGCCAAGGGGTGTTTATGGGGATTGATGCAATTATTTGGAACAGCATCATTAAGGTGGGATAATCTGTTGACTTTTTGGAAAGGTTAAGTTATTTTGTGTTCTATCCTCTTTTGTTTGTGTTTCCTTCAGTGATCTTGTAAATACGTTCTGTTTTATTTAAAACGAAGTGGTTTTGACCAGCTGCATCACTCCTGGGATATCTGTGTCACACCTGCTTAAAACAACTCGCAAAGTTAGGTCAAAGTTAGGGCTACTTACTTAAAATGTTTTTAGGGGTTCTGGCCTGGTCCATAACACTTGTGAGGGGGTAAGTGAAGGGACATGGAATACAATATCTCACAACAGTATCCATGCTTGGGCTGACAGGTGGCAAGTAACATTTGTGCTATGAACATCATCAATAAGAGACAGTCTCCACACCACCCCTTTAGTGGTGTTACCATTACTGAATCCCCCACTATCAACATCCTGGGAGTTATTATTGATCAGAAACTCAACTGAGGTCACCATATAAATGTAATGGCTACAAGAGCAGGTCAGAGGCTAAGAATAGTACAGCGAATAACTTGCCTTCTGACTCCCAAAAGTCTGTCCACCATCTACAAGGCACAAGTCAGGGGGGTGATGGAATACTCCCCACTTGCCCTGGATGGGTGCAGCCCCAACAACACTCAAGAAGCTCGACAACATCCAGAACAAAATAGCCCACTTGGTTGTCACCACATCTACAAGCATCCACTCTCTCCACCACCCACACTCAGTGGCAGCAGTGAGTACTATCTACAAGATACACTGCAGAAATTCACCAAAGGTCCTCAGACAGCACCTTCCAAACCCACGACCACTTCCACCTCGAAGGACAAGGGCAGCAGATGTATTGGAACATCACCACTTTCAAGTTCCCCTTCAAGCCGCTCACCACCCTTACTTGGAAATGTATCACCATTCCTTCACTGCCACTGGGTCAAAATCCTGGAATTCCCCCCTATTGGCACAGTGGGTCAACCCACAGCAAGTGGATTGCAGCAGTTCAAAAAAAGCAGCTCACCCCCACCTTCTCAATGCTGGCCAGCCAGTGACGACTGTATGAATTCAAACAAAGCACCTGTCTTGGATCCATATCCATGAAGCGCTGGCTTTAGCTCAGTAGTTACTTCGCTTTCACTCAAATCCTCCTGGTCATGGGTTCGTGTCCCGTTTACTACGGGCACTGCCCGGCATTTTTTTTTGGATGGCTCAGTGATTAGCAATGCTGCCTCACAGCACCAGGGTCCCAGGTTCAATTCCCGCCTCGGGCAACTGTCTGTGTGGAGTTTGCCAATTCTCCCAGTGTCTGCGTGGGTTTCCTCCGGGTGCTCCAGTTTCTCCCACAATCCAAAGATGTGCAGGTTCGGTGAATTGACCATGCTAAATTGCCCGTAGTGTTTGGTGAAGGGGTAAATGTAGGGGAATGGGTCTGGGTGGGTTGCTGTTCGCAGGGTCAGTGTGGACTTGTTGGGCCGAAGGGTCTGTTTCCACATTGTAAGTACTTTAATCTAATCTCATCTAATCTAATCTAATCTAATCTAATCTTTTACCTTGGATGAGCAAAATCCATCAGTATCAGATTTAACATCATTCTGTTAGCACTTACTGCATTCTACATGAGAAGTTCACATTTCTAACTTCCATTGAAGGAGCAATATTTCAAAAATTGTGAAAAATGTCTTCCTTCTTGTCTTTTTCTCTGCTTTATTACAGACACAAACAGAGAAGTAATGACCTGCATCATTTCGAACATGCTCAATGGTTATGATTCTGTGAAGCAATGCAATCTCAACAGAACAGTGAAAGGACTAGCGTTTGATTACCAAAGGAACTTACAAAGGATCTCACTAGCTGGCTTCTCCTTCATACAGTAAATTGCCTTCAATTGGCCAGTGATTACAGAGAGATAGAATAGATGCCATTTGACACAGCTCAATGATTGATTGAAAGAAATAGATCTAGGTGTGTTCAGGAAGCACTAACAATTTACCAGTAGACGTTACTAGTGATAATGTCACTGAACTAACAAAGGGGCTAAGCACCTGGGATCAAATCCCACCGTAGCAGATGGTGACATAAAATCTGAAATAAAAAAGCTAGTTTAAGGGTGACCATTGACCATTGTACAAATCCATCTGGTTCACTAATATCTTTTGAGGAAATAGATCTGCCATCCTTTCTTGTCTGGCCTTACATGTGACTCTAGTCCCACAGCAATGTGGTTGACTCTCAACTGCCAACTGTGCAACTATGGGTGGAAAATAAATGCTGGCCCAAGCCAGAGACATCCACACCTTGCGAACAGAATCAAAAATGTCTATTAAGTACACTTGAATAGATCAGCAATATGGAACAGGGAGAAAGCGAGGACTGCAGATACTGGAGATCAGAGTCGAGAGTGTGGTGCTGGAAAAGCACAGCGGGTCATGCAGCATCCGAGGAGCAGGAGGATCGATGTTTCAAGCATAAATTCTTCGTCAGGAATGAGGCTCTGTGGGCTATATGGTGCAACCTAGGATCAACTGTTCTGATGAGAATTTCTTCCTCAGTGACATAAATGCTAATCAGACATTCCAATTCTTGCTATCAGCGCAACGATCCTTTATAATGCCACTGAAGGTGGTGCAATCATTTCCTTCATCATCGACCTGCTTCCATAACTTTGGCATTTTTTAATCAGACTTGATTCCTGTCACATTTTGAATAGTGTCGTTGACAAAAATAGAAATTGCTGGAAAAGCTCAGCAGGTATAGGCAGCATCTATGGAGAGAAATCAGAGTTAACGTTTTGGGTTGAGTGACCCTTCCTCAGAACCGAATATTTTATTATTTTCATTGTCAGTTCGATCTGAAAAAGGACATATATTTTACAATACTAAAAAAAAATCACCTAACGGCCAACTGTAATATTACTTTACAATGTTGTTGTGTGTGTCCAGATGTTTTGTTGTGGTCATACAAATGCATTTTGTGTGATAATATTAGTTATATTTTACGTGTCATTTAAGAGCATAAAGAATCAGTTGAGTGTGAGGTTGGCCTAAGACTTAAAACTGAATCTGCTTCGGTCTGCTCAGCACTTTGATGTATAAAAGAGAAGAATGTTGCAATACTGAGAGATACCAGTGAAGGTACAGACATTTCCCCTTGTACATGTGACAGTTGAGAGGGAGAGAAAAATGATAGGTGGAATTTTGATTAATAAATGTGATGCTCAACGGACAATAGTGCATCAGAAACCTCTGATGGGAGATAGACAGAATGATCCAGTGGATTAGGCACTTTCATCTTTGGAGCCAGGTTCAAATCCAGCCCAGGCAGATGAACTGTACAATGTAATGGTCCTGAAGGAGTTAAAGTCAAGTTGCATTGAGCTCCACCCAATCTGATGATGCCACCCAGTCTTTGGATAGGACAGTTGAGTTCTGCACGAGTACCCAATGGGAGCAAATGTATTCTGTGCGAATCCCGGAAGTTCTTTGCAATTATGCTTGACAAGTTATGGTAAACTGTACATATTGTGACCATGCAGTAAAATTAACTTGTATCCAAGATAAGTGCCTCTTCTGTTTCAACTCATCAATGCTGGTTTATGTATCACTGATAATTAGATAGGTCCTAGATCCAACAAAAAGAAAGGAGGATTGGCAGCAGCAAACTAATCAAACCATTAGGTACTCAAAGTAAGATAGAATGGTTTCTAACTACTTTAATAAATTAGACATGTTTCATACTAGTTCCTAAAGCTCAAGGGTCCATAATACAAAACTGCTCTTAAATTGATAATCTTTTTCAGAAATGATCCCTTTAGACCGGGGATTGGTTTAAGCTCAGTTGGCTGGATTGTTGGTTTACTGAGCAATGTGCTGCCAACAGCATGAGTTCAATTCCCATCACCGGTTTGAGGTTACCATGAAGGACTCTCCTTCTCAACTGTTTGCCTTGTCTGAGGTCTGGTGGCCCTCAGGTTAAATCACCACCAGTCGCTTCTGTTTAATGAGAGAGCAGCCCCTATGGTCTGGTAAGACAATGTCAACACAACAAACCAATTCCTTTATTCATTCACAGGATGTGGGATTCACTGGCTGGGTGAGAATTTATTGCCTGCCCTTTAGCTCGACAATAAATGCTGATCCAGCCAGTGAGGCCCACATGCCGTGAATGAGCAAAAAAAAACTAAACATGGATCTATTGGAAGGATGTCTTCTGGATTTGGTGTTGGGCACAGTGTTGGACAGAATGGTACAGCAGCTGTTTGAGATGTTTCAAATACTGGAACTGGGTGATGGTGAAGAAAGATGCTCCAATTCCTGCAATAACTCACACAATCGGATGTTCACAAAAATGTGTGCACCTGGTCTGAGAGGACCAGCTTTTCAATGGAGAGAAACACAAGTCTGTGTGGGAAGGAGATCCAGTCACTTTAAAAATTGGGGCCATTTGTTTGTGTTGATAACAATTGCCACTCTAATTAGCGATTACATAAAAGAAATACATGAGAGAAATAGTCTGCAGAAAATGTAGGGTCTGCAACCCCTTCAAACTTGCACAACAACCTGTTGGAACATAAACTGTGCCTTGTCCTTTTTGTAATTCAATCATGCATTGGTGCTTTTCTGAATGCTCCATACTAAACATGATTAATGTTGTATACTGTTGGTCGCAATGATCATCTAAGAATTACAAAGTTGAATTCAAGAAACCCCCAGTCCTATTCAATATTTGTCTTCAATAAAGCAATGATAGTAAACTAATTCTGCTACCATGACTGCATCAGATCTAAGCTCTACACGACTGCCACGTACAGTTTTGAATTGTGGTAGACATTAAACAACTCAGTGCAGAGGCTCTGCGAACACTGTCCTCCTCAATACAGGGGGAGCCCAGCACATCAGTGCAAAAGACAAAGCTTTTCAGCCAGAGGTGCTGAGTAGATTATCCATCTTGGTCTCCTCTGGAGGTCCTGAGCATTGCAGATACCAGTCTAAATCTGATTCAATTCACCCAAGTGTTATCAAAAAACAGCTCTAGATTACAGAGACTAAAAAGTCTCCTGGATAATATTTTAGCACTGGACTGAAGACCTGTGCTCCATAATTTGCCACATCCCTAGCCAAGCTGTTCTAGTACAGCTACAACATTGGCATCTGTAGCAACTGTAATGAAGTCAGCCAGGTGGATCTCATAGAGTCTGAGTTACCTGATTGGGGCTGTTAACCTGGTCCAATCAGAGAGCCCTGGCTGACAGATAGAAACAGGAGGGGTTGCCTGCCCCTCTTCCGCGGTTACGTTAGAGCCCGGGTGTCCTTGGAGAAGGAGCACGCGGTGTCGACCAACACCCTGGAGTTGTTCAGGGAGAGGTGGGCGCCGCAGGGAGTGGAGTGCATCATTTCTCCCTCCAACTCTATTTTGATTTAGTCCCTACCCTCCCCTTCACTGTTTTTGATCACACAGCACTGCCCTTCGATGTGAAAAAGATAAAGAAAAAAAAAGAAACAGGAGGGGTTGCCTGCCCCTCTTCCGCGGTTACGTTAGAGCCCGGGTGTCCTTGGAGAAGGAGCACGCGGTGTCGACCAACACCCTGGAGTTGTTCAGGGAGAGGTGGGCGCCGCAGGGAGTGGAGTGCATCATTTTTCCCTCCAACTCTATTTTGATTTAATCCCTAACCTCCCCTTCACTGTTTTGATCACACAGCACTGCCCTTTGATGTGAAGGGCAGTGTTTGTCACTGGCCACCCGGGTGTTTTCCTTTCTTCCTGGTGGTGGAAATTGAATAAAGATTTGTGCACTTTGTGTCTTTCACTGTGTCTCACACCTGCACACACACACCATGGGTGCTGGGGGAAAAAAATAAGCACTACCACACTTAGGTGGTAGTGTGGGGAAAAAAAGAATTAAAAAAAAACAAAAAACAGGAGATTTGACTAATATATAAAAAAAAGATACAGGGGGAAAAAATAAACAGAGGAAAAAATAAATAAATAAACAGGAGAGGTGGGTGAAAAAAAACAGGAATGACTGCCCTTTGAGGTGAAGGGCAGTGTTTGTCACTGGCCACCTGGGTGTTTGCCTAATTTGAGTGTATGTAAAAAAAAAGAAACAGGAGGGGTTGCCTGACCCTCTTCCGCGGTTACGTTAGAGCCCGGTTGTCCTTGGAGAAGGAGCACGCGGTGTCGACCAACACCCTGGAGTTGTTCAGGGAGAGGTGGGCGCTGCAGGGAGTGGAGTGCATCATTTCTCCCTCCAACTCTATTTTGATTTAGTCCCTACCCTCCCCTTCACTGTTTTGATCACACAGCACTGCCCTTTGATGTGAAGGGCAGTGTTTGTCACTGGCCACCCGGGTGTTTTCCTATCTTTCTGGTGGTGGAATTTGAATAAAGATTCGTGCACTTTGTGTCTTTCACTGTGTCTCACAAAAAAGAAAAAAAAAGAAACAGGAGGGGTGTCTTTCACTGTGTCTCACACCTGCACACACACATGGTGCTGGGGAAAAAATAAGCACTACCGCAGTTCGGCAGTAGTATGGGGGTTAAAAATATTTTTAAAATATTTTAAAAATGAAACAGGAGGGTCACACAGCATTGCCCTTTGATGTGGAGGGCACTGCTTGTCACTGGCCACTTGGATGTTTCTTTTCTTCCTGGTGGTGGAAATTGAATAAAGATTCATGCACCTTGTGTCTTTCATTGTGTCTCACACCTGCACACACACACAACATGGGTGCTGGGGAATAAATAAGCACTACAACAGTTAGGCAGTAGTGTGGGGGAAAATAAGAAAAAAAATTAAACAAAAGAAAAAATAAGATAAACAGGAGTGTCAGAGGTTCTGTTCACTCTGAGAGTTGGCTGAAAGGAAGCAATCAAGGACTCTCTGTGTGTACATAAAGGGTGACTTGGTATTGTATCCGTGGAGTTATTTCTGTATCCAGTGGCCAATGTGGAAATTTGGCCAGGTGTATTACTATAGTGTTACCTCATTAAAAGTGATCCTTTATTTCATAATTCTCTATTTTTAATGGAATGCACACATTTACATAACTTTTAAGCTTGAAGAATGGTTTGTAAACACACAGCTAAGTCCTCTCTGCTCCAAAGTTTCGACGTTCCTCTGCATCTTCCCTGTCAGTCAGCAAGGGAAGAGAGTATGATTTGTTCATGATAGCGAAGAGCTCATAAGCAGCAAATTCATGCCTCTTGCGGTTATGCTGCTGTGCGTTCAGGTAACCTGGGGAAATAAATAGTGATGTCTTGAAAACAGTCCACATTGTAGAAGAAGTGGTGCAGGAGGTCTTAAAAAACGTAAAGGTGTAGTAAATCTCTGGGACCTGGTTAAGTATATCTCAGGACATTGTGGGAAACTAGGGAAGAAATTGTGGAACCCCTAGCAGAGATATTTGTATCGTGTATAACAAACATAAAGCATGAGTGGCTGGAAGCCTGGAGGCTGGCTAAAGTTGCGCCTTTATTTTGAAAAGGCTGCAAGGAAAAGCCAGGAAACTACACCATTGAGTCTGATGTCAGTGATGGGTAAGTTGTTGGTGAGAGACAGGATTTACATACATTTTGAGAGACAAGGGCAAACTAGGGATAGTCAGCGTGGCTTTGTGTGGGAAATCGTTGTTTGTTGTTTTTTGTGTACATGACCAAGACTAGATGAGGGCAGAATGGTAGACGTTATCTGTATGGACTTTGGCCAAGCCTTCAACAATTTTCCCCACAGTAGACTGATTAGTAAAGATAGATCACCTGGGATCCAGGGTGAGCTAGCCAATCGCACACAAAATTAGCTTCACGATAGGAGATAGAGGGTGCTGGTTGAGGGTTGGTTTTCAGACTGGAAGCCTGTGACCAGGATCTGTGCTGGGTCGACATTTGTTTGTCATTTATGTAAACGGTTTGGATGAGAATACAGGAAGTATGATTAGTAAGTTTATGGAGGACAACAAAACTGGTGGTATAGTAGACAGTGAAGAAGATTACCTAAGAGTACAACAGATCTTGATCAGCTGGGCTACTGAAACAAGAAGTGGCCAACAGAATTTAATTTAGATAAATGTGAGGTACTGCATTTTGGTAAGACAAACCAGGGCAGGGCTTAAGTAACTAGTGGTAGAGTCCTGGGGAGTGCTGTCGAACAGAAAAACCTAGGTATGCAGGTACAAACTTCCTTGAAAGTGGTGTCAGAGGTAGATAGAGTGGTGAAGAAAGTATTTGGCATGCTTGCCTTCATTGGTCAGAGCATGGAGTATAGAAGTTGGGACATCATGTTGCAGCTGTACAGGACATTGTTGAGGCCACTTTTGGAGTATGGCATACAGGTTCTGGTTGCCCTACTAAAGGAAAGCTATTTTTAAATTGGAAAGGGTAGAGAAAAAGTCTACCAGGATCTTACCCAGACTGGAGGAATTGAGTTATAAGGAAAGGCTGGTTAGACTGGAACTTCTTTCATTGGAGTGTAGGAGGTTGAGGGTTGACCTTTTAGAGGTTTATAAAAGCATGAGGGGCATAGATACAATGAATAGTCGAAATTTCTCTGAACTAATAATAATTTGGAGACTTTTATTTGTTCAGAAGAAAATTCATGCTGGACATTTGCTCATTGGTGAGAAAGATGGGCAGAACATTAGAGAGGCAAAGAGGTCTTGCCTGTCAACAGGAGAGCCAGTGGGAGAGACTCCATTGTCAGCACCTTTTTGCATCTTGCTATGTGTCTGGTGCCATCCATGCATTCAAAATCCAGTTTTATTGGCTTTAAGGACCTTTAGGGTGCCCCTGGATTGTGAAAGGTGCCTACACAAATGCAAGACTATCATTCCATTTTCTTTACCGTGGACCAATACAAAAACTGAAACTACGTCTAGACGAGAGGGGCCATTCAATTCATCTGAACCCATTCAAGCAGAAAAGTGGCTACAGTTTGTTATCTGGGCAGTCAGTTACTTTTAAGGTTATGCCATGCTTCCCTTTGTTTTAAAATTTTGGACTTTGAAACCCCCAGGTTGAAAACAAAATTGAGGAGATGGTATAAAACAGATGCGGAGTTGATGTTTCAGGTTGGAACCTTTCATCAGGATGAAAGGTTCTGACCTGAAATATTGAGTCTCCTGCTCTTCTGATGCTGCTTGACCTGCTGTACACTTTCCAGCTCCATACTTTTATCGACTCTGACTTTCCAGCATCTGCAGTCCTCACCATCTCCCAGTTGCTACAAACAAGTGATGCAGGTATAAATGTAACAATGCACCCTGCTCTATATGGAGTGAATTTCAGTGTCTCTCTATAGGCTGCAGGGTGTAACTTGTCTGTTGCAAAAAGACATACTTCTGCAATTTCTTTGTAGTGCTGAAGATGAGCAACAACAACAAACAACTGGTCAATTTTTAAAATTTGTTTTAATTTTTTTTTCTACACAGTCAGTGAAGTACAGAAGCAGTGAGAAAATAAAGTTAAGGCAATAAGATGAAATGTATAAATATTACATACAGCTGCCCTGCAATATCCACTGTTAAACAGTGCGTAGATACCTGGCCTAAAGGCCTTGACAAGTTTCATTAACTTTAAACATTACTCTGTAAAGACAATTCAATATATACAGATCAGTTCTAACAGATACTGGACATTTACAAAATAGCTGTTCCATTTGCTTAGCATCACTTTAAGTCCCATTATTTCAAAATGGAGACGCGCACTGGGTGTCTGTATAACTTTGTAGTGGCTTTAGGGGTATATTTTGCTCCATCCATGAATTGCAGTGATGACATAGTTATTAAGTGGGTCCTTTGCTTTTTAAAAAAAATAATTTAGCTAAAATCAGTGAATAGTCAAAAACACAACCCTTATTTTTGTTTTTAAAGTGGCATATCCAAAATCTATGCATCACTGAATTGCTAATATATACAAAATAACTTGGAAGATTTTTTTTATTGGACTTCAAAATGGATGGAATAAAATCTGAAGTCCAGTAGATGCTATTGGAAGTATTCCTCATTCACCTGCTTTCCATCTGATCTGGAGATTCTAAAATTATATTGATTCTTACTACATTTATACTGTTCATTGACCAATTTCATGGCTTACACAATAAATCACCAATGTCATTCAAACCAAGCAGAGTGTTAAATGAGAATAGCTTCAGCGGCCCTTTAAAACACCACATTGTAAAGTCTGGGCAAATTTGCGCTGCATAAAACATTATACCTGCCTCAGTGCAAATACTTAAAGTGTCTTTTTTGGATATCCTCTTCTCACTTCAGCACAGTTTCATAGGTGTCTGTTATTCACACAGGCTTGAGCAAAAATTGCCAGGGGGCAAGTTAATTATACAAGTTGCCAAAGCCATATACAACTGTGTCCTCCCTCAGCATTCACTGCAGCAGGGGATGACTGGATGCTTGTCAGGAAGGGGCACTATGGCTGGTGTCGGCCCATCTAGTCAAGAGTACCTCTTCATTTTGCCATTGTAACAGAGATCATTTAACAGCATATATGGGCATTGCTTTGTGTGGCTCTGCACCATGCAGTTGTTTTAACATTTAGTTTTTTAATGAAGATTAAGATAAAAATATTTAATGCAGATAAATATAATGGATGTTGTTGCTTGGATTACAGACAAGAAAAGGTAAAGTTGCCATCTCCTTCTAGTTTAGGGCTGTTCCCTCATTAGAGAGGTGGATGACTGGTGGTGAGTTTAACCTGATGGTTATCATAACTCGTGCAAGTGGAAAGGTTGAGAAGGAGAATCCTTTGTGGTAACCTCAGCCACTGTGGGAATTGAACCCAAGTTGCTAGCATCTCTCTGCATTGCAAACCAGTCATCCAACCAACCAAGCTAACCACCCCCAGGAACAGAAATGTTAATGTTCAGTTTCACACCATTCTCTGACCAAAAACTCAAATGAATAGCATTTGATGATCACTCTTTGCAATCACAAAAATAATGGGTGAGGCCAATCACAAATTATTTGCGTGGCAACAGCAAAAGACCTCAAGTGACACCTTCATTCAGCAAGAAGAACACTGCATGTCATATTGGATATGAAGCAAACATTCACACCTCACTGTAACTAGGAGATGTTGCAAAAACATGCAAATCAGGTGTAAAAAAAAACTGGGACAAGGTACAAATTGCTTACATCACAGGGATGTCTGAAGGCATCAGTTTACAGCTATTCTGGGAAAAAAATTCTGCAGATGAATATCAATTTTAGGAAGCAGTAGTGTAACATAATAGGATATCGATTAAAGATTAATCTTTAGCATTTTGTATAGAATATACTGTGTTGAATAATGGATCAGTTGACACTTACAGAGGTTGTTTAAATTTTCAAAGCTGCTTAATCTAATCACCTAAATTTTGACCACCTACGGCATTTCAATTCACTTTAACCATAAGGATATTAAGGGGTTACAGAACAAAGAGGGTAGATGGGGTGAAGATATAGAACAGCCAGGATTTAATGGAATAGGATTGCATAGCTACACCTATTCATCCGTTTCTAAGGAATTACAAAGGGGAGGTAAATGTCAAGAAGCACCTGCAATTACAAGATAAGATAATGGAAATGAGGAATGCCATTTTAGACAATGCCATTTTCTCTGAAGAAAAATATCCACATCTGCTGTCACCCTATCCAAATGCCTTTTAATCTCTGCTGCTTTGCTCAATTCTGTGTGTGAAGAAGTAATTCTTGTGTTTAGTGTCCTAATTTAACTTTACAATGGCAACATCAACAAGCAAGCAAGGCATGCTTTTGGGCTTCAGGGCCTAATGTTACTGTTCACAGAGATACACCTTGTACTCAAAGGGATGTAGGAAGCAATTCAGACACCAGGGGTTGTGCATCATTTGGGAACATGGTTTCACTTATATGTTGTGTGTTGTGTCCCCTGCTTCTGGACTCCCCATCAATGGGAAGAAATGTCTCAGCATCCTGTCACCATCAATTTCCTTGTGATCTTATATATTTCAATCAAAGTACCTCTCATTTTTCTGAACTTCAATGGACACAAACTTCAAGAAACACCACAGCTAAGGATGGTGTAAATTTTACATAAAATGGGATGGTCTGTTCAATCACTTTGTGCACAGTCGCTTTCTATATTTAAGTGATCTCCTGTCTTTTTATGTCAATAAAGATATTG
Organism: Chiloscyllium plagiosum; assembly: GCF_037043375.1. Taxonomy (NCBI): domain Eukaryota; kingdom Metazoa; phylum Chordata; class Chondrichthyes; order Orectolobiformes; family Hemiscylliidae; genus Chiloscyllium; species Chiloscyllium plagiosum. The sequence continues at coordinate 9,535,143 of NW_028270183.1, forward strand.
GACAGCCACAAATAGAATAGTGCTCCTGCTCACATGCCTGGATTGAAGTAGGAACAACTCCTTGCAAGTTACTAGATCAAGAAGTCCTCTCCCCATAGTCCCTTCAGCACACAAAGGCAGATGCGTTTAATTATTTCAACAAACTGTATTATTGTTCAAGCTGAGTTCATCGCACACATTTGTGAGCACTGTGCACAAACGATTCAGCCCCATAGTATTTCTGATTTATCTTTGCTTCACCATTTTGTTTTCATATAATCCCCTCAGAGTTACCTGCTTTCAATACTTCAGAGCCAATGTCTTGAGGAAGGTTTCCACTGAAACATTAAATTGAAGACTTTCCTTTCTATAGCCTTTTACAACCACTGGACATCTCCAAGGGCATCACAACTAAGGAAGTACGTCAGAAGTGTCAGTCACTGTGGTCATGAGAAATGCAGCAGCCAATTATTCTATCGATCCCTGTAAGATGCTGATCGATCTGCTAAGCATGTCTGTCTGCATTTAATTGAAAAACCTGCCTCTTGTAATTAGATTAAATCAGGTACAAAAGAATAGGAAACTGGGTAAAAGGATATGACACAGTTAAAGCGGTCAAGAAATCTAAGAGTAATGCTTTCACACTAAGATAGACATAGAAATATAAGTTGGCATTTCAGCCTCAAACTCGTCTCTCTTTTTTTAATTTGTTCATGCAATTTGGGCATTGCTGGCTAGGCCAGCAGTTATTATCTCCCTATCATTACCCTCGTACCAACTGGCTTGGCAAACTATTTCTGAATCTGGATTAGTGGTGCTGGAAGAGCACAGCAATTCAGGCAGCAAGATGCTGCCTGAATTGCTGTGCTCTTCCAGCACCACTAATCCAGAATCTGGTTTCCAGCATCTGCAGTCATTGTTTTTACCAAACTATTTCTGAAGCAAGTTAAGGGATAATCGCATTGCTGTGCTCTAGAGTTACATGCAGGCCAGACCAAGCTAGTACAGCAGGTTTCCTTCGCTAAAGAGATGTTAGTGAACCAGGTAGGTTTTTAACACAATTATAGAGTCATACAGCACAGACCCTTCGGTCCAACCAGACCATGCTGACCATAATCCCAAACTAAACTAGTCCCACCTGTTTGCACTTGGCCCATATCCCTCCAAACATTTCTTATTCATGTACTTAGCCAAATGTCTTTTAAACGTTATGTATCTGCATCCACCACTTCCTCTGGAAGTTCATCCCGCACGCAAACAGTGCAAAGAAATTGTCTCTCACGTCTTTTTAAAATCTTTCTTCTCTCACCTTAAAAATATGCCCCTTAGTCTTGAAATCCCCCACCCGAGGGAAAAGACACCTGCCATTCACCTTATCTATACCCCTCATTATTTTATAAACCTCAATGCGGTCACCTCTCAACCTCCTGTGCTCCTGTGAAAAAGTCCCAGCCTATCCAGATAAATCAAACCCTCCATTCCCAGCCAACATCCTGGTGAATCTCTTCTAAACCCTCTCCAGCTTAATAATATCCTTTCTATAAAAAGAGACTAGGTCAAACACAGTACTCCAGAAGAGGCCTCATCAACATCCTGTACAACCTCAACATAAGGTCCCAACTCCTCTACTCAAAGGACTGAGCAATGAAGGCAAGTGTGCTAAACTCCTTAACCATCCTATCTGTATGCGATACAAACTTTAAAGAACCATGTACCTGAACCTCTCGGTCTCTCTGTTCTACAACACTACCCAAGGCCCTACTTTTAACTGTGTGAGTCTTGTCTTTGTTTGTTTTACCAAAATGCAATATCTCGCTTTTATCCAAATTAAACTCCACTTGTCACTCTTCATCCCATTGAGTCCAATGACAATGGTTACATGGATATGATAAGACTAGCCTTTGATTCCAGATCTTTAATGAGTTTAGATTTCACCATGTGCCATATACAGAATATTCACCTTGAACTCCTGATTACTAGTTAGTGATATTACCACTACCACCTCTCCAGAAAATTTGGAATATATGAACCTCTTCTACACGACTGAAGAATTACACAGGTCCCAAAATAAAAATAAAGTGGATAGTTTCTGCTGCAGACAGAAGGAAATTAAATTTGTGACATGACTTATTGGTTTCTGCAGCTTTCATGTTAGTGTCCCTTCCCTCACTTCTCTATCATACAATTCAGTTTTTGCTGCTTTGTTTTTGCTCAGTGTCTGTCCCCTTTGTCTTGTATCGCTCTGGCTCATGTCATTTTCAGAAGCTGATCTGATCACTTTTTAAAACTTTCTTCACGTGCACATTCTCTGCTGTGGTGTGTCACTAACCCTTGTCTTCCTCATCTTTGCCTTCCTCATCTTCCTCATCAGCGCTTACTTGACTAACACATGTCTAGTTGGCAAGAACTGACATGTAATTCCAACAGACAGAGCAACAAACTACCGTCACTTCAGAACCCGCCATCATCAGTCACAGGTACAATTTGTGCCACTGTGACCAGTGTGACTCAGTTGAGGAATTTGCATCTGATTCTAAAGGTCATTCTGCTCAATTAAAGCCCAGCTCCATAATCTGAACAGTCACCCCAATTTCTGAGAAATCTTAATTGATCACTAGAAGCCAAGTTTTCATCTATTTGCAAATGTTGGTGAAAAATCATGTATGGATACAAAGAAATCAGTGGAACTATAAAATCTAACCACTCTCAACTCACTCCAGCCTTTTTGTTAAGGGTTCCTCAGTGAGACTTGAATGACTTTGATTCTGAGTACACATTGTTGTAACTTGAGTATTTGTTTGTTCCTGTCCATTGAGACAGATCCTGCTCAAAATGTTACCCCTTCACAGACGCTGCCAGACCTGTTCAGCTTTTCTAACAACTTCTGTTTTTGTTTCTGATTTCCAGCAGTTCTTTCGCTTTTTGAAATGTTAGCCCTTGTGTTTAAACTCCCCTTTGCTCACTGCCTTCTCCAGAAAGTGTTTTGATTGCCACACCCATTACAATTGTTGTGAGGAGTCTAATTAAAGGTGTTGCAGAATTAAAGGTGCGTGTGAACAATGCTTAACAAAGCAAAAGAAAATCTGAATGATCTCGTGCTCTCTAGATGGAGCAGTCTGTTCTGAATGAAGACTGTTTTTTTAAATCACTTTCTGGATTAGTGGTGCTGTAAGAGCACAGCGGTTCAGGCAGCATCCGAGGAGCAGATTTTACTGCTCCTCGGATGCTGCCTGAACTGCTGTGCTCTTCCAGCACCACTGATCCAGAATCTGGTTTCCAGCATCTGCAGTCATTGTTTTTACCTTTTTAAATCACTGGCAGCATATAGTGGATACCACCTTGAGAGCACTAGGCTTGAGGAGAACAAAGTGCCAATTTGGTGGAAAATATCTAATTGAAACTTTTTTTAAAAAAAGAACCATTTAATTGTTGAAAAATGAACAAGCCTGCCTGTTTAATATTCAAGTGCCTGTTACAGATCGTGTGATGAACAGGTAGATGACAGCAGCAGCTCAGTGGTTAATGATTTGGTATCTTATTGCCATCAAAAATGCTTTAAACTCTGTGTATTAATAATTATCTTCACATCCATTCTTCAGAACATACAGAACTGGACTTCAACTGAATTGGTGGACACCACACTTAAGTATATTTTCAATAACAGCTTTCATTTCTTTAAAATAAAAAGGGACCTTTTGCAAGCCTACAGCATCACAGTTAAACAGTGCAGATATGTTGCACTTACATCCAGGAACGTCATTACAGAAAACATTCTGTTTTTGATCCATATTTATTATCACTTTATAAAATAACACACGAGAAGAAGGAGGAGGAAGAAGAAAGGGAAAATCACACCTTAGCATCACACAGCAATGTTCAGCTTTGCATAGAAGCGTGAAAATTTACACAATACCGATGAGCCTTTCGGGTAGTGAAGAGACTGGGCTGAAACCATAGGCAACAATGGCACATGTTGCAGTGGCTGACACCACACGGCGCCAGGAAGGGATTCTCAGTGCAAATTGGATGCAAGTATTTAACGGGAACCGAGAACATCATTTTCATGATTAATGCACAAACCCACACATCCAAAACCATTGCAGGCAGATTCAAGTTCAGGATGTGGCACAAATACACAAGACAGGGATTGTTTACCAATTTCTATTAAGGTTGAACATCAAATATAATGGAAATGTTCTGCGCGTCAGCAAACCTGTAGGACTGCAAATGGGTGCTGCATGTGGCAGGTACCTCATCCTAAAGCCGGAGGGAGCAAGAGAGCTCCTCTCAGATCAATAGTCAAGCCACATGGACTGCAGTGGTTCAAGAAGGTGGCGCATCACCACCACTGTCTCCAGGACAACTGGGGATGGGCAATAAATTCTGGCCTTACTAATGAGGCCACCCATGACAAGATGGATGAAAGCTCTTTGAAAAAAAGATGGCTCGGAAGAGAAAAATTTAAATGACATCCACCACAGCTTGGTGAGATGTGCACCATCGATCTTGGAAGATTTCGGGTGGGATTTTCTCTGTGATCTCCTGAGACCTTGAGCTGCCATGCTCAAGTGCTCAGTTAAGACCCAGACATTGGGCTCAGCATCCAATGAAGGACAGCAGGTGGAATCTCACAACTGGGGAGGGCCAGTAGCGCCTCTGGCTTGAGAGAAGCCACAGGATCATGGTGTCGGGTAAGTGAAGGAGGAAGCACTTCAAACCCAAAGTTAAAATGGCCTTTGCAGCAGGAGGAGGCAGCCCTTCTACAGAATGGCACGTGGCTGCTTTTGTATCCAGGCACGCAGAGAAAGTCCCTGATGGACATTACCCTACCCTGCTGCTGTGGTCTGCTGTCAGAGGGCCTCTATCACCTACCCCATCCTCCACACACCTCTCTCCTCCCCTCACACAAACATCCCACCTTCACACACCTCTTCTCCACCTTCACACACACACACCCCACCCTCAATCTCTCTTCCATCCTCACACACACCACCCTCACACACCTCTCTTCCACCCTCACACAAACACCCCACCCTCACACACCTCATCTCCACCTTCACACACACAAATCCCACCCTCAATCTCTCCCCCATCCTCACACACACCACCCTCACACACCTCTCCCCCACCCTCATATACACACACATACACACACCACCCTCACACACCTCTCCCCTACCCTTACACACACCACCCTCATACACTTCTCCCCCACCCTCACACACACATATACACACACCACCCTCACACACCTCTCTCCCACCCTCACACAAACACCCCACCCTCACACACCTCTTCGCCACCTTCACACACACACATCCACCCTCAATCTCTCCCCCACCCTCACACACACATCACCCTAACACACCTGGCCCCCACCCTCACACACACATTACCCTCACACACCTCTCCCCACCCTCACACCACCCTCTCACACCTCTCCCCCACCCTCACACACACACCATACCCTCAGACATTTCTCCTCCACCCTCACACAAACCCCACCCTCACAAACACCCCACTCTCACACACCTCTCCCCCACCCTCAACACACATCCCACCCTCACATCTCTCCCCCACCCTCACACACATCCCACCAACATATCTTTCCCCCACCTTCACACACACGCCACTCACACACGTACACCCTCCCCCTCATACATACATCTCTCCCCCACTCTCTCTCACACACATCTATGCCCCACCATCACACACAGACCTTTCTCCCACCCACACACCTCTCGCCAAACTCACACACATTCCCCCACCTTCACACATATGTCTCCCCCACCCCCACCCTCACACACACAAACACACCTTTCCCCCACCCTTACATATACCTCTCCCCACCCTCACACACACACATATACACACATTCCGCGTACCCTCACAAATCTTTCCCTCACCTTCACACACCTCATCCCCACCCTCACACAGACCTCTACCCACCGCCCTCACACGCATGTCCACTTCACCCTCACACACACCTTACCCCCTCCCTCCTTACCCTCACACACAACATTCCAATCACCGGCTTTTAATTGGATCAATTCGCTATCTCATCCCTTTCTGACCCCGCTACCACTCACTCCTGACACGGAACACCCCTCACCTCCACACACACACACATTATCTGGTCGGCATGGATGGGTTGGACCGAAGTGTCTGTTTCCATGCTATACATCTCTATGACTCTATGATTTGGAAAAAGGTATCTGGAGTGGGTTGGAACCAGGGATTTGACACACCCACATTGGTGGCACAGAATTTCATGTTTCTCACCTTCGTTACAGGCCCCTGCTGGTGGGGGCTAAAAATTCTATCCCTTGTCCTTTCTGTTCTGGGCTAACGGCTGGCAGGAGGCTGGCCAGTTCTGCACAGGGAGAGTTATCAAATCATTGGTAGGTGTCAAACTCAGCCACTCTCACCCAAGGAATTCACAAAGTGCCTTTGGAGCAAAACACTGTTCTGAAGCCGTGTGCAGTGAGGAGAGAGACAGAGAGAGAGAGAGAGAGAGAGGGGCAGACAGGAAAGCAGAATGGGAGTGATACCTTAACAGAGGGAATACTCCCTTTGAAAACATGACAAGCTCATGGGGATGGCAGAAAAAGCAAAGATTTTGTCCATGATTTACTGCAGACCTGTGAAGTAATCTATAGAATATTTCACAATGATTCCGAACATATTGTGTGTATACTGCAGATGTGGAAACAAACTGGGTAAAATCATTGACAGTTGAGGAATTGCTGAGATAGGCGCAGTTATTTGAAACTGAACAACACAGGATGGCAGGGTATGGACATCTCGGTGGCTCAGTGGTTAGCACTGTTGCCTCACAGCGTCAGGGACTCTGGTTCGATTCCAGCCTCAGGCGACTGTCTGTGTGGAGCTTGCACATTCTCCCTGTGTCTGCGTGGGTTTCCTCCGGGTGCTCCGGTTTCCTCCCACAATCCAAAGATGTGCAAGTTAGTTAAATTGGCCATGCTAAATTGCCCATTGTGTTCAGGGAGGTGTAGGTTAGGTGCATTAGGGATAAATGCAGAGTAATGGGGAATGATTGGGTGGGATATTCCTCGGAGGGTGGGTGTGGACTTATTGGGTCGAAGGGTCTGTTTGCACACTGTAGGGATTCTATTCAAAAATTTGTCAAATCTGTTCAGACATGTCAGTACACACCTCTAGCCCAGAGGCAGTGACACAGGATGGCTGGGTATTCCCCAAAGTACCAGCCTCAGTTATCCACAGTGTGTAATTAAACCTTGACAAGAAAGCATGCCTTGTCTACAAGTTTGTCATTTATAGTCAATTGGAAGCCTACTCTCCCTAGCTTCACACTGACTCAAAGTTCTTCTGGTCTGGGACATTCCGGCATCCAGACTTCCAATGGATGGACTTCTAACATTTCAGCTGAGTCACAGTTATAAACAACACCATCATCATGGGCATCAGCCAGTCTGTTAGCCAACTGGAATCTCTCAGTGCAAAAAGAGGCCATTTGCCCCACAATGCCCATGTTGGGCTCACTGAAAGAGCTTCGTCCCAGTCACTTTCTCTGTAAGCTTCTCCCTTCAAGTATTTATCCAATTCTCTTTTGAAATACTATTGAACTTTTTTTTAAAAAATGTAGCAATTGGCTGCAACTCATCAAAAGGCACAGTAGAATTTGACTATAACAATTCAACCTTTTGCTACTTGTATTGGCTGCTGTTACAGTGCAACTCAGGTGCACATTAACATTTCATTGAGGTTTGCAGCCATTCTATCATACCAACATTTATATACAAAGTTAGCTCAATGTTCGGTCCAGTGACAGGAATACATTGTAAAGAGCAATTCATCAGTGAGATGTAACCAAGAAGGTGCTTAGAAAGACTGAGGATTGGTCTTGTACCCCAGGCCTAGTATCATTCCCACTACATCTGACTGGACCAGTTTTATGTGGTCTGTTTGAATGGCTGTTCTCCTGATAACATTTCAAAGTGACATAATGGAAGGTAGATTGCACTGCACCAACAGGCAATAAAGCTCATACCACAGGACACTAACCCGTAATACCATCAGAAACCCTTCACACCTAACAAACAACAAGATGGCAGCTGAATAGCAGTTAAATGCTTCAAGAACTAATGTGGTAAACTGCACCTGACCTGCCTCCATCTTTACACTGATATCAAGAGCTGGTGCCATGCAGATTCTTGGCAAACTGAATATTTTTATGATGAAGGCCAGTTGTCACCAGTCTGAGCTAGCTAAAGAGAACATGGTACTGGCATGTCAACTGAGAGGTTGGGCCAAAGTGCAACAATTTCATTCAGGATCTGAAAGTCTGATAGCTCTGGGAGTTGCTACAAATAACTATCTCTTTGCATCTGAAATGCAGAGTGTAATTTCACAAAAAGCCTAGTCCTGGGCAAAGGAAACACTTCACTTTTGTTAAAGGGACTGTTTGCTACATATTGCAGAGCCCTCGTCATCTGATTGGAATAATAATCTGAATCAATGCCTCTAGTTTTGAACAGTCAACAAGTCAGGCAACAAAAATAGCCTCAAAACCAGGCCATAGTACAGCTATAGTGTATGAACACAAACATTCCATGTTGGAATGGAGGGCAAGAACTGTTTAAAGCACATTAACTCTCCTACACTACAGCCAATAACAGATGCATGGGTCCCTGTAATAACACGTGCAGCGCCGATTCTGAAATAATTCAGAATATTTTCTAAAATTGCAAGGTGTTGGTAAGGGTTAATGCTAATCTGCAGCCAACTTACATAACTTCAATAATTTACTAACCTTTTTTGACAAGAGCACTTCAGAATATTTAACTATGTGACATGACCACATGTAGAAGCAGTTTAAGCGTGTAATGCACTTAACCAGTATATTTTATACATAAACATGCAATCACATGATGCCGAAACACTATCATTTTTAAATTTTTCACATTCTTTTGAAATATTTAAACCTCTGTAATTTTGTTTGCAACTTAACAAGCACCTTGGCAATCAGAATCTGAGGTTTTAGTATTTTGTTTTCCTCAGTTGCATGGTTTGATTCTTGCGTCACGAACAGTCTGATTTATAATTCGCTTCGCTTGCCGTTTCATTTGCAGGTCTTCCAACTCCGAGCCCCTGCTAAAGTGTCTGACGGCTTATCTCTTTCTTTTCATGAACAGCCACACTGCCTATGTCTTGTGAGGTTGCCATGGATACTGGCTTAGTGACTGGTCCTAACAGGGCTGTGGCGATGCCTTGTTGGTCAGCAAGTGTCTTTGCGTTGTCCCCTGCCTTCCGTCTTTCTGCTGCAGCAGCTGGCACCACAGGGATGGCCATTTTCACAGGCCCAAGTACACTCTTTGCCACAGAGGCCAAATGGTTGACAAAACCCGGTTTGTCTGAGCATGACGACACCACCGCTGGGGAACCTGGCCCAGCCTCGCATGGTGTAGGGGCGGGTGGCTTCTTTATTTTAGTCTCCGGGGCCCCTTTACTCACTAAAGGTGCCTCACATGCTCCTTTGTAACAGTTAACTGGGGCACTTCTATCTCCGGCGTCGGGTCTTTTGGCTGGTTGCAGGAGGCTTTCCTGAGGCAAAATCTCATGACTGTAGACCTTTTTCTCCTCAATCTTGCATGGGTCTTCAACGTTATCTTTGGTCTCACAAGCCATGCTCTTCTTGTGGGCATCTTTTCCATCACTGCTTCCCGCAGGCTTTGTGGCCTCCAGCTTGGCAGGAATTTCCAGTGCTTTGCCCTTTTCCTCAGAGGCTGGCTGGGAACCAGCTGCTGGAGATACATCTTTTGGCTCTGCCCTCTGATTTGGCAATGTCACGGTGCCGTGGTCTGGCATTAGTTTGCAGGCACCATCCTGGTTCTGGGAGCCAGGTCCTAATGGTTCAGTTTGCACTCCTTGGTGTCTCCTTTTCGCAGGATCAATGGACCGCGTCTTCTTGGGTTCCTTGGGCTGATTTTTCTCTGAAGGTTCCAAGACGCAGTTTATTTGGATTGGCTGTGTAACATTGACATTAAGGCTGGTCACTACTGGTGCTGGAGACATTTTCGATTCGGAAGGCGTTGGCAAAGTATCAGGTCTGGGGATCAGTGATAATTCAGAACTCTTGTCCATGCGTGATGTTGAAGCAGAGGATGGAGATGTACCATTCTTTCCTCTCGTGGTACTAAATGGTGTGTCCTTATCTAAGCTTTGATCAGATTTTTTGGCTGCTGCTGTGTTGGAAGATGGATCAGAATTCTGCGCTTTTGAAGCAATAGTCTTTCCATTTGATTCCTTCACTGAAGATGAAGAAGAACCACTAATCCCCTGGTCTTCAGCCAAATGTTTGGTCACGTCTTTAATCCCACTGGAGCTGCTGTGAGAGCTAAATGTGGAACATGTTCTTGTTACGCCATCATGATTTACGTTGACCCCTCCAACTGGAATCTCCTCATGATCATTGATTTTAACCTCTAGTTCCTGCACGGGGTCAAGTCCTTCCCCCCTTTCTTGCCTGATTGTGGAGAATATGTCTCTATCAATCAACGGAGACTCCTGCCTGCCCAGTTTCCTGACAGCCATCTGTCGGAAAGGCCCCACTTCACTGCTGTCACTCTTTGATCCCAGGACTTCTCCCTCCGACTCCATCAGGCTCTGCAGACTGGTGTCACTGTGCAGGCCTTCCTTCCGGAATTCCGAGTGGGATGCCTCGAGGCTGTGCTTGCGGATTGCGAGTTTCTTCTCGGACGAGAGCGGGATGGACAGCTTCTCCGCCGACTGCACCCTCTTGAGAAGCGGGGACCTGGGGGGCTCTGCGCTCTTGGGCCGCGGTCTCACCACCGGGGGCGACGAGTGTAACTTAATGTGGAAGGTCTGCGTGGTGTTGGAGCTGCCCACCGTGTGGGCGGGCAGTGGGAAGGAAGGGTGCTGTGGGGACGGGTGGGTGGGCGACGGAGTGTGAGCGAGAGGGGACAGCGGGATGTTCCCCGCTGACTTGCACCGCGCTGATCTGTACTGGCGTTGGAGCTTCGGGGACAAGCCGTGAAGGCTGCTGGGCCGGATGTGGTGTGGGGTGGCCGGGGAATTTGGAACACTTGAACCTGGGGAGCTACTCTGAGATGAGTTTCCCCCTCCACCTGCGGGGAGGACAGAAATTGTATTAAACTCACAATATGTGCATGCACGTTTGAAATTCATTGATTCTTACCACAGCTTAACGAGAAAGTACAATGATGTGCTAGGGAGAAAGGAAAAAAAGAAATGAAAGGGTGAGATAAAGTGGAAGAAGGCTGTTCATAAACAGGCCAGCATGGACCAGTTGGGCCGAATAGCCTGATACTGTATTTAGGATGTAAGCATTACCGGGGTCTGGCAGCAGCGGGAATGCAGTGGTATTATCACTGGACTGTTCGTCCAGAGACCACGTAATGTTCTGGGGGCCTAGGTTCAATTCCCAACCAGAGCAGGTTATGGAAGCTGAATTCAATAAATATTTGAAACTACGATTCTAATGATGACCATTGTTGGGAAAAGATCCATCTGGTTCACTAATGTCCTTTCGGGAAGGAAACTGCCATCCTTCCCTGGTCTACATGTGAGTCCAGACCCACAGCAATGTGGTTGACTCTTAACTGACCTTTGCTGCCTTGCCAGTGACCCCCTCATCCTGTGAATGAGTTTTAAAATACCATTTTCAGTTTCCCACTATCCTCCCCCTGCAAGCTCCTCATCACGCAGCCTTGCTCCAGATATCAGCCCTGCTCATGAGGAATGCCGCCGAAAACCAGCTCTTCAAAACTCAAGACCTTAAGCTGTGGGTTCTCAAAACTTGCAAAAATGGAGAACAGTTTTGTAGATTTTTTCTTCAGCTTAGAGAAAAAGAAATTTCATTGCACTGTCACCCACGAGCAGAATTCACTAAGCCAAGCAGTAAGTACCTAAATAGCCAGAGTCTGGCGTGGGTCTGTAGCTCTGTGTAGGTGAGCGGGCAGAAAGACTGTGGGTGGGCGAACCGGGTAAACTGTCGCTGGATGAGAGTGAGCGGTTCAGGGAGGAGAGACTGCGGCTCGTGTGCAGCAGGTTAGACTGTTTCGTTATCTTTCGAAGCAAAGAGCTTCGCTTCTTACTGCTTGAGAGGAGTGGGGAGGAAGAAAGAGAGTTTGAATTAGTTGGCGAGTCATTCATCCACAAAGAACCCTCCCACTGAATTACAGTATGGAGCAGTCAACAGTAATAACAGGCAAAAGCAGGATTACAAAGGGTAGGCAGCATATTGATCATCATGGTCCTTACACCTTTGACCCTTTGAGAGCACATCACAAAGGATGGTGTTGAAGGAAATGCAACTCAGCATTGTTTTGCTCGCTGAACAAAAGTCGCTGCTTATCAGGTTAATTCATTATTTGAGATATTTCTAATGCCATAGGCTGCTACAGTAATGGAAGGTTTGCCATTTATTGAATTTCAGGTTCTGATCTGATCAAGACTAATGTAATAACAACTCAAAAGCATGGAAAGCCAGCGAGAGTCATCTTCGGTTAATAGACAAAATAGCACAGGGTTTTAAATGCTCTCAAAAGAGAACAGTTTTGTACATTCCTTTTCACCTTAAAGAACAGCAATTGAATTGCCCAATTTATTTCACTCTAAGTGCATTAGTATTGAGGTACACTCTTAAGACTGTTCTAATGTGTGTGATGGAGAGGAATCCTACATTTCAGAATTAATTTGTCTCCTTACCTCTCTTGCCCTTCCTTCCCTGTGCTTTTCTTATTCCTCCTGGCCATTTTGGCTTTGTAGCTGGATCTCCGGGCTGGACCAATCTTAATGGATGTGTTCTCAAACGGTGTTGTTGTTACAGTCACTTTGTTTCCACTCTGTAAAGAGAACAGGTTGAGTTCAAAGCAAGAACTAGTGCTTCAGTGTTAAATCTCTGACAATTCTTCAAACTTATTTTTACTTACTGGACAAAGACGAAACCTTAAGAAGTTGAAATTCCACCCAGCTCCCCGGGTTCTGAAGTTTCTCAATGGATTTGGAGAGCGGGGCAACGGTTTTGAAGGCAAAATTGACAGCTGGCCAGTTGGGGCAAGACTGTGATAGTTTTCCCAACCCAGTGAAATGGTGTCATCCAGTAGGGTGTGGCAGAGTTGTCTAAGGCTAAACAGTCTGGAAGCAGGCCATTTGACCCAAACAGTCCTCACCAACCCTCCGAACAGCATCTCACCCTGACCTAGCCCCCTCTACCCCATCCCTGTAACCCTGTATTTCCCATGGCTAACCCACCTATCCTACACACTATGTGCAATTTAGCATGGCCAATCCACCCTAACATGCACATCACAGGAAGAAACTGGAGCACCCAGAGGAAACTCACACAGACAGTGGGAGGATGTGCTCACTCCACACAGATAGTCTCCCGAGGGTGGAATTGAACCCAGGTCCCTGGCGCTGGGAGGCAACAGTGCTAACCACCCTGCAAAATGAAGGAATATGTAATGATATTGTGTTAATTAAGGATTAATTGGGTGAGCATTTGACTGGGTGCACATATATACCTGTACTTATATAGAGAGAATTGTTGTGATGCAATGATAGTGTTCATAATTCTAGGCCAGAAGGCCTGCATTCAAGTTCTCCCTACTCCAGAGGTATGTAATGACATCACTGAACTGGTTGATTTTAAAAAAATATATAATAGGGAAGAATTAATCCATGCCATTTTGTAAACTGAAAATAAAATCAACTAGAAAAATGTACTCTAATTAACTCATAACGTTCATATTTAATATGAAATTATCCTGCTCCCAGACCATTGCCCGTGTAAGTGTCCTTAATGGGGTTTTCCAGGGGAGCCCTGGGTGTCACTTCCTGTCCACATGGCAAGGATCAGAAAACTCATTGTGTGGGATTTCAAAGATGTAATCCCATATTCAATCAATGTGCAGTGAATAAATCTGCAATCCTGAATGAGATATATCCCAGGCTGGGGGTTTGCAAGAGAGGAAATATCAGAGCTTCTGGCAGTAATTTTCAAACCCTCTCTGACCACAGGTGAGGTGCCAGAGGACTGAAAGAAGGATAGACCAGGAAATTACAGATCAGTCAGGCTAACCTTGGTGGTGGGAAAGTTATTAGAAAGATTTCTGAGGGACAGAGTATATCTGTATTTGGTAATGATTTGGAGATGCCGGTGTTGGACTGGGGTGTACAAAGTTAAAAATCACACAACACCAGGTTATAGTCCAACAGGTTTAATTGGAAGCACACTAGCTTTCGGAGCGACACTCCTTCATCAGGTGATTGTCACTAGCTCCGAAAGCTAGTGTGCTTCCAATTAAACCTGTTGGACTATAACCTGGTGTTATGTGATTTTTTACTTTGTATTTGGTAAGACATGGATTGATCCAGGATAGTCAGCATGGATTTGTTAAGGGAGAGTCACGTTTGCCAAATTCGATCGAACTTTTTAAGGAAGTAACCAGGAGTTTTGATGAGGGTAATGCATTTGATGGGATTACATGGACTTCAGCAAAGCTTTTAATAAGAACCCTCATGACTTCACGATAAGATTTCAAGACATTAAGAGCTCATGGGATCCAAGGGATTGTGGCTCATTTAATTCAAAATATTTACTGAGAAGCAGGAAGTAGAGGGATGTTTCTGTAACAGTATCTGTCTCAGTGGGTTTGTCAGGACTTAGGGCTGGGGCCCTTATTATTTGTGGTGTATGTTAATGATCTGGACATAATTATAATGAGTATGATCAAGAGGTTCATGGATGACACAGAGAATAGTGTAAACTGCAGGAGAATATCAACCACTGATCAGCTGGGCACACCAGTGGCAAATAGAAATCAACACAGAGAAATGGGAGACAATACATTTGGGAGGGCTAACAAGGCAGGGGATTACACTCTGGGTGGCAGGACCCTGGAAAATACTTTGAAGGTCAGAGGGACCTTTGTGCATGTATCTGCAGATCCCTACAGGGAGTTGACATGGACATGATGTGTTGAACAGCCTCCTTCTGTGCTGTAAGCATCTACAAAGAGGATACAAAAGATTGCACAGCACATTTCTGAAGGAGAGCAAGTCGTAACTCCTTGTGTCCTGGACAATTTTTATCCCTCAATCTACATCAAAAAAGCTGATTACCTGGCCATTATAGCATTGCTATTTATATTTCAAAGGTACTTCATTGACTGTAAATTGCTTTGTGATTTCCTAAGGTTGCTATATCAATGTAAGTGTTTGTGTTCCTTTCTCTATTTAAGATGTCAGATTTTGGTCTCCTCTCACACGTTGAAACATGACATCTACCCTCTTGAATCATTCCAACAGTCCTGTCAAACAGATTAACAGACCAAATGGAGATGTAATCAAATAATGGTTTCAGGCATGAATCTGCATGTACACACATTGTTACATAATCACACATGCACACACTGACTGACACACACACACACACAGACATGTGAACAATATAATAATATAATGGCTGATGTGGCTTTCCTGTCTATCTTCCTATACCCCTCGACTCCCTTGTCACATCTCTATAACTCAGCTTCGAATATATTGTGGCTCAGCCTTCACTGCTTGCTCAGGAAAGGAATTCCAAACTCTAAAACTGACATGCTGACAGATAAACTTCCTCTTCAATCCCATCTTAGCTGAGAAATGCACTGTTTGATAATGGCACCCTCAGTTCAGGATTCTACAATGAGGGGAAACACGGTCTCAGCATTTAGCCACTAGAGTTGTCCTTTCAAAATTTCCCATGAAACCCCTATTTGTTCCCTCAGAATCTGTTTCAGTAAGGTCATCTTGCTTTCTTCTAAACCGCAAGGAGTATAGGCCCAACCTGCTCAAACTTTTCTTGTGATTAGAATAATCCTGACAGAGTTACACAGATGTTAATAGTTGAGTACTTTGTCCGAAGTCACACGACACCAGGTTATGTTTGAAATCACAAGCTTTCGGAGTGCTGCCCCTTCATCAGGTGAAGTTGGACAATAACCTGGTGTCATGTGACATCTGACCCCTTGTCCACTCCAATCCAACACCGGCACCTCCACACTGTTGTGTGCGTTATCACAGCAAGTTACCTTCAGTATAAGTTCCACAACTTCTGTGTGGACGAGTCCATGGACAGGTTCCCCATTCACATGAGTTATAAGGTCACCAGCACAAAGTCCAGCTTCGTGCGAAGGTCCTCCATCTTCTACATGCTGCAATGTAGAGAAGAGATGGATTAAATTGCACACCACTCACAAATGGTCCACAGCAACCCACTGAGCTGCTTTGCTTTTGGTGGTTCAGACTCTGAAGGTGCATAATGGATGTTTGAGTGTGATACATTGTGCTGACACAGTGGGTTTTGCAGGGTCAGGCAAGGCTCAGTTCATAGAATCACAGGCCGCAGAAGGGAGTCATTTGTCCCATTAAACAAAAGCAAAGTTTGGTGGGTGCTGGAGATCATTTACCCATCATGTTTTTGGTGGAACAATTCAATTATTTCCATTGTCCTGCCCTTCACCACAGCCCTGCAGCTCTGACATTGAATATGGGAACAGCATTCAAACAGAGTCCCGTCCCATTTCATCCACCCCATTTCAACCTTTGAGCAAGTCTTTCTATCCCTTTTTCTCACCTACTCATCCAGTTAACCATGGGCTTGTGGGACTCTGGGTAGCATCCCTGCCTCTGAACCAGAAACTTGGTTCTTCAGGCCTTTAGAACCAAGGAAGGTGCATTCATAATGAGCCAAACAGACTGTGTATTGGCTGCAAATCCTTCCAACACACTAATGGCAGGTGATAAGAGTGGAAGAGGTTCCTAGAACCTGTCTATGGTCACTATCCATAGATCCAGGTTGTAATAGCTACATAAAAGTGCAGGTAGCTGCAGCAATTTGGATTCCCCACATGAAATGTAACAGGCAACTACTGCCTGATCAGTTGCCTATTGAAAGCATCTTGCCTCAACCAATCCCTGTGGTAGCAATAGACTGGGTGATGGTGAACGATGGTGTTTCTTGGCCTGTCCAATGGGACTTACCCAGACCATGTGTTGGACACTGTACACGTCACTGTCTCCCATGTAAACACGGATGGCACGAAGCGTGAAGCCATATTTCTTTCCCGAACGGTGAATGGTGATTGGGGATCTGAGACTCGTCACTGCCGGTGAGAAGTCCCGGCTGGGTGAGGAGTCCCGTGATGAAGGATTAGATGACAGCGATCGTGGTGACATAGGGCTGGCGAGAGGTGAACTGCTGTGTTGATCTACTGCAGACACAAAGGAGAGGTAGAGTGGGATTGACTGAGTGGCATAAACGAGCTGTGCTAATATCGAGCATGTCACTGGAATACCCTCACAACCGTGAGCCATACGGCAAACTGGATTAACCAGGCGCCATTTCAACAGCAACAATGTGCATTTATAACCTTTAACTTAATTAAACACCCCCAAGGCACATCACAGGAAAGTTAATGCAGAAGCTGAAAACTGCAAAATGGCCTGGGATACCACTCCACTGACTGCCTGGCCACCACATTTGACACTTCTATGAGTCTGGACAGTTGGCAGGCTGTGGATGCCATCACACTTAAGCAGATACAACAGTCACTTGGCTCTCAGACCAGTGGTCGGTCAATGACGAGCTGTGGGAGGGAACCAACCCTGGTGTTAACCCAATGGTAGGAAAGCTATTTGGAGCACCTCTGCAATGCACAGATTAGCTGTATCCTGCTTAATCTCACCAACTCTTCAGGAAACACGGGAATAGGTTTCACATTCGACCTAATATTATTCCACATTAATTTCTCAGCAAAGATCACGGCACTAAATTAAATTTTAAATAACGAATTAAGCACTGATTAGTTCCACTTTCTGACTGGTATCCAACTATTTAAAGCAGATGAAATCTGAAACATTTACTTATCCCAACCCACGGTGGTGCAAATATAACCCAGAAGGTTTGCCCAGGCTTGGAAAGATTCCTAATACATTCGGAAGACTTCTTTATCAAATCAATGAATCTCTACTTTGTGGAAGCAGGCTATTCAGCCCATCAAGTCCACATCAACTCTCCGAAGAGCATTCCACCCAGACCCATTTCCCACCCCATCCCCGAAACCCTGTTCTACAGGAAATTTAGCACGGCCAAGCCACCTAACCTGTATATCTTTGTGCTGAGGGAGGAAACCGGAGTGCCCGGAGGAAACCCACGGTTCATAGAGCTCATGTCATGGTGGGGCAAGGCTTAACTCTTCTTTTTCCCCCAAACTCCTTCATGGGATACGGGCATCAGATTTGTCGTCCACCCCCTAAATGCTACAACTGAGTAGCTTGCTCAGCCATTTCAGAAGTCTATTAAGAGTCAGCCACATTGATCTGCATTTGAAGTCACATGTAGGCCAGAGCAGGTAAGGATGGCAGATTTCCTTTCCCAAAGTGGACCAGATGAGTTTTAAACACCAATTTCATGGTCACCATTCCAGAACTCAAATTAATGAATTGAACACAAATTCCACCAGCTACCAAGGTGAGATTTCAACCTATGTCGCCCAGCGCATTTAGGCTGGTTCTGGAGATTACTAAGGTAAAAACAATGACTGCAGAACTGGAAACCAGATTCTGGATCAGTGGTGCTGGAAGAGCACAGCAATTCAGGCAGCATCCGACAAGCAGCAAAATCGACGTTTCGGGCAAAAGCCCTTCATCAGGAATAAAGGCAGAGAGCCTGAAGCGTGGAGAGATAAGCTGGAGGAGGGTGGGGGTGGGGAGAAAGTAGCATAGAGTACAATAGGTGAGTGGGGGAGGAGATGAAGGTGATAGGTCAGGGAGGAGAGGGTGGAGTGGATAGGTGGAAAAGGAGCTAGGCAGGTTGGACAAGTCCGGACAAGTCAAGGGGACAGTGCGGAGCTGGAAGTTTGAAACTAGGATGAGGTGGGGGAAGGGGAAATGAGGAAGCTGTTGAAGTCCACATTGATGCCCTGGGGTTGAAGTGTTCCGAGGCGGAAGATGAGGCGTTCTTCCTCCAGGCGTCTGGTGGTGAGGGAGCGGCGGTGAAGGAGGCCCAGGACCTCCATGTCCTCAGCAGAGTGGGAGGGGGAGTTGAAATGTTGGGCCACGGGGCGATGTGGTTGATTGGTGAGGGTGTCTCGGAGATGTTCCCTAAAGCGCTCTGTTAGGAGGCGCCCAGTCTCCCCAATGTATAGGAGACCGCATCGGGAGCAACGGATACAGTAAATGATATTAGTGGATGTGCAGGTAGAACTTTGATGTATGTGGAAGGCTCCTTTAGGGCCTTGGATAGAGGTGAGGGAGGAGGTGTGGGCACAGGTTTTACAGTTCCTGCGGTGGCAGGGGAAAGTGCCAGAATGGGAGGGTGAGTCATAGGGGGGTGTGGACCTGACCAGGTAGTCACGGAGGGAACGGTCTTTGCGGAAGGCGGAAAGGGGTGGGGAGGGAAATATATCCCTGGTAGTGAGGTCTTTTTGGAGGTGGCGGAAATGTCGGCGGATGATTTGGTTTATGCGCAGGTTTGTAGGGTGGAAGGTGAGCACCAGGGGCGTTCTGTCCTTAAATTTACCCTACCCTGACCTTAAATTTACCTGGACCATCTCTGACACCTCCCTCCCCTTCCTGGACCTCTCCATCTCCATTAGTGACGACCGACTTGACACTGACTTTTTTTACAAACCCACCGACTCCCACAGCTACCTGGATTACACCTCTTCCCACCCTATCTCTTGCAAAAATGCCATCCCGTATTCCCAATTCCTCCGCCTCCGCCGTATCTGCTCCCAGGAGGTCCAGTTCCACCATAGAACACACCAGATGGCCTCCTTGTTTAGAGATCGCAATTTCCCTTCCCACGTGGTTAAAGATGCCCTCCAACGCATCTCGTCCACATCCGGCACCTCCGCCCTCAGACCCCACCCCTCCAACCGTAACAAGGACAGAACGCCCCTGGTGCTCACCTTCCACCCTACAAACCTCCGCATAAACCAAATCATCCGCCGACATTTCCGCCACCTCCAAAAAGACCCACCACCAGGAATATATTTCCCTCCCCACCCCTTTCTGCCTTCCGCAAAGACCGTTCCCTCCGTGACTACCTGGTCAGGTCCACACCACCCTATGACTCACCCTCACATCCGGGAACTTTCCCCTGCCACCGCAGGAACTGTAAAACCTGTGCCCACACCTCCTCCCTCACCTCTATCCACGGCCCTAAAGGAGCCTTCCACATCCATCAAAGTTTTACCTGCACATCCACTAATATCATTTATTGTATCCGTTGCTCCCGATGCGGTCTCCTCTACATTGGGGAGACTGGGCACCTCCTAGCAGAGCACTTTAGGGAACATCTCCGATACACCCGCACCAATCAACCAAACCGCCCCGTGGCTCAACATTTCAACTCCCCCTCCCACTCTGCCGAGGACATGGAGGTCCTGGGCCTCCTTCACCGCCGCTCCCTCACCACCAGACGCCTGGAGGAAGAACGCCTCATCTTCCGCCTCGGAACACTTCAACCCCAGGGCATCAATATGGACTTCAACAGCTTCCTCATTTCCCCTTCCCCCACCTCATCCTAGTTTCAAACTTCCAGCTCCGCATTGTCCCCATGACTTGTCCGGACTTGTCCGACCTGCCTATCTCCTTTTCCACCTATCCACTCCACCCTCTCCTCCCTGACCTATCACCTTCATCTCCTCCCCCACTCATCCATTGTACTCTATGCTACTTTCTCCCCACCCCCACCCTCCTCCAGCTTATCTCTCCACGCTTCAGGCTCTCTGCCTTTATTCCTGATGAAGGGCTTTTGCCCGAAACGTCGATTTTGCTGCACGTCGGATGCTGCCTGAATTGCTGTGCTCTTCCAGCACCACTGATCCAGAATCTGGAGATTACTAGCCCAGCAGCATTACCACTGCACTGCTGTCTCCACACACCATACCTGCAGGGATCATGACCGATAGAGCGGTGGCCGAAGCGGATTTGATGACCTTATTCACGGGCCGGGAGGTGCGCTTCTCGCCTGAGTCCCCAGACAGCTGCTGGTGACGCGCTCTGCGGACTGCCAGGTCACTCGTTGCCTTTGTAGACGAGGAATCCGTTTCCTTTGAAACAGTGCACAGCGACTCACTTAACTTCACCGGCCTACCAGCTGAAATAAAACTGAAAGCATTTAGCAGGAAGGCACTTAAAGATTTATTGACATCCAAACGTTGCAGCTTCCTACAAGAGTCCTTGACAGACCACTATCAGTGTCAATCTTCATTGATACAGATCAGCACCACTGATAATATTGACCTCGTTCTTCTGACCCTTGGCCTAGGGACATAGAACAGCCATTCGACCCATCGAGCCTACTCCACCCTTCCTTATGATCTTGCCTGAAAATATGGCTGGAACGCCCAATCCTCATTTCAGTGTCAGGCTGTGAATAGTCAACTAAGCTAGATTCAATGATGTTCTCACTCCATCTCCTCTAGCGACGGAAGGGAATAAATGTCACGAGGAAGGCATGAAGGGCTTTACAGGAGAACTGGCCCAGGGGTGATTGGCTGAAATAGAAGCAGTCTGACCTTTTGCACACAGACAGTTGCCAGAAGGTGGAATCGAACCTGGGTCCCTGGCACGGTGAGGCAGAAGTGCTAACTGCTGGGCCACCCTAAAGAAAGAGATCTTCAAATCATCAATAGGATTTAGTAAAGTAGATGGAGAGAAGATGTTTCCACTTGGGCGCAATGGGGAGTTAAAAAGATCACAGGCCATAAAGGTAAGAAAATAAATCAGACTGGGAAGTTAGGAGGAAAATCCAGGCATGTTGAGAACGGGAACCTCACTACCGGTTGTGACAAATACCTTTGTTGCATTTAAGAGGAAGTTGGATAAACATTGGAGGAGACAGTCACCTGACTCAGAGTCCCTGCCTTGGAGCCAGAAGTTTGAGTCTTACCCTGGATTAAGTGGCCAAGGAAGATGTGTTTCTAAAGCAATGTCAACCTATAAATCCTTCCACCACACACTGATGACAGGCTGTAAGACTGGGTCAGACACCTGGACCACCATGTAATGGAAAGAACATTACAGCCTCAAGCATCATTCCCCATAACTCTGAGCTACAACATGCAGGTTAAAGTGTAGATTGCTATGGCCACTTGGACTCTCTGAATGAACTATAACACACGGGTAAAACACACGAGGGTGAAAGGGATACTGAGAGGTCAAGGGAGAGAGGAATCTCATGAGGTATATAAAGACCAACACGGACAGGTTGGGCCGAATGGCCAGTTTCCATGCCGTACATTGTATGTAATTCTACACACCAATCCTTCAAACTGAGCGGAGAATGCTAGCGGATTAGCGTCAACCATCATATAGACAGTCCAGAACACAGCAGTGCTCCCGTACCTGGGAATGTTGGGGTATTGCTGGCATTTCCTGCAGCATTGGCAATCTGCCCCTCCACATCTTTCTGCCGTGGTTCAGACTGGCTTGACTGCTCCTGGACTGGCGTCACCGTCTGTACTCCCTGGTGTTTGTGGGTTACCTCCGTGTCGTCCTCGAGGGGTGTGGCAAACTTGTGAGTGTCCATGAGTGCGGAGAACCTGCGACGTACGGTGAGAGGCGGACTGGAGTCACTCTCGCCATAAGAAGACTCCGACGCAGAGAGGCGCTTCCTGAGAACAGCACAGATCAGAGTAAAGGCGGGGCATCAATGAAAATATAGACCTCAGCACACCGAGGCAGTGTCGCAACCCCCTCCCCACCGTCCTACATCGTCATCCCAAACATTAGCCCAATTCATCAACCTTAAACCAATAGCTGAATATTGACACTCAGTACGTCAGGAAGCCTCTCAATGGACACCCAACCTAAGGAGGAGTCATTAAGCCCAAATGGTCAAATTCTTGATCAAGATAGCAGCACGTTAAAGGAGGAGGGAGAGAGAGAGAGGGAGATAGGCAGAGAGATTTGGGGGAGTAATCCCAGGGCCTGGAGTTGAGGGACATCTATCTGAAATATGTGATGGAATTGGGAAATGTATAAAAGGCTGAATTTGGAGGATCTTAAAAATCTTGAAGGGTTGCAGGACAGGATGAGGTTATTTAGATTACTTACAGTGTGGAAACAGGCCCTTCGGCCCAACAAGTCCACACTGACCCGCCAAAGCGCAACCCACCCAGACCCCCTACATTTACCCCTGCCTCTAACACTATGGGCAATTTAGCATGGCCAATTCACCTAACCTGCACATTTTTGGACTGTGGGAGCAAACCGGAGCACCCGGGGGCAACCCACGCAGACACAGGGAGAATGTGCAAACTCCACACAGTCAGTCGCCTGAGGTGGGAATTGAACCCAGGTCTCTGGTGCTGTGTTGCAGCAGTGCCAGATAGTGAGGGATTTGAATTTGGAGACAAAAACTTTAACACAAGGAGCACAAGTGTATAAGCCTGCATTCTCGAGGTTTAAGAGAGGAGGAGACTGCCCTACTTACATTTCTGGAGAGCTTGTCCTCCAGCTCTTGTCCCGGGTGCTGATGGAGCTCAACCCCTCCATCTTCTCACTCTTTTCCTCCTTGTGTTTGTTCAGGTTGCGTCGGGTGACCACTGGGGCTTTCTGCTCCTCATGCTGCGTGAGGCGTTCCATGCTGCTGTAAACCTGCATACATCACAACCCAGCGTTAGGGCAAACACCATTCACTGCCCGCGGCACCCAGTCAACTGGACCCTAAGAGCCACAGGCAGTGGGACTGACCAGATGAGGAGACAGGAATTTCGCAGAGAACCAAGGTCGCTAAAACAGCATGCCTAGTCATTGTCACAAAGCTACTTGTGGGAGCTGGCTGTGTACAACTTGGTTGCTGCAATTCCAACATTATAGCAATGACCACATTATAGGAAGGTCGTGGAAGCTTTGGAAAGGGTTCAGAGGAGATTTACTAGGATGTTGCCTGGTATGGAGGGAAGGTCTTATGAGGAAAGGCTGAGGGACTTGAGGCTGTTTTCGTTAGACAGAAGGTTGAGAGGTGACTTAATAGAGACATACAAGATAATCAGAGGGTTAGTTAGGGTGGACAGTGAGAGCCTTTTTCTTTGGATGGTGATGGCTACCACGAGGGGACATAGCTTTAAATTGAGAGGTACAGATATAGGACAGATGTCAGAGGTAGTTTCTTTACTCAGAGAGTAATAGGGGCGTGGAACGCCCTGCCTACAACAGTAGTAGATTCGCCAACAATAAGGGCATTTAAATGGTCACTGGATAAACATATGAATGAAAATGGAATAATGTCGGTTAGATGGGCTTCAGAAGGGTTTCACAGGTCGGTGCAACATCGAAGGCCGAAAGACCTGTACTATGCTGTAATGTGCTATGTTCTATAACACATGAGAAGAAACTTTATTTGCTGTACAGCAGCATTCCAGGATAGACTGAGGTTGTGAAAGGTGCTATATAAATGCAAGTCTTTCTTCCAAGGGAAGATTTACAAAGGCTCAGGCCCCCGAAGACTTCCTCTTGAGTTTGTAGCTCCTTGGCTCTTGGTTTTTCTAACTATTGACTTTAATGGTCTTGAACATTACAACAAACAAAACCATGAATTTTTAATGTAACAACACATTCCTAATTGATTCTGAGAAAGGTTCATTCGACCCGAAATGTTAGCTTTGATTTCTCTCCACAGCTGCTGTCAGACCTGCTGAGCTTTTCCGTCAATTTCTGATTCTTTTATTCCTAATTGCTTCTCAGGGGTGTTCTTAGACAAACCTTTACACAGAGAAAATATTAGGAAAGGAGAATAAAAACTAGGGTTAAGGAGGTGAATTTTAATAAGTATCTTTAAGGAGAGGGTGATTTTCAGAGTTCAAAGCCCTACTGAACTTGGGCCAAAGGTGGAGCCATCGAAGTTGGAGATGCATAAGATGCCAAACTGGAGGAACATTGATCACAGAGAGCTGTAGCTCTGCAGGACATTACAGTAATAGGAGGGAATAGGCAACAAGAAATGGATTTGAGGAGTTTGAAGTTTATAGGGCTGGCTGATGCAGAGTTTCCCATTGTGCTAGAATGAAACTGTCTGAAGGTATACTGTTTCTATATTCCCACATCTTATGGGGCGTAAGAGTCAGCAGGGACAGTTTTCCCCTCCACTTCATCCTGTAGTAATATTAGAGACCTGTAGGTGTCACTGCATGTCCTCAAATCCCATTAAGCAAAGCACAAACACACTGTCACCTATGAAAGACAGAATAATGGTGAAATCAACTTGTTAAGTCAGTCTTTCTAACGCAGCATAATAACACCACTGATTCCTCTGAGATTTTTAAAAGGGAGCACTTTTTGTTCAAAATATTCCTCAGATTTACGTGTTTGGGAAGAAAATCACTGGAAATATGCATTTTATAGAATTCACATTATCTCAACTTTTAGCCATTGTGTGTCTATTTCTTTCTAGAGGACACTCAGTGAGCTCTAGGCTTACACACATTGCCAGTTGCTTGCTTCCCCAGCGTAGGAAGATTGCAGATTGCCACGTCTCCTGAGTTTGAACCCTCATTAAAATCAACGAGAGGTCTTATGGTGCACTGAGTAGAAATCCACACCTCTGGGCCAGAAACTCTGGCTTCAAGTCTCACTCCAGAGATTGATGGCCATGGAGGGTGTGTTAATAACAGGTTGATTGTCAATCTGTAAAATCTTCTTAATACACCCAAGACAGAAGTATGTCCTGGTCAGCCAGAACCATATCCCATAAATATTTCTCCCACCCTACCTCCACTAAAACAAGGTCTAGGCCAAGTGTCCTCCTCACCTCAAAGGAGTGTGAATGATGAAACTCAGTGAGTCAGGTAGTTTCAGGAGAAAACGTTTCCACGTGCTGACCAGACATATTACTATTTAGTCTTGTAATTTTCCTGCAGGGTTCCCTATACAAAATAGGTGAAAAATGTCATAGAGAAGGGAAAAGAGACTCGTATTCTCCAAAGTACCTTAATAAAGCGAGGTGAGCAGGAGGAAAACTGTCGAATTTCCACTGGCTCGTCTTCATTGGTGTCATCCTCATCATAGGAATTGACATGGTGATATCGATCAGACCGAGCTTCATAAAGAGAGAATAGCACCATTTCAGATTCACAGCAAAATCCCACAATCACCACCCATCCACCACACTCTCCAGGCCTTTTGCTCAATGTTCTTTCTGATTGCGATTGTCCCGGACCACAATCCACCCAGCACCCTAACAGCACCCACTCAGACTGCATTTACTGCGACTGCCCAGACACATAACGTAGGAGGTTGGTTAGCTTTGGATACAGGGGGTCCTCTGAACACCCCACCTCCCGTCTAGCACCCATGCTCCAAGCTCCCCCCTGCTTCAGAAAGGCACATCTCCTGTGTTCTATACTTCTCTGAGCAGCAAGGTCAAGATGAGGCTCCCATGGATCCTGTCTCCATTCTACCCTGTTGTATACTATTGAATCTCATAACTGAGTCTCATAAAATTCAGAGTTTATAAAGGCATCCTAACACCATTCACAGCCCCCAACTTTGCTTCGAAGAAAAATACTTGCTGTCAAAGTAACTTGTGTCTTCTTCTGACTCCAGGTGGGGAATGAATTCTGCCTTTTGACGCAGCAGACTATTCCAGTCCAGGTCTTTGAAGAAACCGTGTTGCTTGACTTCATAGGTTCCTCCTATAGAAAGAGAAATGGGGTTAGGATACCAAACGTTGAAATGTCCAGGTCATATTGGCACTGGTTAACTAAACATGGCTACTGTTAGAATCCTCACTAATTCTTGATTATTGTTATTCTTTTATCAATGTTGTATGATGATTTGAAAATGACTTGTGGACTTTGGGACAGGGTAAAAGGAGAAGAACAGATCAAACAAGCTTTAATTGTTTGTGAGGCCAGACTTGGAGGCTAATCGCAGGATGGGCCTAGATTTAAAAGGCTCCAGCAGTCACAGAGATACCAAGAACAGTTGTATGCTTGAACAGAGAGCAGAAGTTTCAAATTTATCAGTACCTGGGAATTGGTTCTGGAAAGTCTGGAAGAGAGTCCATCTTCAAGCAGTTGTTTAATAGTACTTGAGGCCTCAGGAAGAGTCGATTAGTCTATCAGGGTGGAACTAAAATTAGTTTTTGAAGTATGTTTTCTGACAGATAGTTCTGGGCTGCTGCTGAGACATTATGAAGATTTGAAAGCTCCCTGCCTAATTTAATACACTTGCTTTCAGATGCCCAAAGTATAGAAAACTGAGTGCCTTTTCCAGGGTGAACTGAGAAGGTGACCCTGATCAATGTTTCAGAGAAAACAGCCAAGGCGTCCACATTAATGCCTTTGAAACACCACGTCATGAAAGCCGTGTAATTAACCTGACCAGTTTTGTTATGTTATTTATTCCTTAACTGCGTTTATTTGTCTGTGAGCCTCCTGTGTGAATGGGGCCTGAAAAGAAGTGTTTCGGGTTTAAATCACTATAATCAGCTTGCCGTGTTATTTAATTTTTCTCTCTGCTAAAGTTATCGTATATTTAATAAATAGTTAAGACTTTCCACTTATTATTTAAGATAACCAGTGTCTGGAAATTAATTATTCACAAAGTTCCCCATGGGAGACTGATCAACAAGGTTAGATCTCATGGAATATAGGGAGAACTAGCCATTTGGATACAGAACTGGCTCGATGGTAGAAGACAGAGGGTGGTGGTGGAGGGTTGTTTTTCAGACTGGAGGCCTATGAGCAGTGGAGTGCCACAAAGATCGGTGCTGGGCCCTCTACTTTTCGTCATTTATATAAATGATTTGGATGCGAGTATAAGAGGTATAGTTAGTAAGTTTGCAGATGACATCAAAATTGGAGATGTAGTGAACATCGAAGCAGGTTACCTCAGATTACAATGGGATCTTGATCAGATGGGCCAATGGGCTGAGAAGTGGCAGATGGAGTTTAATACAGATAAATGTGAGGTGCTACATTTTGGGAAAGCAAATCTTAGCAGGACTTATACACTTAATGGTAAGTTCCTCGGGAGTGTTGCTGAACAAAGAGACCTTGGAGTGCAGGTTCATAGCTCCTTGATGTAGAATCGCAGGTGGATAGGATAGTGAAGAAGGTGTTTGGTATGCTTTCCTTTATTGGTCAGAGTATTGAGTACAGGAGTTGGGAGGTCATGTTGCGGCTGTACAGGACATTGGTTAGGCCACTGTTGGAATATTGTGTGCAATTCTGGTCTCCTTCCTATTGGAAAGATGTTGTGAAACTTGAAAGGGTTCAGAAAAGATGTACAAGCATGTTGCCAGGGTTGGAGGATTTGAGCTATAGGGAGAGGCTGAATAGGCTGGGGCTGTTTTTCCTGGAGCGTCAGAGGCTGAGGGATGACCTTATAGAGGTTTATAAAATCACGAGTCGTATGGATAGGGTAAATAGGCAAAGTCTATTCCCTGGGGTCAGGGAGTCCAGAACGAGAGGGCATAGGTTTAGGGTGAGAGGGGAAAGATATAAAAGAGGCCTAAGGGACAACTTTTTCACACAGAGGGTGGTACATGTATGGTACATAGAGATGCTGTACATCTCTATGACTCTATGACCAAAGTCTGTGATTGGTTATTCAAAAGTCTGGTTAGGAACCACTGGAATGAATACTTCCAAGTATATCTTCAATGGTTAGTTTTACTGTGTTATGAATATACAAGTAGAAAGACTGATTTGGTTCGGCTGTCTCTGTGTCATGACACTCCACAGAACTAGGACGATTTAAAAGTTGCAAAGTTGGCTCCAAAATGTCTAGGACCACCCCTTTCCAACAGTGGCTACATCTAAACACAACAATGCAACCAGAATTCATATTAAATGCATCTTGAGTAGCAACTCAGCTTTAATGTACACACTGGGAAGAGAATTTTAAGGCTAGTTTTATGAATCAATGCTCCCAGCTGATTTAGACAATGAGCTCCATTGTTTACACTAATTTCTATGCATATAGGCAATTTGTGTGTGGAAACAATTTTGTATCACACCTTCCACTTATTATTTGAGAGGCAACTGTCACCAGCTCACTGAGGTCGCAAATATAAATAGTTTTCCAATTCACTTTGTCGATGGGAGGTCACTAACAACTTGAAATGCAGGGCACTAACCTTCATCCCTGACATGCAGCATTTCTCCAACATTAAACATCCAGCAGCTTTTTGCTCATTGAGATCATAGTCACTGCTGGATAAATGTGCCTCAGACTTTTGATGAAATGTTGGACTCAGGGATGCACTTCCATCTCAACTTCCATTAACATAAAAATTGCCAATTTGAACTTTTTTGTACCTCAGCCTCTTTAATGACATCGCAGCAATTCAGGCTCAGCAGCACGCACTTAGCACAATCTATATTGCAACAAAAGTGATTAGATTTCAAAATTATGCTGAGTTGGCCCATGAAATTTGGCAGTGGATGGGCCTGACGAGCATTACAAAGAAGGCAATTACCAGAATGTGTTATACTTGCATCAGAGATGTTATTAAATGACAGTTAACAGTGAGGGGAAGCCACTTGTAATGGGAGTGAATGGAAGGGTTGGGTTCATTAGCCCACTTTGCAACCACAGTGAATGGAAGAGATTTGACCTATTCATCAGATATGCAACCACAGTGAATGGAAACAGTCTGGCACCTTGTGATTTTATGTTAACTGCAGTGAAATGAAATGTAGTTTCATCCACTGATATTGTGCACAAATGGAATGATTGACAAGTACTTTGACCTTGGAACATTTCATTTGTCCGGTGAAATGAACTGGGAAGAATTTGAGATATTAGCATGAATACAAAGTGGTCATTTCATTAACATTGTACATAATATTAGTTGAAAAGATAGCTGACTTGTAGTTGGACCTGCCTTATACATACTGTGGCTTGCAACAGTAGGTCAGAATAAGGGAACTCTGGGGCAAGTAACTCACCTCCTGACTCCCCAAAACATGTCCACTATCTCGAAGGCACAAGTCAGGAGTGTGATAGTGTACTCCCTACTTGCTCCAATAACACTCAAGATGCTCAGCACCACACAGGAGAAAGTAATCTGCTTCATCAGAACACCATGCAGCACATTAAATATTCAGTCCCTTCACTGCCAACACACACTGGCAGAAGTGTGCATCATCTACAAGGTAGATTGCAGCAACTGGCCATGGTTCCTTCAACAACTTTGTCCAAATATGTGACATCAACCACCTTGAAGGATAAGGTTAGCAGATGTACGGACCACCTGCAAGTTCACCTTCCATTTACATATCATTCTTGGAACCATAATCATCCTTCATTCATT
Organism: Chiloscyllium plagiosum; assembly: GCF_037043375.1. NCBI lineage: Eukaryota > Metazoa > Chordata > Chondrichthyes > Orectolobiformes > Hemiscylliidae > Chiloscyllium > Chiloscyllium plagiosum. The sequence continues at coordinate 9,565,465 of NW_028270183.1, forward strand.
GTTGCCAGTTAAAATCCTGGAACTCTGTCTGGGCCGTACCTCAGACAGTAGACACGTGGCCTGCAACAGTTCAAGAAGGTGAATTACTAGCACCTTCTCAAGGTCAACAGAATGGGCAATACACGCTGGTCATGCCAGCAACATCATATCCTGGGAATGTAAAATATAGATACTTAAATAGTGCTCAAAACTTCAAAACAAATATTTACATTTATATCATATTTTTCACAACCAATGGACATTTCAAAGTGTTTTATGGCCAATGACATACTTTCCAAGTGTTGCAATGTTGTAACATAGGAAATGCCACACTTGACAAACTCTCCCGAACAGGAATGTCACAATGATTGGACTACCTGCTTTTTTTGTGATGTTGACTGAAAAATAAACATTGGTCTGTGCACTGGCAAGAACTCCCAGCTGACAGGTAGGACCTCAGTTTAAAGATGAGGCACCTTCAAAAATGCAGCACTCCCGCGCTACTGCAATGAAGTGTTAACTTGGATTTGTGTTCAAGGTTAGATAGAGTTTTGATCCATAGAGGGTTATGGTGCCAGACAGGAAAATGGATTTGAGTTCGCAATCAGATCAGTCATGATCTTATCAAATGACGGAGCAGGATCAAGGGACCGAGCAATCCTTTGTGACCCAGAGTTGATGGTGCTATCAACTGAGCAGGGGCTGGCAAATTGGAAAGACTGGTCCCAGGGAGTAAATGGAAAGGATATGATGTTGCAGCATTGCATAGAATGGAAGGGATTTGGTACACTCGCTTTGTATTACCTTCACAAGGTCAAACTGGATAAGGGGCTCACACTGACATTGTGTACAATCAAAATAAACGGTGTGATTCAAAAGGTCATAAGGGTGGTAGATGTTGAGAGTCAAGGCCTTTGGGGGATAAATGGTAATTATAACAGCAACAATGGCAACTTATATTTCTACAGTGTGCTTAGATTGTAAAATCAACCCAAGAGCATAAAGCAAACAAAGAACAACAAATCAAAGAATGAGGGAGCTTTACTTATCCCCAGATAAGACAGGGCTTAAACTGGGAGTGGTAAGCTCCTGAAATGTGAATGTGCTTTTTCTCCCGGCAATGGCAACCTCTGCCTTGTTGAAGACATTCAAAAAGTAAACTTAATAAGTTATATAAAGAGCATATAGGATAAAAGGGTATTTACATAAAAATGACAACTTAAGGCATTCTTTATCATATCAGGTTAGGGTGAATCAACTGTGTCTCACCTCATCTCTCCCATAAATGTTAGCTCTATGAATAATTCAACACGCATAAAGACAAAAACCTTTCTACATTAAAACAGTGACTACACTTCTAAAGCACTTTATTGGCTATAACGCACTTTGGGACAACCTGAGATGATTAAAATTGTTATGCAAACATTTTAACATAAGTCTTCCTTATGTTAAAATCATGCTGAGAGCATTGTGTTAAACATCTATGAAAGAATAGATGGTCATCATTTCCAACTTAAGCTTTGAAGGATGATGACAGAGCTGCAGGCAGAAGAACAATGAGAGAGAAAGAGAGAGAGGGAGAGAGAGAGAGGGAGAGAGAGGAAAGGCCCTGCTCCATAGAATCATAAAATCAGTTCGGATAGAGGGCATTCGGCCCATTGAGTCTGCACCAACCTCCTGCACAGCATCTCACCCACACCCACGCCCATTCCCGTAAACCTGCATTTCCCATGGCTAATCCACCTAGCCTGCAAATCCCTGAATACTACAGGGCAATTTCGCACAGCCAGTCCACCTAACCACCATCCACCACTATGGTCCCACTCAGGTTGGGGTCACCTACCTGTCCCCAGTCTCTCCAATGGGTTTGGCTGTAGAAGACAGGAAATAAGGTGTTGGGCATCTGCTGGGAGTGCCTCATCGCCATCAGGCCACATTATATCATCTGGAAACAAAAGGCAACATTAGAAATCGGAAAGGTATACGGTTTCCACTAATGGCCTTTGTATAATTACTTTTTGCTAAAATATTTGTGACCATTTGCCCCAAATCCCACTTGAAGCCTCTCATTCCATTATAATGTCAGCACTCTATTTCTAATTCAGCAATTGTCCTTTTATGGAAAAAAAGAGATTTCTTTGGAACTGTGGTGAAGGTAACTATTGAAGTACCCTGTCTTTCATCCATCATTTTCTCCTTTCATACATCACAGAGCATTCCTTTTGTCCTTAACCCCCTCCCCTCACCCCAGTGATTCCCAAACTTTTTGTCCTCCATGACCCCATTTTGAGCTTTGAAAATTGTCATAAGTCCTCAGCCTGAGACCACTGAGAGCAGGGGAGCGAAGGCAGCAGTGGGTGGGATGGTTGGGGTGTTGTGCTTGCACAATGTGGGGTGGAGGTTTGAGGCCTGAGACAGGGACGATGTGGTGCTGGTGGGGACCTGTGGACATTGGGTGGGGACCTGTGGGTACTGATGGAGACCTGTGGGCGCTGGGTGGGGATCTGTGGATGGTGGGTAGGGACCTGTGTATGTTGTGTGGGGACCTGTGGATGCTGGGTGGGGACTTTTGGGTGCTGGGTGGGCACCTGTGGATGTTGGGTGGGGACCTGTCAGAGTGGGGCAGGAGCTGAGAGAGCAGGTGCCTGTTAGATCAGGGACACCACTGATGTAGCTTCAGTGAAAACTCCAAAGCTTCCGTTATTGACACATCATCCCAAATTTCAGCTTGTGGACCCATTGCGGACCCCCGACTTTGGGAAGTCCTGCTGCCCCCTTTTACTGCCACCAGTACCAAATACCTCTCTGATCTTTTACAACACTCCGATGGAAGACCATTAGCCTGAAATATTAATGCTGTTTCTCCCGCCCCAGGTTCCCCAGGTGTGCTGAGCATTTCCAGCCCTTTCTCTTTTATTTCAGATTATTATATTGCCCAGAATTATTCTGCTTCAGTATAAGTAGCATCCTCCTTCCCACGATTTAGAGTCTGAGAGATGTACAGCATGGAAACAGACCCTTCAGTCCAGCTCATCCACGCCGACCAGATATCCCAACCCAATCTAGTCTTATCGGCCCTTATCCCTCCAAACCCTTCCTATTCATATACCCATCCAGATGCCTCTTAAATGTTGCAATTGGACTAGCCTCCACCACTTCCCCTGGCAGCTCATTCCATACACGTACCATCCTCTGCGTGAAAAAGTTGCCCCTTAGGTTTCTTTTATATCTTTCCCCTCTCACCCTAAACCTATGCCCTCTGGTTCTGGACTTCCCCATCCCAGGGAAAATACCTTGTCTATTTATCCTATCTATGCCCTCATGATTTTATAAATCTCTATAAGGTCACCCCTCAGCCTCAGACACTCTAGGGAAAACAGCCCCAGCCTGTTCAGCCTCTCCCTATAGATCAAATCCTCCAACCCTGGCAACATCCTTGTAAATCTTTTCTGAACCCTTTCAAGTTTCACAACATCCTTCCAATAGGAAGGAGACCAGAATTGCATACAATATTCCAACAGTGGCCTAACCAATGTCCTGTGCAGCTGTAACATGACCTCCCAACTCCTGTACTCAATACTCTGACCAATAAAGGAACGCATACCAAACGCCTTTTTCACTATCCATCTACCTGCGACTACTTTCAAGGAGCTATGAACCTGCACTCCAAGGTCTCTTTGTTCAGCAACACTTCCCAGGACCTTACCATTAAGTGTGTAAGTGCTGCTAAAATTTGCTTTCCCAAAATGCATCACCTCACATTTATCTGAATTAAACTCCATCTGCCACTCCTCAGCCCATTGGCCCATCTGATAAAGATTCCATTGTACTCTGAGGTAACCTTCTTGCTGTCCACTACACCTCCAATTTTGATGTCATCTGCAAACATACTAATTATACCTCTTAAGCTCATATCCAAAATATTTATATAAATAACGAAAAGTAGAGGGCCCAGCACCGATCCTTGTGGCACTCCACTGGTCACAGGCCTCCAATCTGAAGAACAAATCTCCACCACCACCCTCTACCTTCTAACTTTGAGCCAATTCTGTATCCAAATGGCTAGTTCTCCCTGTATTCCATGAGATCTAACCTTGCCAATTAGTCTCCCATGGGGAACCTAGTCGAACGCCTTACTGAAATCTATATAGATCACGTCGACTGCTCTTCACGTCGACTGCTCTGCCCTCATCAGTGCTCTTTGTTACTTTTTCAAAAAACTCAATCAAGTTTGTGAGACATGATTTCCCACCCACAAAGCCATGTTGACTATCCCTAATCAGTCCTTGCCTTTCCAAATACATGGACGTCCTGTCCCTCAGGATTCCCTCCAACAACTTGCCCACCACTGAGGTCAGGCTCACTGGTCTATAGTTCCCTGACTTGTCCTTACCACCTTACTTAAACAGTAGCACCACATTAGCCAACCTGCAGTCTTCCAAAACCTCACCTGTGACTATCGATGATACAAATATCTTAGCAAATGGCCCAGCAATCACTTCCCTAGCTTCCCACAGAGCTCTAGGGTATACCTGATCATGTCCTGGGGATTTATCCATGTTTATGGGTTTCAAGACATCCAGCACTTCCTCCTCTGTAATATGGACATTTTTCAAGATGTCACCATCTATTTCCCTACAATCTATATCTTCCATGTCCACAGTAAACACCAATGCAAAATTCTTGTTTAATTTCCTTCACATCTCCTGCAGCTTCACACAAAGGCTGCCTTGCTGATCTTTGAGGGGCCCTATTCACTCCCTAGTTACCCTTTTGTCCTTAATGTATTTGTAAAGACCCTTTGGATTCTCCTTCGCTCAATTTCCAAAGCTATCTCATATCCCTTTTTTGCCCTCCTGATTTCCCTCTTAAGTATACTCCTATTGCCTTTATACTCTTCTAAGGGTTCACTTGATCTATCCTGTCTATACCTGACATACGCTTCCTTCCTTTTCTTAATCAAACCCTCAATTTCTTTAATCATCCAGTATTCTCTATACCTATCAGCTTTTCATTTCACCCTTTGCGAAGGAACAATGACTTTTCCATGGGATACAGTACATCATGTCACAAGTTTCTTGTTCCACTAATTAGTTGTAGGAATTCAGGCTCTGAAAGATCTTCAGAAATGTTTGTTGTCCATTAACTGCTGGAAATTACCAATTTTTCATTTGCCTCCCGATTGCATTTGTCCTTTCAAGTGGACAGCAACAAGATGCTGAGCAGGTTTACAAGACAGCAAAGCCTGCAATTGAGTTTCACATAATTCGCTTGTGAGCCCTGTAACAATGCAACAGGGTTTGGGTTTCTGTTTTTGCAATTTCATGTTTTTTGGGGATTTAATTAAAGTTAAGTTACCATAGTTTCAGAGGATCGTAGAGATGACTGGTGGAATGCCTCAGGGTCACCATGCCTCAGGCAAGGGGAGAGATTGAGAAAGAGGTTCCTTCATGTTAGCAACAACCTGTGTGGGAAGAGGTGGCTTACTCTTCAATGCCAGCACCTTAAGACCAACACCCACTAAGTTACTGACAGGCCCAATTACTCATCTCCAGAACTTTAAAACAACTGAATCATTACAGCATGAATATTTAACCAATTTTTGGACAGGCAATTTATTTTTTCACCTTAGGTCAGGAATATCTAAATATTTTTGCCTTCGTGCCCTCGGACATAATAAATAAAATTGAGATCTGTTTTCTCCTTCCATTTGCGCACATTCCTGGATATTAAGAAATGTTGGTGTTCTGAATAGGTATTTGTTAATCCATAGGGGAACAATGCCAAGAACAACCTAATCTGAATCTAACTCCCTCCCACAGTCACAATTCAAACCAACCAAGAGATAATCATTGTGTGGCCTGAATTTCAACCACTGTGTTATTGCCAGGTTCTAATGACCACAGTTTGAACGTTCTTGCCCAAGACTGTACAATGCAGCATAAACACAAACATCGAGGGAGGGTCGATAGATCAGACTGGATTCCAAACCTACCGCTGATGACTTGGCCAAACAACTCCTCAGGTGTGTCACCAAAAAAAGGAACACATCCCACCAGGAATTCGTACAGTATGATGCCCATTGCCCACCAGTCGACCGGCTTTCCATACCCCTGTCGCACGATGACCTCTGGGGCAATGTACTCTGGAGTACCACACACCTGCAACAAAACACTCCATTTCAGGAAGTCTCGAAATCAGCTATTTTGCACTGTTTTTGCATCGCTTTCCCTTAATCCCCAACACTGTCTCACCTCACTCCACCATTGGCAGTTGTACATTTCGCTATAAAGCCCCACTCTCTTCTCTAAACCTCTCCACCTTTCCACCTCAGTCTCTTCCATTAAGGCCTTCCTTATTCAATTGGCCAAGCCTTTCAGAATTTGCCTTCATGCCAACTTCTTTAGCTCAGTGCCCATTTTTCTGACCTGTTTGTGATGGGTCTTGGGACGTCGTTCTAAATTAAAAGCAACTTGCTATGAATAATTTTGGTGGAGAAGCAACATAATTGAAGGTCTTATGAGGATAATCAGCCAAGATAGTTTATTTAATTCCAGGATTATTGTTTGCCTAGTATGCTTTAATTCCCAGTACACTTGAGCTCTGAGTATAATTATCTGTGAGCAGATGGAGTTCAGTATGAAATCATATACATGGACCTAACATTGATAGATTGTATAGTATGTTGTAAATGATGAAAAGCTACAGAGGCAGTGAAATTTACATTTCCAATCGCACAAATAGAAAGACAGACTTGCATTTATATATCTATAGTTATCAACATCTCAAAGCACTTTCTAAACTTTGAAGTATTTTTGTAATGTAGGAAACATGGCAGCCAATTCACACACAATAACCTCCAAGAAACAATCAGCTCACCTGCTTTTCTAAAACAAACACAGAGATTGCTGGAGAAACTCAGCAGGCCTGTCACTTGTGGACAGAGAGACAGAATTAATGTTCCAAGTCCAGTAAATTTCTGAAGAAGAACCAAAACATTAACTCTGTTTCTCTCTCCACAGATGCTGCCAGACCTGCTGAGTTTCTCCAGTATTGTCTGAGTTTATTTCAGATTTGCAGCATCTGCAGTATTTTATATTTATTTCTGCTTTTCTACTGTTTCTTGATGAATAAACATCAGTGAGGACAGCAGGGGTACTGCACATGCTCTTCTTCGAAATAGGACCACGGAATTATAAACAATTAACTCACTGGATGGGACCTCAGTTTACCACGACATCTAAAAGACAGCATCCTCACAGTGCAGCATTTCCTGGGTAGTGCACCAAAGCGTCAGCCTTGACTCTTGACTTCAGGGATTGGAGTGGAATTTAAACCAGGAACGTTGTGAGTCAGAGACAACAATCCTTCCAAAGCCGACACTTAAAACTAAATCACAAAAAACTAGTGGACAGATGCAAAAATAATTTAAAAAGCTGATGGATTAACAGCATGTTGTTGGGAGCTTAACACCTCAATGATCAATCTGTTCTTCACCAAGAAAGAACATGTGAAAGATCTGTATAAAGTATAGACGATCTTCTGGTAATACTGTAGCCTATTTAATTATCTAACTGCAGGATGATGCCATTTTCAATTGCCTCATTTTCCAATTTCAGTGTCTAGTTAATAAATAAACGAGTCAGCCACTGTTGGAATATTGCGTGCAATTCTGGTCTCCTTCCCGTCAGAAGGATGTTGTGAAACTTGAAAGGGTTCAGAAAAGATTTACAAGGATGTTGCCAGGGTTGGAGGATTTGAGCTATAGGGAGAAGTTGACTAGGCTGGGGCTGTTTTCCCTGGAGCTGAGGGGAGAACTAACAGAGGTTTATAAAATCATGAGGGGTGTGGAGAAGACAAATAGTCAAGGTCTTTTCCCTGGGGGTGGGCAAGTCCAAAACTAGAGGGCATAGGTTTAAGGTAAGAGTGGAAAGATATAAAAGAGACCTAAGGGGCAACTTTTTCATGCAGAGGGTGATATGTGTATGGAATGAGCTGCCAGAGGATGTGGTGGAGGCTAGTACAATTGCAACATTTAAAAGGCATCTGGATGGGTATATGAATAGGAAGGGTTTGGAGGGATATGAGCCGGGTGCTGGCAGGTGGGACTAGATTGGGTTGGGATATCCGGTTGGCATGGACGAGTTGGACCGAAGGGTCTGTTTCTGTGTTGTACATCTCTATGACTCTATCATTGCATGGATCATTTTGCAATGGAGCCAGAGAATCAGAGAATTGGGAGTTTCATTGAGAAATTTCAGTCAGGGTAGGATGCAACATGATTGAAAGGAACAGAGTAGGATGACTGACTTTCTACAATAACTCCTCCTGTTGGCATAATAAAATCAGTTGTGTGATAAAACTAGTGTAGCACCTCATTCCATCAGTTTCCCAATCAAAGTATTAGAATGTAGGAGGATGATAATTAGGTTTGCAGATAACATAGAGATTGGCTGTGTGGTTGACAGTGAAAATATAAATGTATTGGTCAGATCATTGGTAGATGGAATTTAACCCTGATAATTGTAAAGTGAAGCCATTTGGAAGACGTATCAAAACAAGGAGGTACTCAATGAATGGCAGGACACTAGGAAGCTCAGAGGAAAAGAGGGATCTTTGACTGATGGTCCAAAGATGCCTGAAGGCGACAGGACAAGTTAATCGGGTAGTTAAGAAGGTATGTGGGATGCTTGCCTTTATCAGCCGAGGCATAGATTATAAGAGCTGAGAGATTCACCAGGATAGTGTCTGGGATTCAGAATTTCAGCCATTAAGAGAATTTCAGGCTGTTTTCTTTGGAGCAGAGAAGGCTGAGGGAGGATGTGATTGAGGTGTATAAAACTATGAAGGACAGAAAGCAGCTGTTATTCTTAGTCAAAGGGTCAGGAACAAGGGGGCACAATGCTAAGTGAGAGGCAGAAAGTTTAGAAGGGACTTGAGAAAAAACCCAGAGGGTGGTGGGGGTCTACAATGCACTGCCTGGAAGGGTAGCTGAGACAGGTAACCTCACAACATTTAAAAAGTACTTCAGTGAGCACTTGAAATATCATAACATTCAAGACTATGGGCCAAGTATGGGAAAGTGGATTAGTGTAGCTGGTTACCTACTTTTGGCAGTACAGATTCAATGGGCCGAATCTGTATGATTCTTGTGCAATTGCCTCTACAGGCGCCAAGAAATAATTGAAAGATATCAATATCACTCACAAAAGCCATTAATAAGTAAAATGATAAAACACAAGAAAAATGGCATGACATTTCTATCTTATACCCACCCCCAACCCATTGTGGGTGTACATGTGCTCCATGCACTGCAGAGGTTCAAGAGGGCAGCTCAACACACCATCTTCTCCAAAACAGATAAAAAGGGGTAATAAATGCTGGCCCAGCCAGCAAACCCCTCAAGTCCCAAGAAATATTAAATACACAGCGTTACTCAGTTCTTCTTTCTGAAATGCTTCTGAATTATTTTTAATGATTTTCCAAACTGATATTCGTCTCTGTTCACTGAACCTAAAATCTGTCCAAATCAATTTTTTCAAAGTCTTGGCTGAGATAGTAATACTGCTGATTGCTCCCGAGACTGGCTCATACGGAGCCAGTGCCAGATTGATAGAGGATTGTGGCAGTCAGTGGTTAGAACATAATTAAAAGAGGGAACACAGGAGCAGAAAAGCTATAAGTCTTGATTATGGATTTGTCACTGCTCAAGTATGTTGTAAAAATTGCACAGCTGTCCCCTTCACTATATCAATCCAACACCGAGTCTAAGGTACAGCTTTCAATGGACCATCACACCAGCGGAGGGGGCTATCTGAATGATGTAAAGCATTAAAGCACTTGTGTTTAAAAAGCGCCTGTCCCAAATTCAGGATGCCCTCCAAACTGCCTTCCTGTCAATGAAGTACTTCTGAAGAACAGTCATTGTCATAAAATGGACAAAATACAGCAGCCAATTTGCATACAGCCAGCTCCCACAAATGCCAAACTGATAATGGCTCTAGATAATGATTTTGGCAAAAGGTAATCAATTGGCCAGAAATGACGCTGGGTGATCATTCATGTCCACCTGAGAGGGCGGAAGGAACCAAGGTTTAATGCCTAATTTGAAGGATACTTCTGACACTGCAGTATTCACTCAGAAAGCATTGCCTAGATTTTGTGCTCATGTCACCACAGTACGTCACTATCTTTTCACCCTTAGAATTTAGTTTGAATCTGGTCCTGGTTCACTGATAAGTTTGAGGATTCTAGTTCAGTGCTTTTACACAATCATATCCCAGTTTCTATCACGCAGAGTCTCCCAAAATTTGAGACAATCCCACACCAACCTAGAAAGCTCACAAAGAGTAGATGGATAGGAATTTGATGATTTTATTCAGATACTCTCATCCAAAATTCAGATCAATGAAAGAGTTTGCTGACAGTAACTTTAGGGAGCTCTACTCAACATACAGCCATGATGTATCTGAGCTGAAACAAACACGGGATGCTGGAGAACTCATTTGTTCACAGGTGATGGTCATAAAGCAATATTGTTATAGATTCAGTTCTGATGAAAAGTCATATTTAATGTGAAACTTTTTTTTCCCTCTCCACTGATGCTGCCAGACCTGCTGAGTTTCTCCAGCATCCTGTGTTTTTTTTTCAGATTTCCAGCATCCACGGTATTTTGCTTTTATTTGTAGCTGAGATGAATGTGTCATCAGTGGAAAGTATCTTTCACAGGGCAAGACTAAAATTCCTCATCCTGATTCGGGCAAATAAGGAAAAGCAAGTATCGTATTTCCTGACCTGCTTGTCCAGGAATTCCCGGGCATCCTTCTCGATGTGACCCTCATAGAGGTTGGTGGTGAGACTCATAAGACCAATCTTTGAGAGGCCGAAGTCTGTTAACTTAATGTGCCCCATTGACGTTATCAAGAGACTGTCAAACAATAAGAACAGAGCAAGTGGTTTAATAAAGCACACGGAGAGTCCAGCAAGTGAGCTGGTGACAACTGGTTTTGTGTCTTATTCATTTCTGGTCTTGAGATGAACGTATTGGAAGCTCATTAGAATTTTTTGGGAAGTCGAAAAGGTCATGAGTATCTCTCTACATCTTGAAAATATAAATGGACAATTACCTACAGTTACTCAATGAGGACATGGTTATCGTTGTCAGCTCAAGCTGGACATGTTCCTGGAGGTTATGTCATGTGATTTTTCATCTTTAACTTCTCCACCCAGTCGAACTGCCTGTCTCATATCCCACAACGACTCCTCCCCCCAAAAACAATATCCACAATCTAATGAACAAAGGTGTGCAAAGATGAATGGCAATTTTTTAAAGCTTCAGTGATCTTTCTCCTGTTGTTGCTCATAACAATGTACCAGATATTAATCAACAACACAGGAAGCTGTAGGCCGGTTAGCCTGAACTCAGTCGTTGGTGATATATTTTAACAAGCATTATTGAGGATGAGATTGCGGAAAACTTGGAAGTGCATGGTAAAATAGGGCTGAGTCAGCACTACTTCATCAAAGGGAGGTGATGCCTTATGAATCTGTTAGCATTCTTTGACGAGGTAATGAGCAAGTTAGACAAAGGAGAGCCAGTGGATGTGATTTATTTGGATTATCAGAAGGCTTTTGGCAAGGGGCCACACAGGAGGCTGCTAAATAAGGTAAGAGCCCTTGCTGTTAGGGGTAAGGTACTGATTTGGATAGAGGATTGGCTGACTAACAGAAGACAGAGAGTAGGGATAAAGTGGTCTTTTTCAGGATAGAAGTGGGGTCAGTGTTGGCACCACAATTATTCACATTATGCATTAACAATTTGGACGAAGGAACTGAGGGCATTCTTGCTAGGTTTCCAGATGATACAAAGGACACAGGGAGTGTTGACTATGTGAGGAGGCACAAAGTGGAGTTTTGAGAAGATTTTTCACTCATGTTGACGTTCTGGATGTAGGTTTGTTCGCTGAGCTAGAAGGTTCATTTCCAGATGTTTCGTCACCATACTAGGTAACATCTTCAGTGGGCCTCCGTGTAAAGCACTGATGATAATTCCTGCTTTCTATTTATATGTTTGGGTTTCTTTGGGTTGGTAATGTCATTTCCTGTGGTGATGTCATTTCCTGTACTTTTTCTCAGCATAGTGGTAGATGGGGTCTAACTCGATGTGTTTGTTGATAGAGTTCCGGTTGGAATGCCATGCTTCGAGGAATTCTCATGCGTGTCTCTGTTTGGCTTGTCCTAGGGTGGATGTGTTGTTCCAGTCGAAGTGGTGTCCTTCCTCATCTGTATGTAAGGATACTAGTGAGAGAGGGTCATATCATTTTGTGGCTAGTAGATGTTCATGTATCCTGTATCTAAGAAAGGATGCAATAACCTTGGAGAGCCCAGAGGAAGTTTATAAGAATGATCCCAAAGATGAAGAACTTATCATATAAGGAGCAGTTGAGGACTCTGGGCATGTATTCAATGGACTTTAGAATGATGAGGGGGAATTTTATTAAAACTTACAGAATACTGAGAGGCCTGGATACAGTGAACATGGAGAAGATGTTTCCATGAGTAGGACAGACTAGGACCCAAGGATTCAGCCTCAGGGTGAAGCGAGAACCCTTTAGAACTGAGATGAGGAGGAATTTCTTCAGCCAGAGGTTGGTGAATCTGTGGAACTCATTGCCAGAGCAGGCTGTGGAAGCCAAATCATTGAGTGTATTTAAGATAGAGATAAGTAGTTTTTTTATTGGTAGGCAGATCAAGGGTTATGGGGAGAAAGCTGGAGAATGGGGATGAGAAATATCTCAGCCGTGATTGAATGGTAGAGCCAAATAGGCCAAATAGCCTAATTCTGCTCCTATGGTTTTCATGCACATAGGGTGTTTCCTGTTAAATATGTGACCCGTTTAGTTAAACAATACCTGGTTAATATTAACCTCAAAGTAAACTTCACCATGACAGGAATGGTATTTCAAACTTACTTGTCAGGTTTTAGATCCCGATGGACAATACCATAATTATGTAAATATTCCAAAGCCAAAACAGTTTCAGCAAAATACATCTGAGCCAGGTCCACAGGCAATGCGCCAATATTTTTCAGCAATGTTGCACAGTCACCTCCTGCAATAAATAAATTGGTAAAAGATTGGAGTTACAACAACAGGTAGCATAGACTGTATTTCCTCAAGTCATGAGGGGCCTTGATAGGATAAATAGACAAGGTCTTTTTTCTCAGGTGGTGGAGTCCAAAACTAGGGGGCATATGTTTAAGGTGAGAGGGGAAAGATTTTAAAAGGACCTGGGTAACCTTTTTACGCAAAGGGTGGTGCGTGTATGGAACAAACTGCCAGAGGAAGTGGTGGAGGTTGGTACAATTACAACATTTAAAATGCATCTGGCTGAGTATATGATTAGGAAGGGTTTAGAGGGATGTGGCCAAGTGCTGGCAAATGGGACTAGGTCAGATTGGGATGTCTAGTCAGTGTGGACGAGTTGGACAGAAGGCATGGTTTCCATGCTGTAAGACTCTATGATTTCAAGTAAACAAACTCAAGGAGCAATATTTTTGAGGTTTGATGACAGTTACGGGCGATGTATTTAGGAGCGAGAAACTAAACCAGCTGGGAGTAACTGGTAACATTAAGGGTAGTAGAGCAAGAGGGAGACAAAGGAGGAAGCAGACTGACAGTTTAAGAAGCACAAGAGGTACCAGATTTGAGAAAAACACCAAAATGTTGGACGCCATCCAAGAAGATGAATGTTAGAGAGCGATGATCGCTGAAGGTCCTGAGTACGGCAATGGGAGAAGGAGGGAATTAATTTGACAGTTTCCATCTCAAGCAACTGTAAAACTGTTTTGAAGAAGAGCAGAGGAATTCTTCCTGGTGTCCTGATCAATATTTATCCCTCAATCAACATCACTAAAACCCAAATGATCTGATCATTATACCCCTCTGATGGAAGTAGTCCTGAATAAAGGGTATATCTTTCAAATTTGAACAAGTCTGTTCAAGAGTGAAGTCAGAAAGCCTTTCAACACACAAAGGACAATGGGAATTAAAACTTTTTGATCTGCCTTATCCCCACCCCATACAATCAAAACTTTCATACCCAGGGCTGATAGTTTTTTTTAACATAGTCAGGAATATGGAATCAAAACAGGTTAAGATCTTGATCAAATCGAGAAATGGAACAGGTCAGAGGGGCTGAATAGCCTACTCCTTTGTTACAGACCCAATACAGCCCAGGTTGCGACTGGTGCAACACTTGAAAGTTAGTATCACATACTTGCATGAATAAGCCCTGGATGCTGGATACTGAGTGATATCAATATTCAATAACTTTGCAGTTTACACTGCCTGGGCCACACTCTAATTACATAAACTGCATTGATTACATAAGCTGAATCACAGTGGAATTTTTAATTCCTATTTAAACCATAAGATTTCTCTTACAAAGGTTGAGGTGGTGGGCAGAAGAGTAAATCTAGTTGAACATTAGTGCACTGTGCATGCAGAAGGTACATCATCATGGGTGGTATGGTGGCTCAGTAGTAGGTACCAGGAACTTGCAGTGCCAGGAACCTGGATTCAATCCCAACCTGTGTGTGTGGAGTTTGCACTTTCTCCCTGTGTCTGCATGGGTTTCCTGTGGGTGCTCCGGTTTCCTCCCTCCGTCCCAAGGTGGGTTAGCCATGCTAAATTGCCCACAGTATCAAGGATGTGCAGGCTAGGTGGGTTAGCCATGCTAAATTGCCCACAGTATCAGGGATGTGCAGGCTAGGTGGGTTAGGTAAAAACAATGACTGCAGATGCTGGAAACCAGATTCTGGATCAATGGTGCTGGAAGAGCACAGCAATTCAGGCAGCGTCGAGGAGCTTCAGCAAAATCAACGTTTCGGGAAAAACCCCTTCATCAGGAATAAAGGCAGAGAGCCTGAAGCGTGGAGAGATAAACTAGGGTAGGGTGGGGGTGGGGAGAGAGTACCATAGAGTACAATGGGTGAGTGGGGGAGGAGATGAAGGTGATAGGTCAGGGAGGAGAGGGTGGAGTGGGTGGAGTGGATAGGTGGAAAAGGAGCTAGGCAGGTCAGACAAGTCCGGACAAGTCAAGGGGACTGGAAGTTTGAAACTAGGATGAGGTGGGGGAAGGGGAAAAGAGGAAGCTGTTGAAGTCCACATTGATGCCCTGGGGTTGAAATGTTCCGAGGCGGAAGATGAAGCGTTCTTCCTCCAGGCGTCTGGCGGTGAGGGAGCGGCGGTGAAGGAGGCCCAGGACCTCCATGTCCTCGGCAGAGTGGGAGGGGGAGTTGAAATGTTGGGCCATGGGGTGGTTTGGTTGATTGGTGCGGGTGTCTCGGAGATGTTCCCTAAAGCGCTCTGCTAGGAGGCGCCCAGTCTCCCCAATGTAGAGGAGACCACATCGGGAGCAACGGATACAATAAATGATATTAGTGGATGTGCAGGTAAAATTTTGATGGATATGGAAGGCTCCTTTAGGGCCTTGGATAGAGATGAGGGAGGAGGTGTGGGCACAGGTTTTACAGTTCCTGCGGTGGCAGGGGAAAATGCCAGGATGTGAGGGTGAGTCGTAGGGGGGCATGGACCTGACCAGGTAGTCACGGAGGGAACGGTCTTTGCGGAAGGCGGAAAGGGGAGGGGAGGGAAATACATCCCTGGTGGTGGGGTCTTTTTAGAGGTGGCGGAAATGTCGGCGGATGATTTGGTTTATGCGGAGGTTTGTAGGGTGGAAGGTGAGCACCAGGGGCGTTCTGTCCTTGTTACGGTTGGAGGGGTGGGGTCTGAGGGCGGAGGTGCGGGATGTGGACGAGATGCGTTGGAGGGCATCTTTAACCACGTGGGAAGGGAAATTGCGGTCTCTAAAGAAGGCCATCTGGTGTGTTCTGTGGTGGAACTGGTCCTCCTGGGAGCAGATACGGCGGAGGCGGAGAAATTGGGAATACGGGATGGCATTTTTGCAAGAGATAGGGTGCGAAGAGGTGTAATCCAGGTAGCTGTGGGAGTCGGTGGGTTTGTAAAAAATGTCAGTGTCAAGTCGGTCGTCACTAATGGAGATGGAGGTGTCCAGGAAGGGGAGGGAGGTGTCAGAGATGGTCCAGGTAAATTTAAGGTCAGGGTGGAATGTGTTGGTGAAGTTGATGAATTGATCAACCTCCTCGCGGGAACACGAGATGGCACCAATGCAGTCATCAATGTAGCGGAGGAAGAGGTGGGGAATGGTGCTGGTGTAATTACAGAAGATCAACTGTTCTACATAGCCAACAAAGAGACAGGCATAGCTGGGGCCCATACATGTGCCCATGGCTACCCCTTTGGTCTGGAGGAAGTGGGAGGATTCAAAGGAGAAATTGTTAAGAGTGAGGACCAGTTCGGCCAAACAAATGAGAGTGTTGGTGGAAGGGTACTGTTGGGGACGTCTGCAGAGGAAAAAACGGAGGGCTTGGAGGCCCTGGTCATGGCGGATGGAGGTGTAGCGGGATTGGATATCCATGGTGAAGATGAGGCGTTGGGGGCCGGGGAAATGGAAGTCTTGGAGGAGGTGGAGGGCGTGGGTGGTGTCTCGAACGTATGTGGGGAGTTCCTGGACTAGGGGGGATAGGACAGTGTCGAGATAGGTAGAGATGAGTTCAGTGGGGCAGGAGCATGCTGAGACAATGGGTCGGCCCGGGTGGTCAGGCTTGTGAATCTTGGGAAGGAGGTAGAACCGGGCAGTGCGGGGTTCCCGGACTATGAGGTTGGAAGCTGTGGGTGGGAGATCTCCTGAGGTGATGAGGTTCTGTATGGTCTGGGAGATGATGGTTTGGTGATGGGGGGTGGGGTCATGGTCGAGTGGGCAGTAGGAAGAGGTGTCCTCGAGTTGGCGTTTGGCTTCAGCAGTGTAGAGGTCAGTGCGCCAGACTACCACTGCGCCCCCTTTATCCGCTGGCTTGATGGTGAGGTCGGGATTGGAGCAGGGGGATTGGAGGGCTGCGCGTTGTGAGGGTGAGAGGTTGGAGTGGGGGAGGGGGGGTAGACAGGTTGAGGCGGTTAATGTCCCGGCGGCAGTTGGAAATGAAGAGGTCGAGAGCAGGTAATAGGCCAGCGCGGGGTGTCCAGGTGGATGCAGTGTGTTGGAGGTGGGCGAAGGGGTCCTCGGAAGGTGGGCGGGGGTCCTGATTGTGAAAGTAAGCTCGGAGGCGGAGGCGACGGAAGAATTGTTCGATGTCACGGCGTGTAGCAGCAATACGCCGGCACCTAACCTCTCTACAGTCTGCCCTGCCTCAGCTGAGGGCCACACTCTCTCATAATTGCAAAGGACCCACTCTGTACTACATCCTCAAGAGAATCCATACTCTCAACAAACAGTATTTCAATTCCATCTCAAACATCAAAAACTGTAAGTACAACAAACTTTTATCTACCCACCTCCATAACCAGCGCTCCTCAAACATTCCAGAAGATTCCCCTGGCCTCGGAAACGCCATTAGCCAAGTGGCTGATGCAGCTACCACCCCTACGCTGATTGATGATGTCACTTCTGCCCCCATCATGGCCACTCCCACAGCCACTTCCGGCCCTCACATCATCGCTGATGCCACACGCTCAGTGACTTCCACCACCCCTACTGCCGTGACTGCCACCACTTCCTCCCCCACCAGCGCCACTCACCTGCATTCTGCTGACACGCCCCGCACAGACCCCTCTGTCACTATCCCCACCCCCCAGAACCCCGAGGAGAGCACTACCCCCGCTCATGCCTCCACCCCCATTCCCCCCAACATCACACCCACTCCAGGTACTGGCTCCGACCCCACTCCCAGCTCCACACCCACACAGATCCCAGCTCCCAGCCTTGCCGAGTTTTCAACATCCCCCCGGACCTCCCACTCACTGAGGACGAATGATCAGTCCTCAGCAAAGGACTCACCTTTGTCCCCCTCCGTCCACGCATCAATGAATTTAATACACGCCGTGACATTGAACAATTCTTCCGTCGCCTCCGCCTCCGAGCTTACTTTCACAATCAGGACCCCCGTCCACCTTCCGAGGACCCCTTCGTCCACCTCCAACATACTGCATCCACCTGGATACCCCGCGCTGGCCTATTACCTGCCCTCGACCTCTTCATTTCCAACTGCCGCCGGGACATTAACCGCCTCAACCTGTCTACCCCCCCTCCCCCACTCCAACCTCTCACCCTCACAACGCGCAGCCCTCCAATCCCTCTGCTCTAATCCCAACCTCACCATCAAGCCAGCGGATAAATGGGCGCAGTGGTAGTCTGGCGCACTGACCTCTACACCGCTGAAGCCAAACGCCAACTCGAGGACACATCTTCCTACCGCCCCCTTGACCATGACCCCACCCCCCATCACCAAACCATCATCTCCCCGACCATACAGAACCTCATCACCTCAGGAGATCTCCCACCCACAGCTTCCAACCTCATAGTCCGGGAACCCCGCACTGCCCGGTTCTACCTCCTTCCCAAGATCCACAAGCCTGACCACCCTGGCCGACCCATTGTCTCAGCATGCTCCTGCCCCACTGAACTTATCTCTACCTACCCCGACACTGTCCTATCCCCCCTAGTTCAGGAACTCCCCACATACTTTCGAGACACCACCCACGCCCTCCACCTCCTCCAAGACTTCCGTTTCCCCGGCCCCCAACGCCTCATCTTCACCATGGATATCCAATCCCTCTACACCTCCATCCGCCATGACCAGGGCCTCCAAGCCCTCCATTTTTTCCTCTGCAGACGTCCCCAATAGTACCCTTCCACCAACACTCTCATTCGTTTGGCCGAACTGGTCCTCACCCTTAACAATTTCTCCTTTGAATCCTCCCACTTCCTCCAGACCAAAGGGGTAGCCATGGGCACACGTATGGGCCCCAGCTATGCCTGTCTCTTTGTTGGCTATGTAGAACAGTTGATCTTCCGTAAATACACCAGCACCATTCCCCACCTCTTCCTCCGCTACATTGATGACTGCATTGGCACCATCTCGTGCTCCCGCGAGGAGGTTGAGCAATTCATCAACTTCACCAACACATTCCACCCTGACCTTAAATTTACCTGGACCATCTCTGACACCTCCCTCCCCTTCCTGGACACCTCCATCTCCATTAGTGACGACCGACTTGACACTGACATTTTTTACAAACCCACCGACTCCCACAGCTACCTGGATTACACCTCTTCGCACCCTATCTCTTGCAAAAATGCCATCCCGTATTCCCAATTCCTCCGCCTCCGCCGTATCTGCTCCCAGGAGGACCACACCAGATGGCCTTCTTTAGAGACCGCAATTTCCCTTCCCACGTGGTTAAAGATGCCCTCCAACGCATCTCGTCCACATCCCGCACCTCCGCCCTCAGACCCCACCCCTCCAACCGTAACAAGGACAGAACGCCCCTGGTGCTCACCTTCCACCCTACAAACCTCCGCATAAACCAAATCATCCGCCGACATTTCCGCCACCTCCAAAAAGGCCCCACCACCAGGGATATATTTCCCTCCCCACCCCTTTCCGCCTTCCGCAAAGACCGTTCCCTCCGTGACTACCTGGTCAGGTCCACGCCCCCCCTACGACCCACCCTCACATCCTGGCATTTTCCCCTGCCACCGCAGGAACTGTAAAACCTGTGCCCACACCTCCTCCCTCACCTCTATCCAAGGCCCTAAAGGAGCCTTCCATATCCATCAAAATTTTACCTGCACATCCATTAATATCATTTATTGTATCCGTTGCTCCCGATATGGTCTCCTCTACATTGGGGAGACTGGGCGCCTCCTAGCAGAGCGCTTTAGGGAACATCTCCGAGACACCCGCACCAATCAACCAAACCGCCCCGTGGCCCAACATTTCAACTCCCCCTCCCACTCTGCCGAGGACATGGAGGTCCTGGGCCTCCTTCACCGCCGCTCCCTCACCACCAGACGCCTGGAGGAAGAACGTCTCATCTTCCGCCTCGGAGCACTTCAACCTCAGGGCATCAATGTGGACTTCAACAGCTTCCTTATTTCCCCTTCCCCCACCTCATCCTAGTTTCAAATTTCCAGTCCCCTTGACTTGTCCGGACTTGTCCGACCTGCCTAGCTCCTTTTCCACCTATCCACTCCACCCTCTCCTCCCTGACCTATCACCTTCATCTCCTCCCCCACTCACCCATTTACTCTCTGCTACTTTCTCCCCACCCTCACCCTCCTCTAGCTTATCTCTCCACACTTCAGGCTCTCTGCCTTTATTCCTGATGAAGGGCTTTTGCCCGAAACATCGATTTTGCTGAAGCTCCTCGATGCTGCCTGAACTGCTGTGCTCTTCCAATACCATTGATCCAGGCTAGGTGGGTTAGCCATGGGAAATACAGGGTTACAGGGATCGGGTACCAGGGTGGTTTTGGATGGGATGCTCTTTGGAAGGTTGGTGAGGACTTGATGGGCTGAATGGCCTGCTTTTACACTATATTCTGTTTGATTACATTTAGAGTTGGACCATTTACATCAACATTTGCTTTGGCAGATCCAGGGAAATGGGAGCCCAGGACTGTTTCCAGGTCCTCGATCCCACCCTTTTTCCTCCTGCGGGGAGAATAGCCACTCCCCTGACAATCCATAGGTGGACCCCTTGTTTAGAAAGTTCTTTGGTGATAAAGGATGTTCGGCCTATCAATTCCATACACCCAGAATAACAACCCTCCCTCCCCAAAACCGACAATCTTTTAAGCAATTGTAGGTTTACGAAATCCTAACTTTTATGCATTCCCATTAAAAGTATTTACCCCTTTATTAATATTAATACAATTGCTTGAGTGTTTGTCCTCCACCACACTTTCCCTTTTAGACTGCGCCAGTTCCAAAGATTAGAGATGTGACAGCGGGCTGGCTGTCTTGTCACTCACCTTCCACATATTCCATGACCATGCAGAGATGCCGTCTGGTTTCAAAAGAGCAGAACATACTGACTACGAAAGGATTCTCTGCAAAGGTGAGGATATCACGCTCCACAAATGCCTGCTGGATCTGGTTTCGAAGTATTAGGTTCTGTTTGTTTATCTTCTTCATGGCAAATCGCTGCCTTGTCTCCCTGTGCCTCACCAAGTAAACAGCACTGGAACAAAGCAAGTACCCAATCATTTCAAACAACAGTTTCAACTGGAAGTCGGGTTGTTTAGTTTTGCGTCTATTTAAAGTGTTATTAAATTAAACCACATTGTTCTGATAAGTTATGTAGAGGTGAGGCCTGTTCTGGAGTACTGTCTCCAGTTCTGGTTACCCTGCTATAGGAAGGATATTATTAAGCTAAAGTGGGTTCAGAAGACATTCACCAGGATGTCGCTAGGAATCGAGGGTTTGAGATATGGGGAGAGGCTGAATAGGCTGGGACTTGTTTCACTGAAAGGTAGGAGGTTGAGGAGTGCACTTGTAGAGGCTAATAAAATCATGAGGGATACAGATAGGGTTAATGGCAGATGCCTTTTCCATGAGGTGGGGGTTTTCAAAACTAAGGGACATATTCTTTAAGGGGAGAGAAGACAGATTTTTAAAAAATTATCAAGGGCAATTTGTTTTACACAGAGAGTAGTTTGTGTGTAGAATGAACTTCCAGTGGAAGTGGTGGATGAGTGTACAGTTATAATATTTAAAAGACATTTAGATCAGTACACGAATAAGAAACATTTGGAGGGATATGGGCCAAGCGAGGGCAGGGTGGACTAGTTCAGTTTAGAATTATGGTTGGCATGGACTGGTTGGACCAAAGGGTCTATTTCCGTGCTGTATGATTCTATGAAAGCTGTTCCCATTAGCTGATGGTTCAATAGTTAGGGGCAATGGATTTAAGGTCCTGGACAAGAGGTGCAGTCAACAGCAATGGCCTGGTACTTGGTGACACTAAATGATTTCAAAATGAAACTGGATGGGAGCTTAAGGTAAGCAAACTTGCAGGGGCTTCAAGGACAGAGCCGGGAAATGGGTTACTCTCCAGAGTATGTACCCGACGGGCTGACTGACCTCTTTTAGTATGTTAAAGATCCTCTGACTAATTTCCTGCCAGGGCACATGTGCTCTTTGTTCATATCATTCAAAGAAATGGTTCATACCAATGCAGCATATACCTCTGCTGATCCACTTAAGAATGAAGCGCTTTTCTAGATAAATTTGTATCTAGCTCCCCTCCCACAAAGCTGTAGATGTTGGGTGAGAATTGACATCTTCAAGCAGAGGTCAATCGATTTTTACTGGGTAATGTTGTTAAGGGATTTGGAACAAATTTGGGCAAATGGACCTGAGGGGCAGCTACTAATTGAATGGCAGAAGCAGTTTTGGGAGGGCACAGGTTGAATGGGCTCCTCCTGTGATAGTGAATGTTGACTAATTTTTATTGATCTCTTAGTCCGTAATATAATCGCTCAGCTAGAGCTAGACTTGGCAAATGAACAGTGAACCCTTCCATACACAATTCCCATTCTTTTCCAGAAAAAAAAATTGGATATCATCCACACATAATACAAATTAGAACCCACAAGTCATCAAAGAAAAGACTCCTATGCCATCTGTTCCAACTCCACACGAATCAGGTCCCATGTGTGGCTACGCTGTTGTGCGTCATCCTCCAATCTGTCTGGACGAGCTCTGGCTCCAACATAGTGTTGCCAACCTTTTCAAGAGTCTCTATGATTTAAAATTAAGCAAAGGCAGAGAACTATAGACCAGGAGCCTTACGTTAGTGGCAGGTACATTGTTCGAGGGGATTCTGAGAGACAAAATATACATGCATTTGGAAATGCAAAAGCTGAATAGGGATAGTCAACATGGCTTTGTGTGTGGGAAATCAGGTCTCACTAACTTGATCGAGCTTTTTTGAAGAAGTGACAAAGAAGTTTGATGATTTGGAGATGCCGATGTTGGACTGGGGTGGACAAAGTTAAAAATCACACAACACCAGGTTATAGTCCAACAAGGATCAGCACCCCGAAAGCTAGTGCTTCCAATTAAACCTGTTGGACTGTAATCTGGTGTTGTGTAATTTTTAAGTTTGATGAAGGCAGAGTGGTAGACATTGTCTATATAGACTTCAGGAAAGCGTTTGATGAAATTCCACATGGTACACTGGTTAGGAAGAATAGATCACAGCTAGCTAACTGGATACAAAATTGGCTTGAAGATAGGAGATAGAGGCTGATGATTGAGTGTTGCCTTTTGGACAGGAGACCTGTTATCAATGGTGTGCCATAAGGATCAGTGCTAGGTCAATTGCTTTTCATCATTTGGTATGAATTATTTGAATGTGGTTACAAGAGGCACAGTTAGTAAGTTTGCAGGTGACACCAAAATAGGTGATGTAGTGGACAGTGAAGATGATTATCTAGATCAGGTGGGCCAATGGGCCCAGGAATGGCAGATGGAGTTTAAGTGTATTTTGGTAAGGCAAACCAGGGCAGGACTTATACATTTAATGGTAGGGTCATGGGGAGTGTTGCTAAACAAAGAGACCGAGTGGTGTAGATGCATTGTTCCTTGAAAGTGGAGTTGCATGCAGACAGGGCGATATAGAAGGCGATTAGCATGCGTGCCTTCATTGGTCAGAACATTGAGTACAGGATTTGGGGCGTCATGTTGTGGCTGTACAGGACATTGATGAGGCCACTTTTAAAATACTGTGTACAATTCTGGTCTCCATCCCATAGAAGGGAAGTTGTTAAACTTGAGAGGATGCAGAAAAGATTTACAAGGATGTTGGCAGGACTGGAGGGTTTGAGCTATAGGGAGAGGCTAAATAGACTGTGGCTTTTTTCCCTGGAGGGTGACTGAGGGTGACCTTATAGAGGTTTATAAAACCATGAGGGGCATAGATAAGGTGAATAGCCAATGTTTTATTTTCAAGGGTGTGGAGTCCAAAAGTAGAGGGCATAGGTTTAAGGTGAGAGGGAAAATATTTAAAAAGGGGCAACGTTTTCACACAGAGTGTGTTTATAGAATGAGCTGCCAGAGGAAGTGGTGGAGGCTGGCACAATTACAACATTTAAAAAGCATCTGGATGAGTATATGAATAGGAAGAGTTTAGCGGGATATGGACCAAATGCTAGCAAATAGAACTAGACTAATTTACGATATCTGGTCGGCATGGATGAATTGGACTACATGGTCTGTATCCATGCTGTACAGCTCTATGTCTCTATGAGTCTGTGTCTGAAATTTGACATTTTCGCCTTTGTCCTGAAGAGTGTAAACAGTAAGCTTTGACAACATGCTGAATCTTTCTCAGCAAGGTTCAAGTTCTGTACTACCTCGTGGCTATAATTACAAGATCTTTCGAAAGAAGTTAACTACAATAAGTAACATCCATACTTTCCTAGAATAAATTAATAAAACATCCATATTCCCACTTACCCATATGCCCCATTGCTTATTAGTTTAATGGTGTCAAAGTCTTCTTCAGATGGTGCCTTTGGAGGTTTGCCAGAAGGCCCACGACCCTGGGGAAAATCAGACATGTTGGTTAGGGTTGGATTTTTCACCAATAATTTGCATTTATAAGTGCTGCATAGAGGATAAACAAAATGTTTGACATTGTGCTAAAAGACAAAGTTTGAAAGAAAGTGGCCTGGCACAAAGGGATGGGTAGAAATGAAAGGGGAGAGTGAACTGGGGAGGTAGAGGAACTTGGGAGGCTGAAGGACCAGGGTGTAGTGCTGGAAAAGCACAGCAGGTCAGGCAGTATCCAGGAACAGGATTCCTGATGAAGGGCTTATGCCCGAAACGTCGATTCTCCTGCTCCTCAGATGCTGCCTGACCTGCTGTGCTTTTCCAGCACTACACTCTCGACTCTGAGCTCCAACATCTGCAGTCCTCACTTTCTCCAAGCTGAAGGACCAGTCACCAATGCTGGGTTGAAGAGAACGGCAGCAGGGAGTGGGGAGATGTTGGAAATGTGAATACACAAGGCATCAGAGTCACAGGAATGAGAGCTTTATAAAATGTTATACAGCTGGATCGGGGGTGATGATGAGACTTAAACATGATAACGAAAACCTCCAATTTCAGGCATTAATTGGGAGTAGATGCAGGCCACTCTCAGGGGAGAAGGACCTGATTGAGGTTAGTATGCAGGCGGCAGTGTTTCAAATAAATTATAGCGCAGGAAGACAAATGGATAGATTCCCAGCTTGGTGAGCACTGGAATTACCGAATGAGGCGGTGACAAAGGCATAGAGTCTGTAACTCGCCGTGTAACATATAGAGTGTGTGATCAGTCTTCCTCACCCCTACTCTGTGACTTGCTGCATGACCTATGAACTTCTGCATTCTAGGCTATCTTCAGCAGTGAATTACAGCAAAATCTTTTCTGTCCATGCACTCTCTTAAACTTTGAATCCTGGAGTCTGTTGGAAAGCATTAAAGAAATTACACTTGTTCAATTTTTAAAGCTGGTGAACATTCCTCTCTGCATCAGCTGCTCCCTGGTCAGGTTCAGCATTACTCCAGAATGACTCAAGCCCAATCAAGCTGAATTTAAAACTGCATTTCTATTATATTTGTGTGACATTTTCATTCACAGGATTAGCCACCCTTGTCACTACACTGAACAGTACAGTGCTTTCAGCTATGGCCTCTTCACCAGGGAAGTGAATTGAGAAATTCAATATTTGCTCAATACTTGGGATTTTAAACAGTCTTTCAGCTGGAACGGTGCACTGTTGCACTGGGAGTAGAACTGAGAAGGAGACCTCCTATGATGCTACAGTGATAGAAAAAGACTGGGGCAGAGAAAAAGAGAAGCATAAAAGCAGCAAAAGAGAAACAGATGGAATGCAAAACACAATGAGAGTTAGAGAGACAAAGGACAACACCTCACATAGAATCTGTCCAACAATACTGCAGTTATGAGCTCCTTTCCACAGCATTGGTATGGAACAAAATCACCTGAGACTGGCGCTTGCTTACGACACATCTAAAGTTTTGCTCAAGTTAGCAGGAGATCAGAGGGACCAAATGAAGCTCTCAGCTCTGGACTTTAAGTAATTAGTTATCGTTCACAAAGGGCAACAGGCATTCCTGGCCATTATAGAGGGACTAAAAGTTACCTTGCATAAAGGGCTCAACTCCAAAACATGGGGATAAGTGCTGAGGCAGAACGTCCATAAACTACTGTAATCGCCGGATCCAGAAAGAGGAAAATCCGGCTAATGCTGGAAATCTAAACCAAAAACTCAGCAGGCCTAACAATGTCTGTGAAAGGAGGAACAGAGTTACCACTTCATGTTGGTGACCTTCCATCTGAACTGATGAAAGATGATCACCCTGAAATGTTAATTTTGTCTCTCTCACTATAGATGCTGCTTGACCTTGTGGACATGAACCATCAGAGACCACATCCCACATTGACAATATAGAGCTGTACACACCAGGCCTTCAAAGCTGTTGAGGGAGAAAGCAAGAGATGAAACCTTCCATTGTTTATGTACAAATATTTTAAAAAACACAGACATAACTCTGGCTGAATGAACTCACATCGATCAAGTCGACCAGTTCTTGGGTGTTGAGATTTGGACTGTCATAGGTATCCAGATGGGCCATTTCTGTTCACAAGAATATGAGAATAAGTATTTGAGCATTTCAGGTTTAGCAGCCCTCTTAAAGGGGCAAGACACTCAGAACCTTATTTCTTAGTACCGTGTTATTACAAATGTGGTGTGCAAATGTGTCCACAGGCTGGACACTGAAATAGAACATGCCTATGGACAACTGTTTTACAACACAAGGTGATAACTGTGTGCATTATCAGACTGAAGAATCCAATCACCTCACCTGCAAGATTTGATCATGTAAATCTAAGGCAATGTGCTTTTAAAATTACAAATGGCTCTCTGAAATTGAAGTTGACTGATTAGAATATGATGTCAAACTAGGGATCTGAGTTTACACCAAACTAGATAAGATCATTTTGATAAATTCTTCATTGTAGTTAATTCAACTAATTTCAAAAGGAAGTGTCCAAATGTTATTTTGTTTCTCTTTTCCCATTCCCCCCCACCTTTTTGTTGGAAACAGGGAGCTCGTCACAAAACATTGTCAAAGATGCTCTAAAAAGACTTCAGGAAATGTGTATCTTTGCAAGTGCAAGAAGGCAATGTGTTCACAAGGTCAGGAAGGGAATAATGGTGTGTGCAAATGGCTGGAATGTGCAGGAGAGAGGAAAGCACACAAACAAGAGGTCGCTGTGTGCCCGACAGTGTAATGTGTTCGGAAGAGATCAATGTGTGCACCAGCAGGCAGTATGGGTACAAGGGGTGTAGTATGCACATGGCTGTTGGACGAGCATGAGGGGGCAGTGTGTGAACAAGAGTATGTGCATAAAACAGCAGTCTGTGTACGAGAGGAATTTGTTCATAAACTGGCTTAACATGCATGAGCGGGAAGTCTGTGCATAAAAGGACAATGTGTGTATGGAAGGGCAGGGTTTCTGACAGCTTGGTGCATAATGAGACACTTATCCTGAAGGGGCTGCAGTGCTGAAAAGGGCACTATGTCTCTTATTTTACTGCCTCACATCATGGCTCATGTCTGCTACATGTCCAGTTCCTACATGGTATTGCTGTGATTATAAATGCTGTTCCCAATGCACAGCTCAAGCAGAACAAACAAACAACTCATGTTTAAACCTAGACAACACGATGCCCTACCAATCATGCCTCATATGCAGATGGAGTTGACAGACATAACAATTGTAAAGCACATATTTACCCTGTAAGTTCAGTGAATGAATGTGTCCCTACTCTGATGTTGAAGCGTATCGATTGGAAAGTATGTGCTGCGGCAGGGTGAGCTGCCTTCACTCTGGATTAGTAGGACCAGTACAAAGAGCTTCAAGTTTTCTGTCCACCAGGTCTCTCATTCTAGGAATCGTTCCAGTAATTATTGTGTGGAAGTGCACATTTGCAAGTGTCAGATGAAAATAGAACAAGGCTTCACAATGATGCCGCTTGCAGTTGAATAGGCTGCCTTGATTGGTGCAAGCATAGCGTTCGGAACCCTGACCGTAATACTAAGGATAACTGAGTGTCCTGCACCTTCATCCCTTAAAGATTCACATCGCTGTCACAGCCTTGCCATCTCTGTGCTCCTGTGTACAGGCTCACAGGGGACAAATGGCTACTGGCTCCAGTGGAACTGTTCCCTACTAGGAGGCAGAGACAAACCTCCAGCACAAAGGAGGACATTTATACCATTAAAACCATGACAGATTTTGGAAAGACTATCCAATTCATCCCTATTTCCTACTTCAACTCCCTTTGTGCATTTGGCTCTGCTCTGACTGCCCTTGCAGGCCTGCAGTCCACAACTTAACAACTGATGAACAACAATCATTTTCCTTAACTGGTTCTTTTTGCAAATGAATCAATGTTCTCTGGCTTCTGACACTTCGGCCAATTTTATTTTTAAGAATTAATTTACAATTAGCAAAAGCTTTAGCAATTTTCATGAGATTTAGCTGTAGGATTTTATTTTGTTATTGGAAGTGCTGTAGATTGATGGAATGCCACAGTGGCCAAACACTTAAGCTGCACAAGTCCATTAGAGTTGACAGTAGATTGCTTCAGGTTTTTGTGGCACAATGGTAGTGTCCCTACTCTGGATGTGAAGATATAGGTTCAGATCTCACTTACCACAGTGGTGTGTCATACCGTGTCCAATCAGGGTGTTTGAAAATAGCATTAGAAAGAAGAGCATGCCTTTAGGAACCATTACAGGGTCTGAGTGTATCATCGCCTGAATAATGATATTTTAAAGAAGTTTCCATTGACCAATTAATTTTGATTTCAGTCACTGCGCATCACCGGGGGCTGTTGAACTTGTTTAAGGTTTATTTAGAACAATAGAAATCAGAATGTCTTTACCTTCCAGGGGGTCCCGGGTGAGTCCCAGCTGGCTGATGATGTAACGGGGAATGTCAATTTTAATGCCATGGCCCTCCTTTGCATGGTCCTCAGCAGCCTCCAACAGATGGTAAAATTCCTCAGGGTTAAATTCCTGCATGGAGTGGATGAAAGTAAGGGCTGTGTTTGAGAGAGTTTTGGTGAACTTAGTAGTTTTCTCAAAGTCCATTTGCTAGACTGAGCACGACACAGTTTCTGCATGTAAGGGATCTTTACATCATTTATGAATCAGAAGGTTCTTGATTCAACTCCCACATCAGGGGATGAGCATCAAAGATCTTTGCTCAGCCCCCAGTGCAGTAAGGGGCACTATACCATCGGACGTGGTGTCTTTTGTATGGGCCGTTAAATAGAGGTCCTGACTGCCTAGGTGGATGTAAAACCTTCCATGGCATAAATTTCAAAACTGACCTGGTCTTATCTCAAATGTCCTGGCCACTGTTGATCAACATCACAAATATCAGATTATTTGGTCAATCTCCCATTGCTCTTTGTGGGGCCATTCAGCCCTTTGATGCTGCTCCGTCAGTCAATATGACCATGGCTGATCATCCAACTCACTACATTGCTACATTACCACTGCAACATTGAGTACTTCAGCAGTTGCTAGGCACTTTAAAATGTCTTGTGACTGTGAAAAGGGCTATATCAATGCAAGTCTTTCTTTCTATTTGACGTTGTCTTTCCAATTAAGTTATAGAACAGCTCTGAGGAAACCTCCCCTCCAGCATTAATCTCCTGAGAGCCTAGAATAAATGTGACTGCAATGTTATTGGATTGTCCTACAAATAAATGATTCACTAATGTCTTTTTCAGAAAGGAAATGCGCTGTTCCTATCCTGTTCTGCATTTATAAGTGATTCCACTCCCACACCAATGTGGGTGACTCTGGCTGACCTCTAAACAGGCCTAACTAGCCACAAGGTCAAATTAAACCAGGCTTTGAAGAAAGTTGTTCAGGGAAACTAGTCATAAACAGTAAGGGCTAGTGGTTCCCAGAGAATGAACTGAAAAATCCTTTTGAGAATTTGTATGTAGCTAATTTAAATAAAGCTCCACAACCCTGCAATATCCAGCTCTATCCTATTGCTCTTCCCTGATTTCAATTGGCAGCCATACCTCCAGCTACTTGGATCCTATCCTCGGAAATTCCCTCCATTTGGCCTTCCTCTCCTCTCTTCATCTTGATTTACACTTTAAGAGATGCCTCTTTGCCTGAGCTTTACATCATCTAGCCAGGTACGTCCTCATTTGATATGGTGTCAAACTGTGGTTGATAGCATTTATTTGTTCATGGTATGCGAGTGTCGCTGTCTTGGCCAGGATTTATTACTCAGTCCTAAATGCCCAGAGTAATGTTAGGAGTCAACCACATTGTGGTGGGTCTCAAATCCTCTGTAGAACAGACCAGGTAAGATTTCCTTCCTTAAAGGACAGCAATGAATTTGATTAATTTTTAAAACAATTGACAATGGTCACATAGTCATCATTAGACTGGCTTTTTACTTCAGATTTTATTTAATTTGAACTTTGTCCATCTGCCATAGCTATTTGAATCTCTGTCCTCAAAGCATTAGCCTGGATTACTAGTCCAGTGACATTACCATTCTGCCACCACCTCCCCATTATGTCTCTGTAAAGAGCAGTGGGACCTGGAGCCAGGTGATATGTTAATGCAGTTTTCCCACTTAAACGGCTAGTGTTCTTTAGGTTAGCTATAACTATGAGGCCGTTGCAAGATAACAGTGCAACCTAGACTGAAATCTGAACAAACCAACCTCCTGGTTTCCCAACAAAAGACATTTCCTTCAACATCCGTAAGGTTCCTGTGAGTCGGGCCAAGAATCCAAGTGTAAATTAGGATTCTTGTTTGCTCCAGGTATAACTTGGGTGTAGACAGACCAAACAGGGTCCCCCTGACTTTGCTCTGTCAGTCCCAGACAAACTGATGTGCCCGTCGGAAAACCCAGACTTCCCTTGTTGATGGAGCTGCAAGAGGCGGGAGCGGTTAGGTTGACCGTGCCTTGATGCTAATGACCTAAAGCACAGAGGAGTCCTTTCTGCTCGGGCAATGTAGTCATTTATTCTATTGAGAGAGTATTTGTCAGCACTAGAGAGGCAGGAGGGAGGTAGTATCCTAACTCCTGACTCCAGCTATGAGACACATGTGAATGTGGTGAGTGGGGTCAGGGTGGACTTGTTGTTTTCATGAATTGCTACATCCTAAACACTGGGGGAGGGGTAGGGGTGTCAGGGGAACTCAAAACCCACACGCTGATGTGACTGGCTGAATGAGTTCAGGGTAACCCTCAGGTCACAGCAATGGGTGGGTTCTTCCAGCAGTGAGTGATGTCTACCACCAATGTTAAATTAACTTAGTGAGCTAAATGTAAATCTGTAGTGCTTATGTTACTAGACTACTAACTCAGGGAGAAAGTGAGGACTGCAGATGCTGGAGATCAGAGCTGAAAATGTGTTGCTGGAAAAGCGCAGCAGGTCAAGCAGCATCCAAGGAGGAGAATCGACGTTTCGGGCGTGAGCCCTTCTTCAGGAATCATTCCTGAAGATGGGCTCATGCCCGAAACGTCGATTCTCCCACTCCTTGGATGCTGCCTGACCTGCTGCGCTTTACTAACTCAGGGATCAAAGTTCAAATCCATCCCCAGAAGACCGAATTAATTTTGCAAAGAGTAAGGGGTAGAGGAGCTAACTCTCTATCAAGAGTTAGTACTGGCATGAGGGCTGAATGGCCTCCTTTTGCATGGTATCACTCTACTATTCTATTAAACATCAGCAATTACAGGGCTTCCCATGTTGGAGGTTGTGTTATTTCAGCAAGATTCCATATAGGATCTCAAACTGTTTTAGTCCAATCACTCAACTCCATTTTCTCAGACGTAATATATACTGAGATCCAGAGCTATATTTCCCACCAGAATATCAGCTGCAAGGCTGAGGCATAGTATGAACAGTGTTTCATTGCTATCCACCTGCACCAAACGCAATCACTCCCCCTCCCTCGATATTACCGGGTACTCAGTGGTCTGCATCATTGGGTAATGGCAGTGGGAGAGCAATGTACTTTTGATGATTTTGGGAACAATGGGAGGTCACAAGAATCAACATATCTACATTCTACATGCTCCGAGGTACCCGGAGATAAGGTGCAGCACTGCAGAAGAAACTGAAACACTCTCATTTCATTCTTCTGTATGTAAACTGGTGGTGCAAATCCTGAGTTGACAGCTCACAGCATTGACAAAACCCTTAACAAAATGGATCAACCCTCACTGTTTGCAACTGAAAATCGTGCGAAGGGAGAAATGAGTGAAGAGTGACCTGTGTACCTGTTTCTGGTCTGCATGAGATTGGCAAGTAAGCTTTGAGATTTAATTGTGCTATGGTTTGCAGAATTGCAGGCAAGTATCTGTGGGACCTGTATCACCTTTACCAGGGCTCGCAGTCTAAGGATACAGGGTAGACCATTTAGGACTGAGACTAGGAGAAATTTCTTCACCTGCAGAGTCGTGAGCCTATGGAATTCACTACCACAGAAAGGAGCCGAGGCCTAAACATTGTATGATTTCAAAAAGGAGTTGGGTATAACACTTGGAGGTTAAATGGTCAAAAGATATTGGGCAACACACTATTCACTTGGATGATCAGTCATGATCCTAGTGAATGGCAGAGCAAGCTCAAAGGGTCAAATGGCCTGCTCCTGCTCCTGTTTTCTAAGTTTCTATGTTTCTGAAGTCGAAGGCCCCATTTTGAAGTGGTGCCTGAAGATACAATATAATAATACAATAGGAAACTGGTATATCCATATTGGAGAGTACAGAATAATGTGGCTTACCAGACACTCGAGTAACCGTGCTGGCCGTGCAATGATGATCAGGAGCTTCTTCACCAACTGTGTCACAAAAGCAACCTCTGAACTCTCAGATCGTTCATGTGCCTGGGAGGAATGGGAGATGTTGCTTGTGTTAGAACTGACCTGGAACACTTCAATCCCCGCTCATAAAAGGAACAAGAATAAAATGGTGTATATTTACAGTGACATGCAAAAGAAACAAGGTGATGTGAGAAAATTACTTTTTCACACATTGTTAGAGTCTGGAATGCACTGTCTGGAGGTTTGGTGGAGGCAGGTTCAATTGAGGCATTCAGGAATGCATTAGCTGATTGTTTGGATAGAGGGAAAAGGCAGAAGAATGGCACTAGGTAGTACGCTTGAGGAGCTGGTGCAGGCACAATGGGCTGAGTGGCCTCTTTCTGCACCATAACAATTCTATGATTCTGTTGGAACTAATCCAAGACAAGCAGATGAAATGATGACAGCATCTCAGGACACAAAGGAAGGCTCTAATTCAGGTCCTAGGCACCCTATGGCGTGGAAAATCTCCCCATCATTCACCAATGATGCTCCCATTGATATGTGGGTGTGGCAAAATATTCAAGTAGAATCAGCAATAAAATGGATTTCCATTTAATTCTACATTGTGCAAAATTTGTGATTGATTAACTTTTGGGTTTTGTTTTCTGTAAGGACATTTTGGCTTTGGAAGGTGGAGCTGATTGGATGACTCTTTCAAAGAAGCAGCACGGACATGATGGGATGAATGATCCCTGTCCAAAAATTTCCATGAGTCAGATGAGGCTGAAGGTGTAAGTGACTTATGGGATGGATGCTCTCAGTATTAGCCATGTGCCTAAATTAGAGGTATTTGTTTTTTAAGTTATTGTGCACTGCCGTCATTCTATTTCCATGGTGACACTCACATCACTTTAGACTTGACGACAGGAATTGTGCAAATGTGTACTACAAAGACAACCACCCTCCCAACACCTTGCCATCAAATATGGCTGACATGAGGAATTTGATTACAGAAGAGACAGACATGCCTCCGCATCATTGATGCTCCAACATCCAAGATATCCAAAGCTTTTAATACTTTTAGTTTGGTCAAAACAAGAAGAAGAAGAGTGATGATCATTTAAATTACCTGACTTCTTCCACAGACCAAGCACCATTTATATTGCCAGAGCCCTGAATATTTTCGTTCCTGACAGAGAATTCTGCAGAAATGTTCTCTGGTGCCCAAAGCGCAAGAATCATTATCAATGCTGCATAGGTACAGAAATTGACTATTCAGTCCCTCAGGTTTCCTCTGGCATTCAACTAGTTCATGACTTAGTCACCCAGTGTGTCTCTACCATTGCTCTCCAATAGCATTTGATCCAGTGTGTCATCTTGACTCAGTCACTGGCTACTCTTATTTCTGACTCAAGTGGTGAGTCAAAGCCCGAATCTAGGGCTGAAGTCATAATCTAGGCTGAAACTGAAGTCTGGTATGCAGTTAGTGTCTCAATCTTGCAAGGATTGTCCTTCAAACAAAAATAAGATCACAGGATCATATAGAATATAAGGAGAAGCAGGCCATTCGACTTGTCAAACCTACTGTACTATCTGGTAAGGTATTGGTGACCTAATTGTGGTCTTAACTCTACGTTCGTGCCTGTCCCCATAACCCTTCCTGAATAAACATCTAAGTCACACTTGAACATAAGCAGTGGCCCAGTGCACTGCTCTCTGTGGAAGAGGATTCGAAAGATTAACAGCCACCTGAGAGAAGAAATTACCATTTAAAATAAAAAATAAATCTATTATTTTTTGTTTAAATTTACACTCCCCAGTTCTCAATTCTCCATTAGGAGAAACATCCTCTCAGTTTCTACACTGTCATCTCAGAATTTCGCACATTTCAAAAAGATCCGTCTCTTGTTCTCTGAAGCTCCTAACTTCAAACTTTTCCCCACAAGACTATGTTGTCATCCCAGGAGTGAATCATCTCTGAACTGATTCCAATGCAAATCTATCCTTCCTTACGTAAGGAGGCAAAACTGTCCACTGTGCTCCAGATGTGGTCTCACTAATGCCTCCAATAGTTGTAACAATGCCTCCCTACTTTTAGATATTTCCTAATAAATCTGTTCAGAGATGTTATTACGCACCTATGGAGCTGGTGGAATTGAATCCAGATCGTCTAGATTAGAGTCAGGGACCCTGGCACTGTGCCTTAAGAGCCCCTGCCTCCTTACTTCTATATTCTATCCTGTTCAGGCTAACGTGTTGTGTACATTCCAATTACCTGTCATACTTGCCTGCTAACTGTTTATAATTTATGTGAAAAAATACAGACATTAAAGGTCTCAAGGTATTATTCAAAGGAGAGCAGGGAATTCTCTTAATCGCCCTTGCAAACAACTCAGCACCAACTGATACCCCGGAAAACACCAGACCATTCATTTCATTGCTTTGGAGACACCGGTATTGGACTGGGGTGGACAAAGTTAAAAATCACACAACACCAGGTTATAGTCCAACAGGTTTATTTGGAAGCACAATTTCATTGCTGTTTGTGGGTTATTGTTGGGAACTAAATGACTGCTGTGTTTTCCTACATAACAACAATGACTTCATTTCAAAGTAATTCACTGTCCTTTGGGATATTCCCAAACCATGCTATAAGGTGGAAATAAACAAATCTTTCTTTGCTCTTTACTGAATGTGGGATCGTCTTAGTCTATACCTACCACGGCTAGATGTTTATATCCATTTATTTATCCAGCTTTGTCTATAGAGAGAGGTGGTTATAACTTCTAGTTTCCACACTGGTTTCATCATTTTAAACTTGGACCTTTAAATTCTGCACCCATTCAAATTGCCTGCTGACCTTTGCTTCATCAATGCAAAACAACCTGCCTACTTTCAGTCATTTTTGCACAAAAGTTCATTCTGGCTCTCTGTAGAGAAATCCGCTCAGTCCCACTCTCCTGTTCTATCCCCACAGCCCTGCAGGTTTATTGGTGTTGGATATTCTTTTCGAATCATTGATTACCTTAACTTTCACCACTCCCATGGTCAGTCAGTTCCAAGTCCTCACAATTCACTGCATAAAAAAAGTTCTTCATATCCTCCTGCATCACATATCCAACCTTAAATTGGTATTCTATAATTCTTGTACAATCAGCTAACAACTTTACTTTGCCTTATCCAAACCCATCACAATCTTGTGCAACTTTATCAAATCTCCCCTCAATCCTCTTTGATCTGAAGAGGACACTCTCAGCTTCTCCAACTTGACTTTGCAACTAAACTCCCACTTCACTGAAAACATTCTTGTAAATTACTTATAAAACTCTCTCAAAAACCCACATGTCCTACCTAAAGGGGTGAGCAGATTGTTTTGGGTTCCCCTCTGGTGAATAATGGAGTATGTTCATGAAATGGTAGTTGGATGCTCTCCAACTATGGGGTATGAGGGAGGGGGCATGTGGGGTGAGGGAGGCAGTGATGGGAGGTAAACATTTTAGCTCATTCTAGAACTGATCCGTAACATTAACTGCATTCATTTCTGGTCGCCCCGCTGTAGGAAAGATGCTGGTAAACTTGAAAGGGTTCAGAATAGATTTACAAGGATGTTGCCAGGGTTTGTGCTATAGAGAGAGGCTGAATATGCTGGGGCTAATTTCCCTAGTGCGTCGGAGGCTGAGGGGTGACCTTATCAAGGTTTATAAAATCATGAGGGCCACAGATAGGGTAAATAGACAAGGTATTTTTCCCAGGGTAAGGGAGTCCAAAACTAGAGAGAAAAGGTTTTCAGGCAAGGGGGAAAGTTTAAAAGGAATCTAAGGGGCAACTTTTTCACTCAGAGGGTAGTGCTTGCATGGAATGAGCTGCCAGAGGAAACGGTGGAGGCTGGTACAATTACAACATTTAAAAGATGGGTATATGAGTAGGAAGGGTTTAGAGGGATATGGGCAAAAATACTGGCAAATGGGACTAGATTAATTTAGGATATCTGGTCGGCATGTCAAGTTGTACCAAAGGGTCTGTTTCTGTGCTGCACAGCTCTCTAACACTATTAACAAAATAATGGCTTCTTGATCGGCAACATGCACATTGAAAGAACACATTTGATAAGACTCCTGCGTGTTTTACGAAACATATGGGCTGACTCACATCCTGCAATAGCTTCTCCAGATTCTCCTGCAGCTCATAGAAGTAGCGTGAAGTGATGAGCCCCTCGTGCGACTTGTCCAGGCAGTCCCTGGACATTTCAATGACCTGGTGGTGGATGAAGCTGAGGACCCCATCAGCCAGGGGGAGCACGTTCTCTGGAGCGTTGACTGTGAAGAACTCCTGTAGCCTTTCCTCCATTTGGGCGGTGGCCTGAAGAAGGAATTGCAAGTGTTATTGGCCTCTGTTTACAAAACAATTCTATTGTCTTGAGAGTGAAAGGCTTAATGCTGTGGCTCAATCGGTCTGAACGATTAGGTTTTTAAGAGGAGGATTCAAATCCATGCTGCCAAGAAATTCCTTGAATATTCACTTCAAGATACTGCAGCCTATTCAGTTGCTCACAAATTTCCTGTACAAGAGAGGTCCAGTTTACAAGGATCCTTGAGTGGTCATGTACGAGAGTGAAATGGGCACACTTCCCTTGGCCTGTCATTGGTGAGAACTTAGTTTTGGGTAAATCAAATCTTAACAATACATCAGTCTCCTTCTTTATTACTCTGTTTGAGATTTTCAGTTCCTGCATGGGACAGATTCTCAGATCAGGTCAAGGCCATTCAACCCCTCAATCAGATTCAATCAGATTTTAATCGCTCTGCTCATTTTCTCACCTTTGACTCATACCCACTGAGGGTAAAACACCGATTATTGTAAGACCATAAATTAAGGTTTTGCTACTTGGTGAATGCTAACTATCAGTCATAGCTCACTGTTTCTCTTCATGATGTCTCTGAAACAGAAAACAGAACTGCCCGCGAGCAGTTGGGTGGAGTGCTGGGTTAGAGGCGGGAGGGAATGGGTGAGGGTCGTGTTCGGGAAACATACCGAAGAGATATTTGGGAGATTTACAGCACTTCTTGTGGGTCGTGAGGAGCAGGTAGGCTCACCCCACCCACTCCCCTCAAAGAAAATAGACTTCCCCACCTTCCAATCACAGCCCCTCACAGCCTGCAATCCATCCCAGCACCAGCACCCATCTGCGCTGTCTCCCTGCATCACACCCAAAATGTTTCACCATATTTAACAAGTTGCACCAAACATCTCTCGCTGTATGGCTGTGAACGTCAATTGAAGTGAGATTGGGAATAAATATAATCTTTAATCGCGAGTAATACAAGATTTCTTGTGCAAAATAATTGAAGTTTCTCGTCTGAGGTAAATATTAAGTTTCATCATTTATTTGTAAAAATGAAGGCTTGCAGTTTCATGGAGAGGGATTTTGAGCATTCACATGAATAATTTCAGATTAAAGTACAGTCAGTTTCCATAAAAAGCCTCAGCAGTTTAATCATAAAATGAGCATGATTACACTGGGCAGGTTCACCTTCTCACAGATTCACAGCAGAGCTAGATACTGGATAGATTCACATGAACAAGCAAAAAGCTTCAAATGCCATCGTAGAGTGTCAAGTGAAACTCGAGAACTTTGTAATTAGAATCACAGACCTACAATCTGATTACGCAGAGTTTCATTAAATATCAGGTGTTGCTTCAGATTTACATACATAAAGAGGAAACCTTTCCTTAAATGCACTTTTTTTCTCCTTGTGAATACTGTACTCATTTTTGCTGAGTCTCAGGAATGCAATAATTCAATTTTGGGGATCTGTTGTAGGTATCCAGTTCTCAAAGGAGAAAGTGAGGACTGCAGATGCTGGAGATCAGAGCTGAAAATGTGTTGCTGGAAAAGCGCAGCAGGTCAGGCAGCATCCAAGGAGCAGGAGAATCGACGTTTCAGGCATGAGCCCTTCTTCAGGAATGAGGAAAGTGTGTCCAGCAGGCTAAGATAAAAGGTAGGGAGGAGGGACTTGGGGAAGGGGCGTTGGAAATGCGATAGGTGGAAGGTGGTCAAGGTGAGGGTGATAGACCGGAGTGGGGGTGGGGGCGAAGTAGATAGCAGGTTAGGAAGGCGGTGCTGAGTTCGAGGGTTGGGACTGAGACAAGGTGGGGGGAGGGGAAATTAGGAAACTGGAGAAATCTGAGTTCATCCCTTGTGGTTGGAGGGTACCTAGGCGGAAGATGAGGCGCTCTTCCTCCAGCCATCGTGTTGCTATGGTCTGGCGATGGAGAAGTCCAATGACCTGCGTGTCCTTGGTGGGGTGGGAGGGGGAGTTGAAGTTTTGAGCCACGGGGTGGTTGGGTTGGTTGGTCCAGGTGTCCCAGAGGTGTTCTCTGAAACGTTCCACAAGTAGGCAGCCTCTCTCCCCAAAATAGAGGAGGCCACATCGGGTGCAGCGGATGCAGTAAATGATGTGTGTGAGGGTGCAGGTGAATTTGTGGCGGATATGGAAGGATCCCTTGGGGCCTTGGAGGGAAGTAAGGGGGGAGGTGTGGGCGCAGGTTTTGCATTTCTTGCGGTTGCAGGGGAAAGTGCTGGGAGTGGAGGTTGGGTTGGTGGGGGGTGTGGACCTGATGAGGGAGTCACAGAGGGAGTGGTCTTTTTGGAGCGCTGATAGGGGAGGGGAGGGGAGGGAAATATATCCCTGATGGTGGGGTCTGTCTGGAGGTGACGGAAATGACGACGG
The DNA here is from genome assembly GCF_037043375.1 of Chiloscyllium plagiosum. NCBI lineage: Eukaryota > Metazoa > Chordata > Chondrichthyes > Orectolobiformes > Hemiscylliidae > Chiloscyllium > Chiloscyllium plagiosum. The sequence continues at coordinate 9,604,980 of NW_028270183.1, forward strand.
ATGATACGATGTATATGGAGGTTGGTGGGGTGGTAGGTGAGGACCAGTGGGGTTCTGTCCTGGTGGCGATTGGAGGGGCGGGGCTCAAGGGCGGAGGAGCGGGAAGTGGAGGAGGGCATCGTCGATCACGTCTGGGGGGAAATTGTGGTCTTTGAAGAAGGAGGCCATCTGGGTTGTACGGTATTGGAACTGGTCCTTCTGGGAGCTACGGTATTGGAACTGGTCCTCCTGGGAGCTACGGTATTGGAACTGGTCCTCCTGGGAGGACCAGTTCCAATACCGTACAACCCAGATGGCCTCCTTCTTCAAAGACCACAATTTCCCCCCAGGCGTGATCGACGATGCCCTCCACCACATCTCCTCCACTTCCTGCTCCTCCGCCCTTGAGCCCCGCCCCTCCAATCGCCACCAGGACAGAACCCCACTGGTCCTCACCTACCACCCCACCAACCTCCATGTACATCGTATCATCCGTCGTCATTCCTGAAGAAGGGCTCATGCCCGAAACGTCGATTCTTCTGCTCCTTGGATGTTGCCTGACCTGCTGCGCTTTTCCAGCAACACATTTTCACTTCAGTTCTCAAAGTCAGATTAGATACAGATTAAAAAAGAAATCTTCCCCAATTATGCATCTTGACAGAATGCAGCTTGGAGTCTCTTATAGTTCTGGCTCATGGCAAAGTCTCTACTCCACATGCTTCACTATTGCCCTTCCATTCTTCACAGGCTCCTTGATGCTTACAGTGAATTCTGTTCCTTCTCTTTCTTTTGCTGTCTGGAGACTAAAGGAAGTGAATATCTCTGTGGAGCTCTCACACATCCACAAAGCAAACTGAAAGGAGTTACAACGTAACTATTGCTACACAGAGGTACTTGAACACACCACAATCTCATATCGCGAGGCAACATAACTAATATCTGAACCTTGGAGGAGATCCACACGAAAAACTTTGAGAATTATTCCATTTATAAGCTTTGCTTAAAGCTGAAGGCAGATATTTTAATGGTCCTGTGACTCGTGTAGTCTATACTCGGGAGGAAAACTAATGGGGATGGCAACGCTTAGTGAAAGCTAAACAATGGTACAACTCAGTATGTAATTCATGGGGGAAATTGTTTCACATTTCATATTCAAGGCTGCTAACTTACAACCTCCCCAGCAACCCCCACGCCTACTGCAGAATTGAAGGTCAGGAGTATATTAGCACTGGTGCGATGTCAATAGTGACAGTGACAGGCTTGATTGAGCATTCTGATTAACTGGATGAGTAAAATGGACCCAAGGACAATCCTTACCTTTGGGAACCTTTCTTTGTAGACATGGTTCATCATCACTATTTCATTGTCATAGCAGGAAGGAGAGCGGCCAGGGCTGCAATGAATTGCATTAGAATTAGAATTAGATTTTATTGTTACGTATTCAAGTACGGGAGTACAGAAGTACAATGAAAAGTGTACAAAGTAGCCATTCCCGGCACCATCTTAGATATAAAGGTACCTCGGTACAAAAATAGAAAAATAAAGAAATAAGTTAAAAAGTTCAACATTACAGTTCTTCACAGCATAAAGTAGAAAAATAAATAAATAAAGTTAAAAGTTAAATATTATAGTCTTTCTTAAGCCATAAGCTCCACACTGGGCTTGTCCCATGAGGCTTTGTTCTCTTTTACACTGGGCACATTTTCACCCACACTAGGCTAATGTCCACCCAGGCCTGCGATAGTTAGTCCATCAAACCCATGGATAAATGCCTCCTCTAACACTGACTTCAAATGGCTCTGCTTTTACTCTCTTGGTAGGCGTTACATTTTATTGTCTTGAGGGGTTAGTCATAAATAACTGCTTGAACTGACTAGTTTTTCAGTGAGTATTCAGATTCAGTGTCATCAAAAGAAGGTCAAAAAGTGGTGGGTATCAACTCACAATGACTGTTATTAGAACATAGATCAGTATTCTTAGTGTCTTTTGAGTGAGAGACAAGAAGTGCCATTTAAAGGAAATCTGTGCAAAAGCGAAATCTCTTCTGAAATTTCCTAAAATGGGTGTTCACCATCTCAGTCCTCTAGCCCTATTAATCCACAGTTAACAAAATGTGTGTTTCCAGGTTTACTGTCCCAATTGTGGGAGCACAGGGACATCTACATCACCACTGCCATATCCTAAGAAAACTAATTTTATTGAGAGACAGACCTTAATGTGGCTCAATGGGTAACACTCGCACCTCTGATTGGAGTATTAATGGTTCAAGGCCCTTTCAACAGACCTGTGTTCAAGATCTAGAGACATTAGATCTTGTAGTAAAGAGGTGAAACCTCTTGGTGGAGTTAAAATGTCTGAAAGGAGGAGTGTTCTCCCTGGTGCACTGGCTAACAACTATCCTTCAGTGAACATCACAAAAAACATTATATTGTCATTTAAGTTCCATTTAAGGGATGTTGCTATATGAAAACTCATTGATGGTTTCTGCAAGTGATAAGACATAAATAAAGTGCTTCGTTGGCCGTAAAACACCACAGGATGCCATGAGAGGTACTATATAAATGCACCCTTTGTTTTCATTCTGCCACAGAATGTGGGTGGCACTACAGATCACAGGATTTAATGCCTATCTTGAATTGCCGTTAAAGAGCTGGTGGTGAGCTGCTGTTTTGAATTTCTGCAGTTCATCCTGTACAACCACAGATACAGGGCTGCTGGGAAAGGTGTTGCAGGATTTGTGTTTCATGACAAAGATTCATGATAGAGAAGGAATAGCGATGTAGTTCCAATTCAGGACACTAGGTGGCTTGGAAGGAATCTCACTTTACTGGATCTGAACCTCAGCAATGGGTAAAGCACTTCTCTTTCCAGGGTTTGCCCTTGTCCGACAGATCATCCTGATTGTCACCGTGATAATCTTCCTGCTTTACATACCTGTTATTTTCCAGGGTGGGAGTTTATCATACAATCTGTTAATTAGTAGACAACACTATGTCATGATTTGGAGATGCCGGTGTTGGACTGGGGTGTACAAAGTTAAAAATCACACAACACCAGGTTATAGTCCAACAGGTTTAATTGTGCTTCCAATTAAACCTGTTGGACTATAACCTGGTGTTGTGTGATTTTTAACTTTGAACACTATGGCCTAAGTGATACATAGCACTCTCCGAGGTGCTGAAATGTTCATTCACACTGGGCAGATACTTGTTTGGCTTGTGTGGGAATGTGTGTTGCCTGGAAAATGATTGCATTCCATTTGCAATTGAATCTTCTAGAAAGTAGGATAAAAGTGACTGAAACACATGTGGAATTCAATAGCACAAAGGAGCATGAAGCAAGCAATGATTGAGCTCAATGGGTCTTCTATTTTTTGTCATTTACAAAAATGATTTGGATGCGAGCATAAAAGGTACAGTTAGTAAGTTTGTAGATGACATCAAAATTGGAGGTGTAGTGGATAGCGAAGAGGGTTACCTCAGATTACAACAGGATCTTGACCAGATGGGCATACGAATAGGAAGGATTTGGAGGGATATGGGTTGGGTGCTGGCAGGTGGGACTAGATTGGGTTGGGATATCTGGTCGGCATGGACGGGTTGGACCGAAGGGTCTGTTTCCATGCTGTACATCTCTATGACTCCATGACTCTATCACACACAGGAGAAAGTGAGGACTGCAAATGCTGGAGAGTCAGAGTCAAAAAGTGTGGCGCTGGAAAAGCACAGCAGGTCAGGCAGCATCCGAGGAGGAGGAGAGTTGATGTTTCAGGCATAAGCTCTTCATCAGGAATGTGGGGGGAATGTTGAGAGACAAATAGGTGGGGTGGTAGGGCTGGGGGGAAGGTAGCTTGGAAGGCGATAGGTAGATGCAAGTGGGGAGTGATGGTGATAGGTCAGAGTGGAGAGTGGAGCAGATAGATAGGAAGGAAGATGGACAGGTGGGACAATTCAAGAGGGCAGTTGGAGGGTTGGATCTGGGATGACGTGGGGAGAGAGGAGATGAGGAAACTGGTGAAATCCACATTGACACCATGGGGTTGGAGGGTCCTAAGGCGGGAGATGAGGCATTCTTCCTCCAGGCATCAGGTGGTTAGGAGTTGGCAATGGAGGAGGCCCAGAACTTGCATGCCCTTTGGCAGAGTGGGAAAGGGGAATTGAAGTGGTCGGGCACAGGGCAGTGGGGTTGTTTGTTGTGTGTGTCCCAGAGACAGGATGCCAATTCGTGTTTCAGAGAACATCTCTGGGCGCTGTCATAACACTTCAAAGGCTCCTCTGATGGCACCTTCCAACTCCTTCCACCCTCCCTTCAACAGTCTTCATGACTTAGAAGGATAAGGGCAGCATATGTATGGGAAGACCACCCCTTGCAACTTCCCCTCCAAGCCACATGCCATCCTGACTTGGAAATATATCACTGTGCCTTCAGCATCGCCGGGTCAATATCCTGATTCTTCCTGCACCATGGGCAAATGTACACCACAAGGGACTGCAGCGGTTTCAGAAGGTAGCTCATCACCACCGTCTAAAGGGCAATTGGCGGTGGATAACAAATGCTGGCTCACTCTGCAATGTTCATAATCTGAATACCCACAAGAATTAATGCAAAGAGCTTAATTATGGAGGAAAACAGAGTAATAGATTCTCACATGGAGGGAGAGTTTTGACTGCAGAGAATATTGGGTCAATTAGGCTGACTCCAATGCTATAATCAGACATTAATCAGGCAAAGGACCATACCGTGCAACTTTGAAGAAAAGCAGGGGAGTTTTCACTGCTGTTCTGTCAATATTAATCCCTCAATCCCTAACTAAAAGTAGATTATCTGGACTTACTGCATTGCTGCTCATGGGAGCTTACTGTGTGCAAACTGCTTCCTCAATTACAGCAGCAACAACACTCTGAGATGTACCTTGCTGGGTTTAAAGTACTTTGGCTGTGAAATGTAAGGCTATCTTACCCTCATTTCATTTGTCAATGAACAAGGCTTGAGGGGGCAACTGAACCAATGCTGCCCACTTGTGGTCGAAATGGCCCACGGTTCATTGCTGGAGATTCCAAAATGGTGGATCAGACTGCAAGTACTGACCTGAGACTCCGAGACCGTGGCCGCACTGCTGGAGAGCGTCGCCCGCCATCATCATCAGTGATGCTCTCGGTACTGCCAAAGTGTTTGGACAGGAAGTGCAGTTCATCCACTGTGGGTTGGAAGGGCAACTGATGAAGCTTCTCCTGTGACGAGCATGATGACTGCAGTGTTTCAATGCAAACAACAAGACACAAATATGAGAGGAGATCCAGCAACCTAAAATGAGCAAAACATGCTTTCCTTCCTTTCCTAAGGCATTGCTGACATAAGGCCTAAAGTATACTCATTGTCCAACCATTAGGTTTAAGTCTGAACACTTACACTGGAATTCAAGTTTCTTCACTCCAACTCCCACATCCAGGAGGGGGGCAGAGGAAAAGGAGGAGACCATTCAATGTCTTCATGCAATTAGACGATGTATGGGAGACATAGATAGGATAGACAGGAAGACATTTTACCCCTTGGTCAAGGGTTCAGTGATTAGAGGGCAGGATTATTGTAGTTAAGTATCGAAAATGTGGTGCTGGCAAACCATAAAAGGTCAGGCAGCATCCGAGGGGCAGGAGAATCGACGTTTCAGGAAAGAGTCCTTCATCAGAATGTCCTCGGATGCTGCCTGACCTGCTGTACTTTTCTGGCAGTATACTCTAGACTCTGATCTCCAGCATCTGCAGTCCTCACTTTCTCCTTAAGGTAGTTAAGTGTTTGTTTTTGACTGGCACAGACTCAGTGGGCTGACGGGCCTTTTCTCGGAGCTGTAGAGCTCTATGACTCTATGACTATGATTGTACCTCAAATCTGTAACACTTGCTAGCTCCAAATCTCCTTAAGATCCTTACCAACACAAACCTAGCAACCCTAATCTTGAAAGCACTAACTGTCCACAGCTCCTTTGTGAGACAGGAGTTTCCAGATTTGCAAGACCCTCTGTGGGAAGAAGTCTTTCCTGACTTCCCTCCTGAATAAGCTGGCTCTTAATGTTATGTCCTCTCATTCTTAATTCCTCCAATACTTTCACTATTTCCATCCTATCGGGAACTTTTTAATATTTTAAACACCTTGAACAATTAGCCATCACTCTTATAAACCCAAGGATAGACAAGCTAGGTTTATGTAACCTGCCCTCAACATTCAACCCTCTAGAGCTCTGTTATCATTCAGAGTGTTAGATGGAGAGAAACTAGGAGTGAAGAGGTTTGGACTGTTTCAATATATAAATCATTTAAATTGGTGCACAAAGCTTTCAAAACAACTAGTGGATTGTTAGCTGTTATCTCAAGGAGGGGGAGCGGGCTGAAATACAAAGGGCAGGATGTCGTGCTTTGAGTGTGTACAGTTTTGGGTCAGATCCTATTTAGAATGCTATGTTAACATTGTTAACTCAGTCAGCCTTGGTGAAAGGGGAGCTCATATCTAACAGAAAGATATTGGCGGTTAGGCCACAAGAGTTTCATTTTTACTAAATAATTGGAAAGCAGTTGTGCGTTTTAGTTGAATGTCAGAAGATTAAAGCTTTTCTCTTTTCTTTCAAGACTACCTTGCATCTGAAGTGTGATATTTACAATATGCTGCACAGTAATGTCTACTGTATACTCACACACAATTTAGTGAAACATATACATTCTTCTGATGTCATACCATAGACATCTTAAACTCCTGCTGGAAAATGGAACGCCCAAGGCCAAACCAACAGTCATTACATTGTCCCTCGCCATTTCTGTAGCCTCTGAGGTCTCTGTCCTCCTTAATTCCAGCCTCTGAACATCCCTGAATTTCATTGCTCCACATGTGGTGGCCATATCTTTAACCTTCCGGGCCTTAAAGCTGGACTTCCCTCCCTAAACCCTTCCACCGCTCTCTCCTCTTTTAAAACTCTGCTTCAAACTGACCTTTTTGACCAATCTTTGGTCATACGTCCCTAATATCTCATGTGACTCAGTCAATCTGCTTTGGTAACACTCCTATGAAATGCCTTCAGATGTTTTACTAGGGAGGTGATGGCCGGATGGTATAATTACTGGACCTATTAATCAAGAAACCTAGGTACCGTTTTGGGGAAATGGGTTCAAATGGTAAATGGCAAAACTTGAATTCACTAAAAATCTGGAATTAAGAATCCAGTGGTGACCTTGAAATGATTGTTGGTAAAGCCCATTTGGTTTACAATTGTCCTTCTGAGGAAATGGCATCCTTACCTGGTCTGTCCTTTATGTAACTCCACAGCCCTAAGAAATGCGGCTGACTCTTATATGCCCTCTGGACAATTAGGGATGGACAATAAACTCTGGCCTAACCAACGACACCCACATCACGTGAATGAATTTAAAAGAAGTCAAAGGTGTTATATAAATCCAAGTGGCTGTTATTGAGTGAAAGTGCCAAGTTACAATGGCTCAGCAATAGAGTACATCATAGCAATGACATGAACCACAGCTGGCTCTTTATGCATGTACTAAAGGTCAGAGTGAGAGAGGTATCACATACAGACACGGTGGAGCTGGGAGTGTTGGTCCCATATCCCGAGGATGGCAATGAGGCGAGGGACCATCGACGTCCATCTGCCCTGGAAAAGCAATAGGAGGCATTATACAGAACAACATACATAGTCACTTTTCAGTCTTAAAGCAGTAACATCTTACAACCCTTATTAGCATCTTGATTATATTGGCAGTTCTTCGATTGCCTGCTGACAGTCTGGCCAAATATGTATTTTTACAGGGATCAATAAACTTCAAAGCAGAATTGTTCACTTAATGGGGCTTGCAGGCAAACAGTATAATGTTTCATTCTGAACTCTAGTGGCTCCATACCTCAACAGTGCAGCATTGGCTTCAATTACAAGCAAACTGAAGAAGGTGGCAGGGAGGCAGAATGAGCAGAATTAGGCTATTCAGCCCATCGAGTTTGTTCCACCATTAAATCATGGCTGATACCTCAAACTTTTAATCTCTGCTCAGCACAAATAAAAACTTCAATCCTCAACCTTGTTTTTGAAGGTTTCAGAAGCAACAAATGAGAATTTCCATCTCGGAATGAAAACTAAAATAATGGGAGGAGAATTCAGGCTTGCACTTTAACCTTGGGTGTGACCTTCCTGAACACATGGTACTTTCTATTCTTCCTTTAAATTACAGACCATTAGCCCTTTCATTATTTCTTTTTCTTTTATGACTCCAATTGCAGAGTTTTCAAATATTAATGCATTAAATTGTGCTAATTTATTCTGCTGATGTCACTAGGGAGACAGAGTCGCAACCTTTCTAAATGAGAGAAAGAAATTAGATCAATGTTTCACTTTTTACTCTGTCTGAAAGGGACTCAATTTCAGCATTTAAAACAGCAATGCCTCAAAACACACACTCACACATGCACAGAGTCTTGCACGCACACACACAGTCACGTGCACACACACATACACATACACACACAGTCATGCAGTCACTCACACACACCCTCACACACACACACACACTCACATGCACACGCAAACATACACACTCAGATGCACAATCAGTACTGAGGGGTAAAAATTCCTTCAGTCAATGTCTGCAGTGTGTTAGTGAAAGATTTGATTTCTCCTCGTTCATTTCAGAATGGAAGACCTTTCTGGAGTCCGATTTTGTGATGTTCCTCAAAATAGTGAATTCTTGACATTACACAATTGCTGCAAGAGGAATTCTTGCCCCTGTGTGAGTGGGGGACCCACATCCCCAAATGTCAGGAAGAAAACCAAAGCAGCAACACAATTCCAGCCAGTGCCAAAATATAGCACAGAGTCCAGTGAATTTCTGCAGTGCATTTTTGTAAATGGTACACACTGCTGCTACTGAGTGCCGGTGGTGAAGGGGACAAATGGTTGTGGATGGGGGTACCAATCAATCTGGTTGCTTTGTCCTGGATGGTACTAAGCTTCTTGAGTGTTGTTCGAGCTGCACTATGACAGACAAATAAAAAGTATTCCATCATCATTCCTGATTTGTGCCTTCTAGGTCGTGTGCAGGCTTTAAGGAAACAGGAGGTGGGTTACTTGGGAGAAATCCTAGTCTCTGACTTGCTCTTGTAGTCACTGTAGTCCAGTTGAGGTTCTGATGAACAGTAACCCTCAGGGTGCTAATAGCGATGGTAATGCCATTAAATGTCAAGGGGTGATGGTTAGATTCATTCTTGTTGGAGACGGTCATTGCCTGGCATTTCTGTGGCACAATTGTTACTTGCCACTTGTCAGCCCAGACCTAGATACTATTGGGTCTTGTTACATTTCCACATGGACTGCTTCTGTATCTGACAGTCATAAATGATGCTGAACATTGTGCAATCATCAGTGAACATTTCCACTTCTGATCTTATAATGGAGGGAAGATCATTGATGAAGCGGCTGAAGGTATTTGGGCCTAGGACTCTGAGGAACTCCAGCAGAAATGTCTTGGAGCTGACATGATTGGCCTCCAAAAACTACAACCATCCCTGGAATCAAGGGCTCCAGGACAAAATTCCACCCCTACACATATTCCTAATCAGATGCAGGCAGTCGTCTGTTTCAGGCAGTATCACCCATAATGTTCCAAAAGAGAGGCCTGAGATTGCTGAGAGAGCCAGGCTGTGGGTGAGTGAATGTGGGACGTGAGTTATGGGAGAGGGGTAAGGGGGCCTAGAGTAGTGACAGAGATTGTGGACTCCACCTCATTTCCTGGTGTCATGTCTTTCAAACAAACACTGAGTGCACATGCACACATACAAGCACACACACACACACGTGCGTGCGCACAAACACTTACGAACCCACACAGCTCACACATAAACACACACGTGCATGCATACATGTAGGCACACATACACAGACACACGTGCACATACAAGCCTGAGATGATTATCCTGTCCATCACTAACATGCATTAATTAATTACTTATCCACAGGGGGTGGGCCTCATTTGGTAGGTTGGGCATGAAGAGCATCCAGTCATCTTTCCACCCCAGGCTTAATCAGCTCAGAGGCAGGAAGAGAGCAGGATCCACTCCAGCACCCTCCAGCTAGTTCACATGTGGCTCGCTTCCAAATTTGCCATGGGGGAGGGCCTTAAAATCCATCCATGATGCCAAGTCTCAAATTTCGGAGAGTAAATTGTACATCAATTTTGCTTTTGACTTGTGGTCCTAAAGCACTTGCTGAGTGCAGTGGAAATTCCATCACAACCAAGCCTGATCTTGCCCGCTATCCCCTCAACATCACTTCCAGTATCAGCCGTGGTTCAGTGGGCAGTCCTGATGCTATGGTTCAAATCTCACAACATTGAGCCCAATGCAGTACTGAAGGAGGGCTACACTACCAGACATTCAGATGAGACAATAAAGTTCTACCTTCTCAAATAAGGCTCCAATCTTTGAAACTTCAAATAAGTTTTCTCCCCTGCTTTTGGTGTCCTAGCCAATATTTGCAACTCATACTAAACAGTCATTATCTCGAAATAATTTAGTTTCTGACTATGGGAGCTTGCTGTGAGTAAATTGGCTGACATGTTTAAACATTCCATCCATGACTAATATTGCAAATATATATTATTGGTTGGAAGATGCTTTCTGACATTTTGAAAGTAATTCTTTCCTTATTTGTGCAGGGTCATTGAGTTGGTTTAGTTGCCAATTCATCAATCTTAAAAGCATAACACATCAAAAGTTAGCATGCATCACACACACACACACACACACACACACACACACACACACACACACACACACACACACACACACACACACACACACACACACACACACACACACACACACACACACACACACACACACACACACGATAAAGGGAAGCCTGGTCACACAACACCATCAACTGAGAGGACCAATGGACCACATTCCACAAGGCTGCCACCTTCAGCCAGTTCACAGAGCTGAGCACAGCATCAGAGCTAACACAGCCACAACACAGACTGGAGTTACCTGTCAGTGCGATGACCGTGGCTGAAAGGAAAGAAACAGGTTAAGCCGTTGAGAAACAAGAGTGGAGAAAGGTACAGAGCAAAAACATTGATGACCCTGTCATGCGCTCACCCTCGATACAGGCTACCTTCCTGAGGTTAATCGCCACTTTGCTCACTGCATAAATACCTGGTCTCGAAAGGAATGAAAATTATAATAGTGCTTGCCAGTGTTGATATTCTCCTGAAAGTGCTAATCTTATCAAGTGGAGTCCTGCATTGTGCCTCAGTGCCCTGAAGAGAGGGAGTATGGTGGGGACAATCATTCAGTATTGGCAGCTGATTATTGTACGAGGTAAAAACAATGACTGCAGATGCTGGAAACCAGATTCTGGATTAGTGGTGCTGGAAGAGCACAGCAGTTCAGGCAGCATCCGAGGAGCTTCAAAATCGACATTTCGGGCAAAAGCCCTTTTATTCCTGATGAAGGGCTTTTGCCCGAAACGTCGATTTCGAAGCTCCTTGGATGCTGCCTGAACTGCTGTGCTCTTCCAGCACCAATAATCCAGAAGCTGATTATTGTAGTCAATACTTGCTCAAAACAGGGGTGCATGTCAGTTTTGATTTGAATGTGATGCTTCTGCAGTTGAATAGTCTGCACTCACATCCAGAATGACCTATTGGCCAAAGATTCTGCAGCCCTTGTTGTTACAACCAAACCATGTTAGAACCAGCAAGGTCACAAGTGAAAATAGAAGAGACCAAAAGATTCACAATGAGTGTGGAATTGATGGAGGAAACACCACCTCCTTTTAAGCGAGATGTTAAAGCAGAACAAACTGTTATAATTTTGCAAAACATATCTTGTCGATGTACGTCCCATTTCATAAAATGAGGGCAAACTCCAGACTGCGACTCTCCCACTTGCTCCCTCTGCTAAAAGAACGTATAGAACTATGTTTAGATATAGTCATGGAATTCTTCTGGGTGTCTTGGGCTAACATCTATTCTTCAGCCAAAAGGTAAAACCAGGTGAAACTGGTCATTTGTTTCACAGCTGCTCATGGGAGCTTGCTGTGTACAAATTAGCTGCCACCCTTCCTACGTTACAACAGTGACTAGCCTTAAAACAATATTTCATTGGCTGCAGAGCCCTTTGGGACACTCTGTGAAATCCTGTTGTAAAACACAAGGCTATTTTTCCTATGGAGCATTTGAGGGTTGTGTACTAAACATAGCTCAATGATTATAGCCTACAGTTCAGCCTCACTTACACTGTACTCATCTAGACCACTCTGACAGTCACACATAAACACACAATTCTATCACCAATTTGCACTTACTCTCTCCCAACATATCGCACAAAGACACACACATGAAATATACATACACTAATAACACACACACTCGCATGACAAACACACACTCACTGATGGTGCACACATTCATGCATGCACACATACTGATGACATATATGCATGATAGACATACTCACGTGACATGCACATATGCTGATGTACACATGCATGCACACACATACTGATGACATATGCATCATAAACACACTATCACATGGCATACACACTGACAACACACATACATGACACACAACATGCACACGTAAAACATACAAAGACGGTGCACACATTGATGACATACAGACATTGATGGCACACATGACTCAACACATACACCCACAATACATGACAAATACACACATATACAATGCACACTCACATAACACAGAGTTTGCAAGTACAGATATAGCTACTGTCCACTGATAACAATCAGTTAACTGTCAAGGTTTGGAAGTTTAATTATCTCCTTGAGACCAACTGTCCTATATGTAAATTCTCTGAGCACTCTCAAACATGACTCAATGTTCCATATTTTATTAATTCTGTCATGTTACATCCCTGCAAAAAGACAGTTTGCCAGTAAAGCCTCTTGAGTACCACAGCACAACATCAGTATCCGTGTGCAGTAGTCAATTTGCATTCATATTAATTTATTCCACAAAATTATTGAAGGGTGGGATTTGACCTTTTCTTTTTGCTTTCAGTGAATGTTAAGATCCTTTGCCCAAATGCAGTCAAGGACACACAATCAAGAACAAACTCCCAGACCAATCCTGGAATTAGAGTTTGGGATTCTGAGTTGTTTCCTCCCCTGGTTTTCCACAAATTGCCATATCAACTTTCTCAAACTGTGCTGCCTAATCATAACGATAGGACCAATGCCCATGTCTCAGAGAGACAACTGAAAATTGTCACCCCACCCACACCTCACCACCACCACCACCACCACTAGCAGCAGCGCAGTAAGATCTGCCCTCACCTTCGAGAGGTCACAAATGAGAAGTGTGCGGGTGCGTTAGGAGAGAAGTTCCGTGGACTGTCCAAGGGACTGCTGCCTGAACAAAAGGAACAAAGTAAGGAAAGGTCAATTATCAAAATTATTTACATTCAAATCATTAACAGGAAGACTGTCTAAACATTGGAGCTGAAACCAGAAACACCAGATGTTAAATGGATACAATGTCGTCAAATGTAGTGATGGGCCCGATGCCAGGGAAGTCCAGACACAAACTGAATTGTGTAGATCAATTGTTAAAGTGTCTGCCTATCTAAATAGAGTGGAGGGTGTGAAGGGTTATCATGAGCTACTGCTGACTGATAGTAAGGTGTTTATTGACAGCTCTCATCACCTATATAATAGGCGTAACGTCATTATGGCAGAGAAGAAAGCTGTTTGAGCCTCACTTCTTTGCTCCCCTTACCCTGCAATCACAGAAAATGTAACGTATGCCCATTCACCTCCTCCCTCCACAGTGTCTAAGGCTCCAAACACATCTTCTAGGTAAGGCAGCGTTTTACTTGCACATCTTTTGCGGGACTCTGTGCTCTACGTTCTGCTCCCCAGGACGCACACCGAGACAAACATCGACTGCGCCTGGAGAACCATCAACTTGGTGAAAGACGCTCTTTGGTCTGCCTGAAACTTGCTGGTCTTCCAGTTGAAACAGTTGACTCCGACTGGGTGTTGCAGACTGACACATTCCAAGGACTTCTTGATGAAGGACAAATTAAAGCTTGGGGCAATTACCACCAAGGTCTTTCTGCCAAGGTATAACGGGGGTCTGTTCAGCTATCAGACCCTCCCAATGCCTATATGTTAATTATAAGTTAGAGAAAGCCAAACCACAATGTTTGTTTTTCTCTCTGTAAGTAAAGACGGTTTAGATCTGAATGGTTTCATTAACTGTGTATGTACGTAAAGATTTCCTTCCATGAATAAAGTATAATTTTCAATAAAAGATATCTTTCAATTTAGTCTATTGTATTCAATGCTCAACAAGGAATTAGTGAGGACTGCAGATGCTGGAGAAGTCGATAAAGTGTGGTGCTGGGAAAAGCACAGCAGGTCAGGCAGCATCCGAGGAGCAAGAGAGTTCTCATTTCAGGCTTGACCCTTCATCAGGACTCTCCTCAGATGCTGCCTGATCTGCTGTGCTCTTTCCAGCACCACACTTTACCAACGCTGTACTCAATGCTCACAATGCGGTCAGTCTCCTTTATATTGGCAAGACCAAACACAGATTTGGTGACCGTTACCCTGGGACTGACTCTGACCTTCCAGTTGCTTACCAGTTCAATCAACCTCCTTGCTCTCATGCTAAAGCTTCTGTCCTGGACCAACAACAGTGTTCCAATGAAGCACAATACAAGCACAAGAACCAACTCCTCATTTTCTAGGTCCCAATATTGAATTCCATAAATTCAGAAAATAACTGCATGTTGACTGTCCTCTATTTCTCTCACATCACCTCTCTCTCACCACCCCCACGTTCCCCACCCCCTCTAACCCACGGCCTTAGTCTTACATGTATAATAAATCAAAGAACTGCAATTGGGTGGACTTGCCATGCTGAACTGCCCATGGTGGGCAGCGATGTCTACGTTAGGTGGATTGGCCATGGGATGTGCAGGAATGTCTAGGTTAGGTTGATGGGCCATGGGATGTGCAGGGTTACAGGGATAGGGTGAGTGGGATGGAACGCTCTTCGAGGGGTCAGAGTGGACCTGATGGGCCAATCAGTTTGCTTCCACACTATAAGGATTCTATGATCCTGAAGATGTTAAAAATAAAAAGTGCTGAAGATACTCAGTTGGTGTGGCAGCATCTCTGGAGGCAGATACAGGATTAACATTTCAAGTCCAGTGACATTCTGAAAGAGGGTCACTGGACTCAAACCATTAACCTGCTTTCTCTCCACAGATGTTGCCAGACATGCTGAGTTCTTCCACTATTCACTGCTTTCATTTCAGATTTCCAGCACCCTCAGTATTTCACTTTTACACATGTGCTATTTGACACATCTAGTCCATGGGATCCCAACAACAGTCTCACTGCCTTTTACAGGGACTGGGAGAAAATAAACAGAATCTAGATAGAGATAACTGAATTAATCTTAAAGTCACAGTAACTCACGGGCACTTGGCTCTGCCCAGTACATATTTTGTACTTCCCTCTGCACTCACTCCCAAAGACAAGACCAGATTTCCTGGCACTCCCAAAATAAAACAGTGTAAATGAATAAAATTAAAGTATAAGCAGGGAGCTCACGTCAAGGTCAGTGTGCAAGTGCAGCAGCCTGATTAGCAGCAGAAAGTGCCAGACACCTGCAAACATCAAAAGAGGATGAGTTTAATAAGTAGATTACAAATTTCCCATCCCAAACACTTTCTTCTCATTATGGTGCATGTGATTATGTTCGTTGTGATGAATCACTTGGCAGCAATCAGCTGCCACACTTGTAGGGAAGATTTATAGCAGAGATTTTTTTTATTTCAAAAACTCTTTAATTGTGGAGAATAAGTCATATCTCCTTGCTTCTGGTAGTGGTTTTGGACAGACAAAACTTTAGCATATCATTCATTCCGTGCAGGGCCGGATGGAGTGTGATGATTCTATTTTCACTCCTCAAACATTTAACCACATATCTAGTCTAGATAGTAATTAGCAGTAATGTCATGGACTGGTAATGCAGAGGCCCAGGCTAACAGTCTGGGGATTTAGCTTCACCCACCATCATGGGAGCAAGTAGAATGCTAATTAATCAATACATCTGGAATTCAGTTTCAGTGATGGTGACCATGACAACTATAACTGAATGCTGTAAAAACCTAATTGCTTCACTTATTAAAAATTAGTGAGGACCATCCTTACCTGGTCTGGCCTACATGTGACTCAAAACCCACAACATGGTTAACTCTTAACTGCTCTCTAAAGTGACCTAACAATTGTGATAAATATTTATATTATGCATTATTACCATTTGGGATTTAGATTTTGTTTTAAATAGAGGCAGATGTGTACTTTCAGTTCTGTTAAGGTATTTGTTTTAGAGAGGTCAGAAGGTAATTTCGAACAGTGAACAGGAGACATCATTTCCAGCAAGTCATGTGATTCTGCCAACTGCCTGGGAGAACACCTGGGGTGTTGATGGATGAGTTGTATATACTGCTGAGTAATGGCAGACAGAAAGAAAATAGATCAGAGTCTCGAATCAGGGGCTAGGTTTTGATCTCACTTTGAAAGAATGAGGATTCAGTTCAGACGGAAGAATTGTTTCCTCCCAGCAGGGGAATCTCGTTCGCAGTTCAGGGAACTGGTCAACCTACTAGGAGTGGGTTAAGTCTGTGAAGCTTCAAGCCGGGGAGACTTTTTACAGAAGCTGTCTGGACTGAAAGGAGGTTTCTGCCATCATAATATCACAAAGGTTTAATGCCAGCATGCGTGGAAATACATTGTAAACCTGTCTCCGCAATCCAAGAAGGCGACCTGAAAAAATGTCAGCAAAGAAGGAAATTAAAGGATTAGAACAGGAGTGATATTTCTCTGGGATTGAATATCTGTAAAAGGATAGTTTTGGTAAACAGATTGAAACTTTGCTTTGCTGTTAGCATTATGATCTTTATAAACTGTTATATGTGCAGTTTTGTTTTTTATGTGATAAACTTGTGTTATTTTGTTAAAGACCACATGCAGCCTCATGTATATATGTTCAATACCTAACCACTACAATAACCAACTGAAAAAAAATTAAACTTAAAACTATCTTCTGACTCTGACTTAACCATTAGCTAGCATAGGCAATCAGAAATGGGCAACACATATTCAGGAGTCGGGGGAAGGTTGGGCTTAAGGTTAAGGTTAAGATTGGGGTTGGGGCCAGGGTGGTGTTATGTGGGTGGTGTTTGCAATAGAAATCAGCCAGCGTTAAGATTCGGGAGCACAGGATCAGGACCCTGTGCTGGAAATTAAGCTCTTGTGAACCTGCAACAAAAGCAAGTTAAGGGTTCTCTCTGATACCTCCCACAGTTGAATAGTTTCACAGCCCAGGTTAGCACATGAAGAATGGGTTATGGTCTTACTTATCCATAAACCATATGGTTGCTACCTTCAGGAATCAAGATGGAAAACTGCAGGAAATTAAGTGAACTGCTTTACATCTCCTGCCATCATTGACATGGGTTCCAGGTTGGGACTGAAATGCTACAAGCAGAGGACATGGATTTAAAGTAATTGAGAAAAGAATCAGGCAGCTGTACCCAATTCTGAATGCCAACTTTGTGAAAACTGCCATGACTCTCTTGTGGTGCAGTGATAGTGACCCTACCCGTTAGCAGGGAGGCCTGAGTTCCAGTTCTACCTGTTTCATAAGTATGTAATAACATATGGAAGGCTGACTAGAAACATGAGTTGTGAAAACTGGCGCCATTTTAGTGGGGACTGCGGAGCAGGAAGGACTTAAAAAGGGAATCCCAACAGAGCATGAAGACTGAAAGGACAGCAGATGCTGTTAATCAAAAACCAAAACAGAAATTGCTGGAAAACCTCAGCAGGTCTGGCAGCATCTGTGGGGAGAAATCAGGGTTAACGTTTCAGGTCCAGTGACCCTTCCTCAGGACTGACAGGAGCATGTCAATTAGATTCATTAATGAGCTATTCAAAGGCAATTATCCCTGAGACACCAAGGATTTAATCATGGCTCAGGGCAGAAGGCAGTGGGGTAATTGTAATGTCACTACACTAATAATCCATGTTCTGGGGTTGTGGGTTCAAATCCTGCTATGACAGGTGGTGAAATTTGAATTGATAACAATCTAGTAGTTCAGGGATTTAACAGCACTCACACAGGTCTCACTCCTCCCCCTCACTCTCAAAGGCTGCCTGTCAAATTTTGTCTGTGGGGCGCCTTGTTGACAGACATGCAATGCCCTAATGAGAGGCCCCGAACCTGGAAGGTGGACATATTGAGTGGAGTTGGTTTCAGGTGGGCGGGCACAGGGTGGAGGGATGAAAGCTACCTCACCACCACCACCCTCATATCCTTCACCGTCTCCTCACTTTGTTAGCGTCCCTCTCCCCCAGTGGATCCAACGGCCCAGCATCAATCCCTGGTGGAGACCTGCATTACCTGCAGCAACCACTTCTTCCGGTGTCACTGCTGACAATGGAGAATTATCGGTCTGTAATTGGTCAGCAGCTCTTGGGGGAGGGATACCTGCACTGTGGGGACCTTGATCATGTTGGAAGCCAATTCATTGCCTCATTGCAGTTGGATTTCATTGGTACAAAGAGGTGGGACTTCCACCGATTCATCAACTAATGCCAGTTTTTAAATGCCCTCTGATGTTTCTTTGCCTGACTTTGCCCCCTCCTTATTTTGGAGATTAACCTTTAATTCCTGGAGACTTCAGAGCCAATCCTCGATGGATGTAAACCCAAATTCCATGAAGAGTTTAAGGACTATCCCACAGTTGCAGGTTTAAATTTCTCACCTCCACTTGTATTCCTCCCTACCCCCACTCAATCCCCTGAGCCTACCCCATCTGTTGCTGAGCAGCGAGGAATTGATGCCTTACCTAGATGGCCCGGGAGTGGTGAATGAGGTCGTGGGAGAGTTGGCGACGTGCTGGTCAGAATCAAGCTTTTCCTGTTGCTGGTTCGACAACTGTAACACAAAATCAGAGCAAAAAGATCTGTTACCATGTGCACATTTGTGGATCAGATGACTAAAAAGAATCATAGAATCATAGAGATGCACAGCACAGAAACAGACCCTTTGGTCCAACTCGTCCATGCTGACCAGAATTTCTAAATTGATCAACTGCCATTAGATAGCATCCCTCTAAACCTTTCCTAGGATTGGGCCAATCAACCTCTGAGCCTACCCCTGACTGAGCTGCACCCATATCCATCCCTCTCTGAGGAAGAGCTTGAAGAAGGGTCACTGGACTCAAAAACATGAACTCTGCTTCTCTCTCCACAGACACTGCCTGACCTGCTGAGTTTCTCCAGCATTCTCTTTGCTTGTTTCAGATTTCCAACATCCACAGTGTTTTGCTTTTATCCGTCCATCTCTGTCCGGTACCACAGACCATTGGCAACTAAAAGACCATTGGCAACTGTATACTTCCACCTCATTGGTGCATGAATATGACTGGCAAACCAGTGCATTTCTATTGACACCTGGTGATAGTTGACCCAGAAATTGTCTCACCCTATTGCTTGCTACTAATCAGAGAAACATAGAAATTGGAACTGGAGTAGGCCAATCAGCCCTTTGAGTTGCTCCACCATTTAATACGATCATGGCTGATCATCCAACTGAGTATCTTGTTCTGGCTTTCTCCTCATAACCTTTGATCCCCTAAGCTTGATGAACTATATCTAACTCTTTCCTGAAAACAAACTCCACCAGCAGCTGCAATGGGATTTAAATCCAGGTTCTCAGAGCATTACCTATATCCCTGGATTACTAGGCCGGTGACGGTAGCATGATGCCATTTCCCGCTTAGCCTATACCACCAGATCTATTGGAAGGAGGTACAGATTAATAATCAATCTACTTGAACATTTTCCAAACCCATGTTCTGTTTGCCAACAAGTCCAGAGGTGAGACTTGAACTGAGAGAAGGGATGCTACCCACTGCTTTGCAAGACCTCCACCCTACCTTTACTGCCTCATTACCCATACCAAGCAAAAAATCTGTCAGAGAACTCTGGCCATGGAGGTATCAAGCTCTGGATCAGAAGCTCAAACTCTCGTCTCAGGATTAGGCAGTTGTGGATTCAAGTCCCACACTGAGAACTAAACATTAAAATAAAGCTAGTATCATAAGACCATAAGACATAGGAGTGGAAGTAAGGCCATTCGGCCCATCGAGTACTCCAGTACAGAACTCACTGCACTGGCGGAGATGCAGTTGTACAGATTGGAAGTTAAAGTGATGCCTCATCTATCTCCTCATATGATGATGAAAGATCTTCCAGCACTGTTGTGAAAGGCAGGGAGGTTATCCTGATGTCCTGGCTAACAGTTATCCATTGGTCATCATCACTAAAACAGCTGTTGTCATTCTATCTGCTTACTGTGGGAGCTGGCTGTGGCATTTCCTACATTAACAAACATTGAGTGCTGTGAAAGCACTCTGCTGTAACGGGAAGGTAAAGTCACCATAGCCCCAGAGGACAATAGAACCACTCTCCTATTAGAGACAGAGAGAGAGATAACTAGTGATGGTTTAATCAGAGGGTCACCACATCTCAGCAGAGGGGAGATGCTGAGAGGGAGAGACCTTGATGGTCACCCCAGCCAGTGCAGGAATTAAACCACCACCAATGTTGGCATTACTCTGTACTGCAGGCCAGGTGTCCAGCCAGCTGAGCTAGCTCCACTATAAAGCACTTGGAAGATTGTAAAACATGCTGCATAAGTTTAAGTCTTTCTTTCTTGCCTCTTGCCCGAAGAGACACTTTAGATTGCAGAAATCCACTGCATGGAAGATGTGGGCGTAAGACCTGTCACTGCGTTGAGGCTGCTCGGGATAAGGTAAATCCAGTCTCCTGTGTAAACACTGGAACTCTCTCTCTCTCTCTGTGTCTGATACAGGGGTGCTCGCTGATTCACTGTCGCATCATGCTCCCAAAATAGGAACAAAAGACCCAGTAATTACAAAGGCTTCTTCGGCCAGACAAAGGTCTTAATCACATATCACTAAACGATAAGCCTTTCTCCTAACTTCAGAGTGTAACATCCACCCTTAGTGTTGCTCAGTTAATTAGAATCTCAGAGAACAGTTCCAAGCACCTTAGAGAGACTGAAGATCATTCACCAGAACAAACAACCCTCCCGAAAACACAGCAAATAATAACCTCTGTCACTCTCTTTCTTCAAGGAGACAAATTAATATCTAGCGGATAATGATTATCACAGCATTGTGTCATGAACACCTTTGAGCTGGAAGGGTTTATTGAAGAGAATTAACTCGAAAAGCAGCTCATTAAGTATCAGCTGCAAACCTCCGTCATGCCTGACTGTCACTCACAAGCCCACCAATCCTTTACAGTCTTTAGGAAGGAGTATCGTTTTTATTTGTTCAGTCACAGTTCCCTTTAGCAGTCATTGATATTGTGTTACACGGAGGAGGCTTTACTTAGAACAAAGCCCCAATTAGACCACACCTCGAGTTGCTGTGACCTCCACACCTACAGAAAGATTTGTATAGCCTTTCAGGGCAAATTTATTGGATGAAGCCTGGGCTCCGGGGATTACATTATGAGGAGGAATTACACAAACTGGAATTATATTCCCTGAAACAAACACAGAGAATGCTGGAGAAACTCAGCAGGTCTGGCAGCATTTATGAAGAGAGAAACAGTTAACATTTTGAGTCTGGAATGACTCTTCTTTGGAACTGTAAAAGCGCCATACTTGACTCAACATGTTAACTCGGTTTCTCTCTCCACAGAGGCTGACAGACTTGCTGAGTTTCCCCAGCAATTTTACTTTATGTTTTCAGTATCTGCAGTATTTTGCTACTTTATTCTCTGTAATTTAGAAGATGTTAATACTCACTATTTAACTAGAGTGGGGAACTTGCACCCCACAGCCCATTACCCCAAAACAATTTCAATACTCATTTTAACCCCTGTATAAAGAAGGTCTAGTGGTTTTATCACTGGACTGTTAATTCAGAGACCCAGATAACGTTCTGGGGAACCAAGTTCAAATCCTGCCAGGGGAGACGGTGGGATTTGAATTCAGTAAACATCCGGAATTAAGGATCTAATGATGACCATGAATCCCAATGCTGATTGTTGGAAAAACGCATCTGGCTCACTAATGCTGTTTAGGGAAGGAAGCTGCCATCCTTAGCTAGTCTGGCCTATATGTGACTCCAGACGCACAGCAATGTGATTGACTCTTAACTGCCCTGTTGGCAATTAAGCATTGTTATGGACCAGGCCAGACCCCCTCAAAACATTTCAAAACAGTAGCCCAGACCCTAACTCTGTGAGTTGTTTTATGGAGGTGTAACACGGATATCCCAGGAATGATGCAGTTGGTCAAACCATTTAGTTTTAAACAAAACACAATTTATTTACAAGATTACTGAATGAAGCACAAACAAAAGAGAATAGAATACTGTATGATTTAAACCATCCGAAAACCCAACAAATTATACCAACTTAACGTTGCTGTTCCCAATACTTGCAACAATCCCCATTAACACCCCTTGGCACAAAAGATAAAATCAAACCCAGGGTCTTAGAGGAGAGATGTCAGAGAGAGGGAGGATCAGCATCAACCTGCTTCTTTGGGTCCAGCAGCTTCACAACTGTCTGCCTGCTTTCTGTGAATAGCCAGACCAGACCAAACCAGAGAAAAGCTGAGCCAGGAGAACTGGCCACTCCCCTTTCATTGTACAAGTGTTTTTTTCACTTAAAAACCTTTTGCGTGAGGCAATATATGTTAGCTATCATCAAATTGGCCCCGAAACCCTTCAAACGTGGACTTTTTGGAGTTTGTGTCTTTTACAACGTCTCTGAAAAAAAAGCCAAAGACAACATAACCCTGTTAAAGGAGCAGCACCGTCACAGGATGGGCAATAAATGCTGCCTAGCCAGTGATGTCCTCATCCCGTGAATAAATTAAAAATAACACTATTAATGTAACCTGTAGGGAAGTAATTTAACCAGTCTTCTACTCAAAGCACTGCATCTCACACAACCAAAGCTAGAATTCTGATATTATGTTCAGACCTTTGGTTTAAGCCCTGACCCGTAACTGAACTATTCCATTGGATTCCCACTAACCAACCGAGCTGGACCCTGTCTCCAGTGTGAGAATCAGATACTCCCAAAAAAAGTAAACATGACAGGCTAAACAATAATTCAAGATTGTTGACACAAATATAAAACACTAAAGGGGTGAATAAATAAAGTTCTCAGTAGCCCATTTGATCTCATTCCTTCCGACCACCAGTCCACCACTTTTCTATATTATAACATTTATTTCTGAAGTAAATATAGTACAGTGCAAATTGTTAAATAAAGTGATTACGATGTTTCTGTAATGTAAAGGCTCTATATAAATGTAAGCTGTAATTAGACTGAATGACAATTTGCCCTGTCTGTAGTGATTGGAACAAGGTCAGCCAGTAGCATCCCAGATAAAATAACTGGGACTGTTAATCTGGCCCAATCAGGGAGTCCGGGCTGACATAAAAAGGATGAGTGTCAGACATACTGACATCCTAGTGCTTGACTCTGTATGAAGCAGAGCCACAGTCAAGAACTGTTTGTGCGTAAATACAGTGTGACTTGGTGATGGGATACTGGCCTTTGTGGAGTTATTTCCATGGCATTTTTAAAAATTCCTTCACTTGCTGGCTCAGGCAGCATTCATGTATTTATATAATAATGCAACACAAAAGGAGGCTATTCAGTCTGTTGTTCTTCTGCGAGCACTTTGGCAGAACTGTTCAACTAGTCCCACTCCCTTGGTCCTGCACCTTAGGACCACACTGCATTTCTTATCCTGTTGGAGGATCAAGAAAGTTCACTTTATTCCCAATTACTCTTTCAGTTTCGTTCCTGCTTTCTCATAAGCATGAGTTATGCACGATATAAGGAACTCGCAAAATGTGCCAAGGTGAAATCAGTAGTTGACTGCGAGGATGTTGTGTCAATAAGGATAGTGTTTCAGTCTGCAGGTTCAATCAGTACAAAACATCCAGTTATTAAAACTGGACACCAATCTAACCTTCTAATAGACACTTAATTCTGCACCAACTCTTTGATTCACTGCAGGAACATACCTCATGTATCCCCCACAGTGAGATGTCTTCTACAATCCTTTATTCCTGAGGTTTTGAGAGACCTGCACTAAGAAACAAAACAGCTGGCCTTGTTTACGTCTTGCTGTTAGTTCATCTGTGAAGTGCATTTCTCCTTTAATCAGACTGAGGGTTACCCACTTCCTTCCCAAAGCTGTCAGTGTTAAACAAATCTGACAGAATTTTCTGTTGTAAGAGCCTGGCATCTTGAAAAAATTGGGGACCTGTTCATTAAAAGCTAGGAGATTAAACTGACCATGCCTCCCAAAGTCGAGTGTGTGGTGCTAGAAAAGCACAGCAGGTCAAACAGCATCGAAGGAGCAGAAGAATCGAAGTTTCGGGCATAAGCCCTTCATCAGGAATGAGGTTGTGGGCCGAGGAGCTGAGAGATAAATGGGAGGGGGTAGGTGCTGGGGGAAAGTAGCTGGGAATGTGAAAGGTAGATAAAGATGGGGGTGAAAGTGATAGGTTGGAGAGGAGGGTGGATCGGATAGATGGGAAGGAAGATGGACTGGTCAAAAGAATGGTGCTGAGTTGGAGGCTTGGGACTGGAATAAATTGGGGGGTAGGGGAAATGAGGAAATTGATGTAATCCACATTGATCCGGTGTGGTTGCAGGCTCCCAAGGCGAAAGATGAGGTATTCTTCCTCCAGGCATTGGGTGGTTATGGTTTGGCGATGGAGGAGGCCCAGGACCCACATGTCCTTGGTGGAGTGGGAGGGGGAGTTGAATTGTTCAGCTACGGGGTGGTAGGGTTTATTGGTGTGGGTGTCCCAGAGATGTTCTCTGAAATGATCCGCAAGTTGGTGTCCTGTCTCTCCGATGTCCCAAACAGACCATATAATCCAGGACCCCGCATCATCATCAAGTCAAACTTCTAGAATGAAAGGTGTACGAGAATATGGGGTTATCCTATGAAGAGAGATGGAGTAGACTTGGCCTAGGCAGATTGAGAGGGTGGTCTGATATAAATATAAAGATTTATATGTGCACATTTATTGAAAGTGGCAGGGCAGGTGGTGAGAGCAGTAAGTAAAGCACACTATCCTCAGCTTTATTAATATGGACCTACTGTGCAAGAGCAAGGACATGATGTGAACTTGTATAAAACACTGGTCAGGCGTCAACTGGAGTACTGTCTGCAGTTCTGGGCGTTATACTATAGAAAGGATGTGACCTCATTGGAGAGAATGCAGAAGTGATTTACAAGAATGATTCCACAGATGAGCAACTTCAGTCATGAGGACAGATTGAAGAGGTTAGGACTGCTGTTCTTGGAGGGAAGATGGCTGAGAGGATGATAGCAGTTTTAAAAATCATGATGAGGCTGGATGAAGTAAAAGAGAGAAACTGTTCCCACTCAGAAAAGGAATAAAATCAAGAGGGCATTGATTTGAAGTGATTTACAAAAGAAGCAAGTGTGAATTTAAATTTGAATTTGAATTGAATCTATTGTCACGTGTACTGAGGCACAGTGAAAAGCTTTGTCTTGCGAGCAAAACAGGCAGATCACAGAGTTAAATAGCATAGATAAGTAAATAATAGGTAAACAGCAGCAAAAACAAAAACACAGGTACAGGTGAATGTTAAGAGTTTGTGAGTCCCTTCAGTATTCTAACAACAGTAGGGTAGAAACTGTTTCGAAACCGGCTGGTGTGTGTGTTCAGGATTCTGTACCTGCTCCCCAATGGTAGAGGTTGTTGAAAAGGTAAAAACAATGACTGCAGATGCTGGAAACCAGATTCTGGATTAGTGGTGCTGGAAGAGCACAGCAGTTCAGTCAGCATCCAAGGAGCAGTAAAATCGACGTTTCGGGCAAAAGCCCTTCATCAGGAATAAAGGCAGAGAGCCTGAAGCGTGGAGAGATAAGCTAGAGGAGGGTGAGGGTGGGGAGAGAGTAGCATAGAGTACAATAAGTGAGTGGGGGAGGGGATGAAGGTGATAGGTCAGGGAGGCGGGTGGAGTGGGTAGGTGGAAAAGAAGATAGGTAGGTAGGACAAGTCATGGGGACAGTGCTGAGCTGGAAGTTTGGAACTAGGGTGAAGTGGGGGAAGGGAAAATGAGGAAACTGTTGAAGTCCACATTGATGCTCTGGGGTTGAAGTGTTCCGAGGCGGAAAATGAGGCGTTCTTCCTCCAGGCGACTGGTGGTGAGGGACCGATGGTGAAGGAGGCCCAGAACCTCCATGTCCTCGGCAGAGTGGGAGGGGGAGTTGAAATGTTGGGCCACAGGGCGGTGTGGTTGATTGGTGCGGGTGTCCCGGAGATGTTCCCTAAAGCGCTCTGCTAGGAGGCGTCCAGTCTCCCCAATGTAGAGGAAACCGCATCGGGAGCAACGGATACAATAAATAATATTAGTGGATGTGCAGGTAAAACTTTGATGGATGTGGAAGGCTCCTTTAGGGCCTTGGATAGAGGTGACGGAGGAGGTGTGGGTGCAGGTTTTACAGTTCCTGCGGTGGCAGGCGAAGGTGCCAGGATGGGAGGGTGGGTTGTAGGTGGGCGTGGACCTGATCAGGTAGTCATGGAGGGAACGGTCTTTGCAGAAGGTGGAAAGGGGTGGGGAGGGAAATATATCCCTGGTGGTGGGGTCTTTTTGGAGGTGGCAGAAATGTCGGCGGATGATTTGGTTTATGCGAAGGTTGGTAGGATGGAAGGTGAGCACCAGGGGCGTTCTGTCCTTGTTACGGTTGGAGGGGTGGGGTCTGAGGGCGGAGGTGAGGGATGTGGATGAGATGCGTTGGAGGGCATCTTTAGCCACGTGGGAAGGGAAATTGCGGTCTCTAAAGAAGGAGGCCATCTTGTGTGTTCTGTGGTGGAACTGGTCCTCCTGGGAGCAGATACGGCGGAGGCAGAGGAATTGGGAATACGGGATGGCATTTTTGCAAGAGGTAGGGTGGGAAGAGGTGTAATCCAGGTAGCTGTGGGAGTCGATGGGTTTGTAAAAAATGTCAGTGTCAAGTCGGTCGTCACTAATGGAGATGGAGAGGTCCAGGAAGGGGAGGGAGGTGTCAGAGATGGTCCAGTTAAATTTAAGGTCAGGGTGGAATGTGTTGGTGAAGTTGATGAATTGCTCAACCTCCTCGCGGGAGCATGAGGTGGCGCCAATGCAGTCAATGTAGCGGAGGAAGAGGTGGGGAGTGGTGCCGGTGTAATTACGGAAGATCAACTGCTCTACATAGCCAACAAAGAGACAGGCATAGCTGGGGCCCATACGTGTGCCCATGGCTACCCCTTTGGTCTGGAGGAAGTGGGAGGATTCAAAGGAGAAATTGTTAAGGGTGAGGACCAGTTCGGCCAAACGAATGAGAGTGTCGGTGGAAGGGTACTGTTGGGGACGTTGGGAGAGGAAAAAACGGAGGGCTTGGAGGCCCTGGTCATGGTGGATGGAGATGTAGAGGGATTGGATATCCATGGTGAAGATGAGGCGTTGGGGGCCGGGGAAACGGAAGTCTTGGAGGAGGTGGAGGGTGTGGGTGGTGTCTCGAACGTATGTGGGGAGTTCCTGGACTAGGGGGGATAGGACAGTGTCATGTTGTTGAAAAGCATTGCCAGGGTGGGATGGATCTTTGAGAATGCTGGCAGCCTTTCATTGACAGCAGGCCTCGTAGATGGATTCTATAGATGGGAGGTTGGCCTTTGTGATTGTCCGGACTGAGTTCGCCACTCTCTGTAACTGTGTCCAATCCTGAACATTCAGACAGAATGCTCTCGATGGCGCACTCATAAAGGTTGACAAGAGTATTCGCCATCGTGCCAAATTTTCTCAGCTGCCTGAGGAAGAAGAGACGTTGTTGGGCCTTTGTAACCAGTGCATCCACATGAAGAGTCCAAGAAAGCTTATTGTGGATGACCACTCCCAGGAGCTTGACTGTCTCTACTCATTCCATCTCTATGCCGAAAGATAACAATGAGTTTCTTAGATTTGCCGGCATTGAGAGCTAGGTTGTTCTCAGTGCACCATTTTCTGGTGTGAAATGAGAAAACACTTTTTCACTTAATGAATAGTTAGGGTATGGAACATACTGCCTGGAAATTTGGTGGAGGCGAGTTCAATTGTGACATTCAAGCAAGCACTGGATGATTGTAGATAAAAGTAATGTGTAAGAGTATGGGGAGAAAGCAAGAAATTGGCATGAGGTAATGATGCTCATTTAAAGAGCTGGTGCAGACATGGCCTCCTTCACACCATAACACTTGACAGAGTAGACAATGCCTAGATGCTTCCCTCTGCTCAGGGAATCTAGAAGCTCGGGTCAGGGGTTCAGAATAAGGATTCAGCTAGTTAGGACTAAGAGAAGGGGGCATTTCTACACTTAAGAGGATATGAATCTTTGGAATTCTTTCCCAGAAAGCTGTGGCTGTTCAGACACTGAATGTCTTCAAGGCACAGATTGATCAATATCGGAGTACTAAGGGATCAAAGGCATAGGGGGATAGTGTGGATAGATTGAATTTAGCCATAAAATTGGCCATGAATCAATTAATGGCAGAATAGATTCAAAGGGCTAAATGGCCTACTGTATCTCCTATTTCTTATGGTGTTAGGGAGCATGGATAACAGGAAGGAATGAAGAAGAATCGAAAGAAACATTGCAGTATAGGCATAGAATCAAAGAGTGAAACAAGTCCAAAAGCTCTGCCAAAGGCTTGCACAGGCTTGAGAGACTGAGTGGCCTCCTTCTGTGTTGCACTATAATATAAATTAAGACTTGCACTTGTATTGTACCTTTTGTAAGCTCAGGTTGTTCCTTTAGGCTAGTATTTTGATGAAGTACATTGTCGTAATGTAGTAAATGCAAGAGCCAGTTTGTGTACAGCAAGATCCCACAAATGGCAATGGAATATTGAGCAGATAGTTTATCTTATCATGCTGGTGGAGGGATAAACGTTGGAGAAGACATCGGGGAGCACGTCCCTACTCTTTTTCAAAGTAGTTCCAAGGGATCTAAAGTAGTTCTCCTGAGAGGGCAGATGGGAGGAGGGGAGACAGGGAAGCTTTATAGTCTCCACCAGAAAGGGACAGTGCAGCACCCCCTGAAAGCTGTACCAGGATTATCAGACTGGATATTGTATTCCAGCTCTCAGTAGGGCGACTTTTCCAGTGTCATAGAGAGCCATAGATTTTTTTACAATACAGAAGGAGGCCCTTCTGCCTATTTTGATTGTACTGGTTATAAAACATCCATTTATTCAAATCTCATTTTCCAGCATTTGACCCAAAACCTTGTTTGTGATGGCACTTCAAGTGCTCAACTAAATTATTTTTAAATTGAAGATTGCTGCCTCTACCACCCACCATTCTCCAGTTGAGATAGTTTCCTCAAAGCCACTCTCACTTTCCTGCTCTTTGCCTCAAAATTATGCCCCCTAGCTACTGATCACACTATTACAAGGGGGAAGTATCTCTCTGTGCATACCCAGCATAAATGTCTACACCTCAGTCAGACTTCTCTCCTCGTAGCAGCCCAGAAAACATCCTGGTGAATCTCCTATGCACTCTCTCTAGGGCAATCACCTTCCTATAGTGCAATGATGGGAGGTGGGGATTGCGATTCAGTTAGCTCAGTTGGCTGTACAGCTGTTTTGCAATGCAGCGTAATGCTAACAGTGAGGGGTCAATTCCCACAATATTGAGGTCACCACATCAGTTCCTGCCTCCTTGACCTTGCCTGAAGCATGGTGACCCTCAGGTTAAATCACCACCACCATGTTTCTGTAATGAGAGAGCAGTCCTCGGGGACTATAGCAACCACTGCTAGAGCTTGGTGACCAGAACTGCACACAGTATTCCAGCTGCAGCATCACTAGTGTTACACAGAGCTCCATCATAGCCTTCCTCTTGTATTTAATACTTTGACTAATAAAGTTAAGTATCCAATTTGCCTTCATACACCTTCTCCCCCCATCCTGCTGCTCTCAAGAATCTATAGGTTCATTGATGGTACCTTAAATTCCCCACCACAATTTTAACAGGGCCAGATGCCAAAATATTAGCGGAAGTACTTCTGCAATATATTTACAGCCTCTATTTGCAAACACTCAGCAAAGTGCTACCACTTCAGCAAAATGTTGTCACCCTCTAATCCCTGTCATTTCCATGACAATTAAACAATTGAAGAAGTGTCAATGAGGCCAGTAAACCACGGTTTTGTGGATTCAGTGTCCATTTAAACGGAAATTAGCCTAATTACTGCAAATGGCACATTAAACTCCCTTTCACACAGAGGGGGGTGGTTATAGTATCAATGTTTTGAATTTTTTTAAAAACATTGACCTATTTTTCTCATCAACCTGTTCAGAAATGTTATTACATGATTCACACTTAATCTGCACTATCAACATCCTTTCTCCCCCAGTAGTCCACCCCCCCCCCCCCACCCCAACCCAACCCAACCCAACCCATCCCCTGTTGTATAAATGCTGGACCCTCCACATTTCACTTCAGCTCTGATGAAGAGTCATCTAGACTCAAAATGTTAGCTTGCTCTCTATCTATGGATGCTGCCTAACCCACTGTGATTTCCAGCATTTTTGTTTTCAGTACAGATTCCAGCATCTGCAGTATTCACTCCTATCTTAGGACATCAGGTAACCTTTTGGGGTAGGTGGGATTTGAACCCAGGTATTTCAGGCCAAGGGTAGGGACACAACCACTGCACCACATGAATCCATCACCATTGCATTGAACAACCTCTGGCTTAAAGTGGCTATGAAGCTCTGCCCTCAATTAGCAACATTGCATTAAAACATGGTGGATGCTCGAGATTGGAAATAAAAGAGAGTCATACTGGACTCAAAATGTTAGTCTCTGAGGAGGGAAAACAATAAGGTTAAAAAATGATTAACTGCAGAACGGATTTTTAAAAATTCATTCACAGGCTGAGGACATCATTGGCCAGCCCAGTATTTATTGCCCAGCCGGCAGTTAAGAATCAACCACATGGCTATGGGTCTGGAGTCACATGTAGGCTAGGCCAGACAAGGATGGCAGTTTCCTTCCTTAAATGATATTAGTGAACCAGATGGGTTTTTCCACCAATCAACAATAGACTCATGGTCATCATTAGACCTTCAATTCTAGATCCTTGTTGAATTCAAAATCCACCATGGCATGATTTGAACCCAGGTCCCCAGAGCATTACCTGGGTCCCTGGATTAACAGCTCAGCAATAACACCAGTGGGGCACCATAAACCATACTATTGTACAAGTTCTCACAGTGCTATTTTAGTGGTGAGGATTCTGCTCTTCAAAATAGTCCATGAGATCTTCTCCATCCATCTGATTTAGTGAAGGGAATTTCTCCCTCAGTAGTGCACTGGAGTTTGTACAATTTGTACAAGTCCATGATTTAAGGACAAGATTTGGAACTTATCAAGCCACAGCTGACTGGGGGAAAAAATGGACAGAGTGAACAGTAGTACATCTTAAAATTACCTGGTCAACAAACAATCGTTCTGCCAACAACAATATTGACATATATTTTATGGTTAATATAGAAGTTTTCAATTAACAAATTACACTTAAAAGCAAAGTTATGGCACTAAATATTCTGGAGATTGAGGACAGCCCTGGAAAGCGAAGACCCTCTCTGCTGAAGATAGTAAATGATACATCAGTGGTACTCCACTATCAGCTCATGGTCCGCAGATGTTTGGTGAACAGCCAGCTAAGCTTGTGAGGTTTTCAAAACCAATTTCCTTAACAAATCAACAGAAGCAAATATATTTCAAAAAGGTCACGTGAAACATAAAGCACCTTAGCAACATGCCATAGCAACAGTGTTCCTCAGATCACTTTGCTGTGTCACTTTGTGTTATGTCATTGTAATTTCCATTTTCTTCATACTGAGTGCCAACATCTGAGCTTAGCTACATGGCACTCTGTAATTGTTAGTGGATGAGCATGTCACTTTAGTTGATTTGGGTCATGTGAGGTGGTGTATTTAACGTTTGATCAAATGTTCTGAACAGGTAACATGACAGTGACCTGCCAAGAATGTCTCACGGTTGAACAGTGATCTCCAGCATTTGCAGTGGGCAATCCTGGGAGAAAGGTAGTGGTCATTAAAAAGGTGGTATGCTTTAAATAAAAAATAAACTGTTTGAAGTCCTTCTCTTATCAACTGTGTAAGAACACCTGGAGATGTGAGAGGGGGTGCAAGGAGACTGTTTCACTGACATGGAGGAATTGGTCATGAAAAGCTGGGTTGCTTCTCGAGGGGTTCAGGTAGATGCTTTAGTCAAGCAATGGGGATAGTGGTACAGCTGTAGAAGTCACCTGCTAAAATCTCCAGGATATCATCCAACCAGAACTTATTTGTTAATGAGATGTGGGCACCGCTGGCAAGGCCAGCATTTGTTCCAAGTTGCCATGGAAACAAGAGGCAAGCTCAGCTATTTCAGGATCCAGTAAAGACCAAACCAACATTGCTGCAGGAGTTACAGTCACATGTAGGTCAGATCAGGACACTAGCAAAGTAAATGCATTTTTAGGACAATCCTAGAGTTTCCCCATCATTATTAACAAGATTTAACTCTTGTTTTTTTTTAATTCATTCATAGGATGAGGACATCACTGGCCAGGCCAGCATTTATTGCCCATCCCTAATTGTCCAGAGGGCAGTTAAGAGTCAACTACGTTGCTGTAGGTCTGGAGTCACATGTAGGCCAGACCAGGTAAAGATAGCAGTTTCCTTCCCTGAAGGACATTAGTGAACCAGGTGGGTTTTTCCAACAATCGACAATGGATTCGTGGTCATCATTAGACCCTAATTCCAGATATTTGTTGAATTCAAATTCCACCATCTGCCATGGTGGAAGTTAATCCGGGTCCCCGGGACATTACCTGGGTCTCTGGATTAACAGTCCAGTGATAATACCACTAGGCCATCGCCTCCCCCACTTGTTAATTGAAATTCAAATCCCTTGCTGCAGGATAGGTAATTGAGCGCAGACCTCTAGATCAGCAGCCCAATAACATTACCAATATCATTACACGGGCAACTCTAGACCGATGTTGTCAGGGTTAAAGGCCTGGGTCCTACGTCGCCCTTTTGGGAAGCTAGAGTAGCCCCTAAGTTACAGAACATGTTGGTTGTATTCCGAACCTGGGACTCCCAAACCAATTACACAACTTGGAACTCAGTTGTAGCAGGACATTCACGAGAGGACGGTGAAACAGGTTTGAGATGTCCTCATGGCATTCGTGAAGAATTCTGACATTCCTGTTGACTTATGGGAGACCGTGACTTGTGACTGACCAAAATGGGGAAGGCTCATTTGGGAAGGCTCTGCAGGCACCAAGAGGCTTGGTCACAAATGTCCAGAGATGAAATCAAGAAGAACCACACACATCTACAAACAACCCATCTCCCTAACCTTGCAAGAACCGCCTGTCTCAAATCTGACATTTCACTGGAACACAATCCTCCACCACCACCTTCTGTCTCCTGCTGTAAAGCCAATTTTGTATGTGATTATCCCTTGTGATCTTTAATAATTAGTCTACCATGCGGAACCTTATCGAAGGCTTTACTAAAGTTCAAGTAAACCAGGTCTACCACTCTGCCCTCAAGAATCTATCCCAAGTCATTCCTTGCCTCTCCAAGCACATGTAAACCCTATTTTTTTAGAATCATTTCCAAAATCTTCCAATGGCCTGTGCAGTGGACAAAGGGAACATCAGCTAACCTCACATTTTGGCACATCTACTGTTTATCCCAGGACAAGTGGAGTAGATAGACAGTGCCTTCCTCTGGCAAGGCTATGAAGTACTCACTTTGTCGACATTCCTCTTTCAACCCTGCACATTTCAATTCTGGTCTACATTATGGCTCGAGGTTCAGCTGTTTCCCTGGGGAAGACAACATCTTTAGTTGGGAAACCAGGTGAGCAATAATCCAGTAGGAATCTCACAATGCAGCTTAGTGGGGTGTGAAAGGATCAACACCCAGTTCTGGGCTGTTCTGCAACACCTTGATTTGGGTTGTCAGATTTGATTGGGTGCACCCCTGGAGGTTTTGTCATCTTGAACTGAATTGAATTTATTGTCACGTGTACTGAGGCACAGTGAAAAGCTTTGTCTTGTGAGCAATACAGGCAGGTCACAGAGTTAAATAGCATAGATAAGTAAATAATAGGTAAACAGCAGCAAAACCAAAAACACAGGCACAGGCGAATGTTAAGAGTTTGTGATGGCCACATTCCCCAAATTCCCACCATTGGTTGATCAAGTTGACAGACAGCCTTTCAAAGCCAATTAGGAAGAACACTGGCTTACTGTTATACAATTGGTTGAATCTTCACAGTCTACCAAGCAGCTATTTCCTTCAGAATTAACCGATACTTTTACAACTTATTTATGTCAGGTGTTCAAAGAAAAATGTTTTGATAGTGTCTATGATCTTTGTCCAGGTTGGTGGCTGCAGTGATTTCCTGGAGATTAATCTTCAACTCCTGCAGCACCAGAACATATCCTGGACCTAAACTAATCAGCAGATATAAGTCAGAACTTAATGTTCATATCATTAGTGATTAAATATGTTCATTGTTATTCCAATACCTTCCACTCCATTGGGCCATTAACCCATTGAGATGGAACTAAATGAATTATTGTTTGATTGACAATGATAGGCAGACAGAATAACCCCATTGGGACATGTTAAGTATTTGTCTGATTGTATCAGGATTGGGAATAACTGGGCTATTCAAACATTGGGAGAAGACTGAGTTTTCAACTGAAGCAAAATTGCAAGTGAAGGGATTGTAATAGCTCAAAAACAGGCACTCAAGCATCAGAATTGTATTCCACCGCAATCTGTAATCTCAAGATCAGTACATCCCACACTCTACCACCATTATCAAGGGAAGAGGCCAACTCAGGTTCAATGAGGAGTATATGTGATGATGCTGCTCCTTTAACAAGGTGATGCTGTCCTTGGCTTTTTTTTTCAGAGAGGTCGTAAAAACAGTGATTCCGAAAGGTGTAGGTTTGAAGGGTTTTAGAGCCAAATTGATTATAACTAACAGATAGTGTGTCAGGCAAAAGGCTTTCAAGTTTAAAAAAAAACACGTACATGGAAGGGGAGTGGCCACTTCTCCCAGCTCAGCTTTTCTTTAGTTTGGTTTGGTTTGGTTTGTCGCAAGCTGAGTTTGAAGCTATGAGACCCAAAGAAACTGATCCATGCTGATCCTCCCTCTCTCTGACATCTCTCCTCAAAGAACCTGTGTTTGATTTTTTTCCTTTTTGTGCCAAGCGATGTGTATGGGGATTGTTGCAAGTATTTGGAACAGCATCATTAAGTTGGGATAAATCTGTTGGGTTTTTGGATGGTTTAAGTCATTTGGTATTCTGTTCTCTTTAGTTTGTGTTTCATTCGGTAATCTTGTAAACAAATTCTGTTTTGTTTAAAACTAAGTGGTTGGGCCAGCTACATCGCCCACGCTACACCTGCTTGAAACAAGCAGCAAAGTTAGGGTCCGGGTTACTTTCTTGAACTGTTTTGAGGGAGTCTGGCCTGGTCCATAACATGTAGAAAAGCATGTCAGGAACAACACCAGGGGCATCTAAGGACAAAATGCCAACTCAGCAGGTCTACATGATAAAGATTGGAAGCAGCATGCTATAGGTGGAGGCAAGAGATCAATAGTCAAAGGACCAGATGATAAATCTCCAGTCCTGCCACATCCAGTTGTAAATGGTAGTGAACAATTCTACAAGTGAGCAGGGAAAGAGGCTCCAAAAATATTACCATCTCCAATAACTGGAGGGACCAGCAAGTGAATGCAAAAGACAACGCTGAAGCCTTTGCCACTATTTTCAGTGACTTATCTCAGCTCTTCCTGAGGACACATAATCACAGATGCCACCCTTCAGCAATTTGTGGCACTCAATATAGTATCAAAAAAATGGCTGAGAGCACTGAGTACAGCACAGGCAATGGGCATCATGCTGCCAGAATGACTGAAGACGTTCAGCCCAAGGACTAGCCACACCCCCAGCAGCATTCCCTTTAATCTTCTTTCTGGCTGCAGCAGCCTTTGAGGCTCATGCACCCCAGTGATGTCTGCAATTTGGAAGTCACACCACAGCTAGCATGCTGACACCGATTGCCGTGCATGGAACCCTGGAGAGGCTGTGCACACAGTTTAGAGAGAATGTTGGTTCCCAGCCAAGCTGCTCCAGTCTAAATGTAACATTGGCGTCAGGCTGAGAAAATGGAAAATGCTCCAGTTTTGTCCTATCCACGAAGAGTATAGAATCCATACAGTGTGGAAACAGGCCCTTCAGCCCAAGTCCACACCCACCCTCCAAAGAGGATCCCACACAAACCTATTCCTCTACATTTACCCCTGACTAATACAAATAACCTACACATCCCTGAACACTATGGGCAATTTAGCATAGCCAATTCACCTGACCTGCACATCTTTGGATTGTGGGAGGAAACCCACACAGATATAAGGAGAATGTACAAACTCCACACAGACAGTTACCCACGGCTGGAATTTAACTGAGGTCCCTAGTACTGTGAGGCAGCAGTGCTAACCACTGAGCCACTAAACACCATATGTGTTCCTGTCAATGATGTCTCTGAGTGGGCACAAGCTATTCTGAAAGGGAAGAGTGAGCAACCAGAGGTCATGATCCATAGTGATACAAACAAAATAGGCAGGAGGACAGATGAGATCCTGCAAAGAGAACTTAGAGGGTTAGTAGAAAGTTGTAAAGCAGGTCTTCTAGGGTTGTAACCTCAAGATTGCTCCCTGAATCATAGAGTCATAGAAATATAGAGATGGGCAGCACGGAAGCAGACCCTTCAGTCCAACCCATCCATGCTGACCAGATATTCTAACCTAATCTAGTCCCATTTGTCAGCACTTAGCCCATATCCCTCTAAACCCTTCCTCATCACATACCCATCCAGATGCCTTCTAAATATTGTAATTGTACTAACATCCACCACTTCCTCTGACAGCTCATTCTATACACGTACCACCCTCTGCATGAAAAAGTTGCCCCTTAGGTCCCTTTTTCTATCTTTCCCCTCTCACCCTAAACCTATGCCCTCTACTTCTGGACTCGCCCACCCCAGGGAAAATACTTTGTCTATTTATCCTATCCATGCTCCTCATGGTTTTATAAACCTCTATGAAGTTACCCCTCAGCCTCCAATGCTCCAGGAAAAACAGCCCCAGCCTATTCAGCCTCTCCCTATAGCTCAAATCCTCCAACCCTGGCAACATCCTTGTAAATGGTTTCTGAACCCTTTTAAGTTTCATAGCATCTTTCTTGCAGCAGGAAGACCAGAATTGAACTCAGTATTCCAAAAGAGGCCTAACTGATGTCCTCCACAGCTGCAACATAACCTCCCAACTCCTATACTCAAAGCATTGACCAGTAAAGGAAAGCATATCAATGGCATACCAGTGTCTACCTGTGATTCCACTTTCAAGGACCTGCGCTTCAAGGTCTCTGTTCAACAACACTCCACAGGACCTTATATTAAATGTATAAGTCCTGCCCTGATTTGCCTTTCCAAGATGCAGCACCTCACATTTATCTAAACTAAATGCCATCTGCCACTCCTTGGCCCATCGGCCCATCTGGTCAAGATTCCATTGTACTCTGAGGTAACCTTTGCTGTCCACTACAATGCCAATTTTGGTGTCATTTGCAAACTTACTAACCATAACTCCTATGTTCACATCCAAATCATTTATATAAATGATAAAAATCAGTGGACCCAGCACCGATCCTTGTGGCACTACACTGGTCACAGGTCTCCAGTTTGAAAAACAACCCACCACCACCACCTTCTGTATTCTACCTTTGAGCCAGTTCTGTATCCAAATGGCTAGTATTCCTTGAAATCTAACCTTGCTAATCAGTCTCCCATGGGGGACCTTGTCAAACCTTACTGAAGTCCACATAGAACACATCAACCCCCATTGCCCTCATCAATCCTCTTTGTTACTTTTTCAAAAAACTCAGTCAAGTTCGTGAGACATGATTAACCAACCCCCAGTCCTCTGGCACCTCACCTATGACTATCAATGATACAAATACCTTAGAAAGGGGCCTAGCAATCACTTCCCTAGCTTCCCACAGAGTTCAAGGGGACACCTGATCAGGTCGTGGAGATTTATTCACCTGTATGCATTTCAAGACATCCAGCCATAGAGATATACAGCACCCTTTGTTCCAGCTCATCCATGCCGACCAGAAATCCTAACCTAATCTCGCCCATTCGCCAGCACTGAGCCCATATCCCTCTAAACTCTTCCTATTCATATACCAATCCAGATGCCTTTTAAGTAATTGTACCTGCCTCCACCACATCCTCTGGCAGCTCATTCCATACACGTAACATCCTCTGCGTGAAAACGTTGCCCCTGAATTCCTTTTAAATCTTTCCTCTCTCACCCTATATCAATGCCCTCTTGTTCTGGAAACCCCACCTCAGGGAAAAGACCTTGTCTGGTTCTGCTATCCATGTCCCTCATGATTGTATAAACCTCTGTAAGGTCGCTCCTCAGCCTCCAATGCTCCAGGGAAAACAGCCCCAGCCTATTCAACAGCTCCCTATAGCTCAAACACTCCAACCCTGGCAACAGCCTTGGAAATCTTTTCTGAACATTTCAAGTCTCGCAACATCCTTTTGATAGGAGGGAGACCAGAATTGCACACAATATTCCAAAAGTGGTCTAATCAATGCCCTGTACAGCCGCAACATGCCATCCCAACTCCTACAGCAATAAAGGAAAGCACACCCAATGCCTTCTCACTATGCTATCTACCTGTGATTCCACTTTCAAGGAACTATGAACCTTCACTCCAAGGTCTCTTTGTTCAGCAACACTCCCCAGGACCTTACCATTAAGTATATAAGTCCTGCTCTGATTTGCCTTTCCAAAATGTAGCACCTCACATTTATCTAAATTAAACTCTACCTGCTATTCCTCAGCCCAGTGCCCCCTCTGATCAAGATTTTGTTGTAATCTGAGGTAACATTCTTGGCTGTTCATTACACCTCAAATTTTGGTGTCATCTGTAAGCTTACTAATTATACCTCCTATGTTCACATCCAAATCATTCGTATAAATGACGAAAACCAATGGACCCAGTACCGATCCTTGTGGCACTCCACTGGTCACAGGCCTCGGGTCTGAAAGGCATCCCTCACCACTACCCTCTGTCTTTTACCTTTGAGCCAGTTCTGTATCCAGACGGCTAGTTCTCCCTGTACTCCATGAGTTCCAACTTTGCTAATCAGTCTACCATGAGAACCTTGTTGATGGCCTTACTGAAGTCGATTTGATCACATGCTAGACATGCCAGAAACAGAAGTTAATACAGTTGAAAGCATGTCTAAAGAGTTAGTATTAAAGGGAGAGCTTCCAATATCTGGACCACTGGGATTTCTTCCAGGGCAGGAGGGATTTGTACAAGAAGGACAGATTGCATCTAAACTGGAGAAGCGACAGTATCCTACAGGGAGGTTTGCTGGTGCCAGGAGTTGAAAACCAGAGCAGTAGGTCAGCATGTGGAGTGATTGAGGAGAAGGGAGAGGTTAGGTCAAGTAAATCTAATAGGAAGAACAGGCAGGGCCAATTAAATGAACATGGCAGGACTGGTGCTCTGAAGTGTATTTATTTTAACGCAAGGAGTATAACCGTTAAGACAGATTAGTGCATGGATCTATAATGTTGTAGCCATTACAGAAACTTGGGTGAAAGAAGGGCAGCATTGGCAGCTCAATGTTCCAGTGTGTGTGTGGGTGTGTGTGTGTGTGGGTGTGTGTTTGTGTGTGTCTGTCTGTCTGTGGGGGGAGGGGGCTTGCATTACTGATTAAGGGGAATGCCACAGCTGCACTCAGAGAGGACACCTTGAAGGGCTCAACAATTGAGGTAATATGGGTAAAACTCAAGAACAAGAAAGGCGCAATCACTATGGTGGGGTTATAGTACAAGCCACCTAATAGTCAGCGGCAGATAGAGGATTAGAAATGTAGGCAGATCATGAAAAGATGCAAAAACAACAGGGTTATTGTAGTGGGTGATTTTAACTTCCCAATATTGACTGGGACTCACTTAGTGCTAGGGGTTTAGATGGGGCAGAATTTGTTAGGTGAATCCAGAAGGGTTTCTTGAAACAATATGTAACTAGTCCAACTACAGAAGGGGCCGTACTAGAATAAGCCTGGCCTGTTGAACAAAGTTTCAGTGGGGGAGCATTTTGGGAACAGTGATCATAATTCCATACATTTTTAGATAGTTAAGGATAATTATCCTTAGGTGAAGTGCTAAGGTTAATTACGACTATATTGGGCAAGAACTGGAGAAATTAGTTTGGGGGCAGCTGTTTGAGGTGCTGCTAGGGGAGGTGATAGAAGCAGATACAGATAGTAACAGTTGAGGCATTGAGGCAGGCAGACGAATAAGCTGGGAATAGAGAGATACAGACCATGTGCAGGCAAATGGGATTAGTTTAGAATGGTATAATGGTCAGCGCAGACTTAATGGGCCAAAAGGCCTGTTCCTGCACTTTACTGTTCAATGCTCTGTGTGCAGCAACATCTGGACAGCATTCAAGCTCAGTTTGATATGTGACAAGTAACATTTATAGATGTACCAGGCAATGACCACCTCCAACATGAGAGAAAGTCACCACCCTACTCCTTGACATTTAAAAGTGTTACATTTGCTGAATTCCCCCACCAACACCATGGAGGTCAGATGGACCAGAAACTGAAATAGACCAGCCATGTACTTAATGTGGGTACAGAAGGAGGTCAGAAACTGGGAATTTAGAGGTGAATAACCAGTCTGCTGACTCCCTAGAGCCTGTGTCCACACACCAGTGTGATAGAATTTTCTCCATTGGCCTGGATCAATACTACTCCAACTGCATTCAAGCCTGCTGGATTGGTATTTTATCCACCACTTTCGACATTTACTCCATCACAACTGTTGCACAGGTACAACGGCGTGCATCATCTACCACATATACTGTAAACTTTCAGCAAGGTTTCTCCAGCAGCATCTGCCAAACACACAACCTCTACCAAATAAAAAGGACAAGGGTAGCAGATAGGGGGGAGTGTCACCATCTGCAAGTTCCTTTGCACATCATTTACCATCCTGACTTAGAAATATATCACTGTTTCTTCATTGTTGCTGGGTAAAAAGTCTGGAACTCTCTCTCCAGCAGCACTGTGTGTTCATCTACGCCAGATGGACAGCTTTGGTTCATGAAATTGGTTCATCACCACTTCTGAAAGACTATAGGAATTGGCAAAGAATCCTTGACAGTAACAGCCACATCCCTTGAAAGAGTTAAAAAAATACACTGTCTTCTTGCATTGGGTGATTCTTGTTTATTCCTTAGTGGGATGAGGATGTCACCGGCCAGGCCAGCATTTATTGCCCATCCCTAATTGCCCAGAGGGCAGTTAAGAGGCAATCACATTGCTGTGGGTCTGGAGTCATATTTGGCCAGATCAGGTAAGAACAGCAGAATTATCTCCCTCAAGGAAGTTAGTGAACCCGACGGGGAATCATGGTCATCATTAGGCTAATTTTTCTTCAGCTCAATTTATATTCAGTTCAAATCCATCAACTGCTATGGTGGGATTTGAACTCATGCCACCAGATATGGGTTTCTTAATCACTAGTCCAGTGACATTACCATGATGTCACTGAGTTCATTTATCCCTGCCATCCACAATAACCTTGGAAGGACACTAGGTTGAAAGCTCCAGTGATTTAGCAAGCCCTTTGCTCAGTTAGTCCTTCATTATAATCCTGTCAGAATCTGATATGGTTGAGGAATTGTTAGAAAATACAGCACCAGTAGGTGTTTTATGAAAATATTCATCCTTAAGATGGCATTCCTTGACCATTCCTGTATTGTGCTCGAGAATGGAGGACCCATTCCTGATCCATGCAATCCTAATGGTGAAGGTACCACTTCAGAGAATACTTAACTGCCAACCATCTTCGTACAGGACTTGAGTACCAATGTGCCAGACCAGGTAAGGACAGTAGTTTATTTCCCTGAAGCACTTTAAGGAGCACATTGGGTTTCTGTGACAACCTGACAAAACCATCACGCACAGGAGGCCCAAAGTTGGGTTATACAACTTACCGGTCTCGTTTTGGCCCATGATCAGGAAAGTTCAGCCAGGTTACAGGGCAGTGGGGTGGGGTGGAGTCACAGCTGACCCGAAAATGGCAGACAGGTCCTGATGACATCATCCACACCCAATCTGCACATTTAAAGATGGATCTATGGCTTTCCCACATCATCTAAACTGAAGGAGCAGCTTGAGACCAGGATGTGACAGGAAGTCAGTTCCCCATTCAGTCCAAGCACATTAGGGCTCAGAATTGTTGAAGTCCCATCTAAGGGACAGTATTGGGTAGAGGAACGACAACTTTACTCTCAACCTATACATAAATCGCTGGAGAAACTCAGCAGGTCTGGCAGCATCTGTGGGGAGAGAAACAATTACTGTTTCAAGTCCGGGGGCACTTCATCAAATTCCGATGGCTCTGATAGTCTGGTTCTGTTTAGGAGTCGTAATGTTAACTCTGCTTTTTCCCCACAGGTGCCACCATCTGGTTGAGTTTCTCCAGCAATTTCTGTTTTTGTTTCAGATCTGTAGAATCCATAGTTTTTTTGTTTTATTTTGCTCTAAACCTGCCTGACTGTGTTATACCCAACCATGGAGTGCTTTGATGGTTCAAGATGGAAAAATGCTTTCCTTAAAGTCCCTGGGGTCGGGAGTCCAGAACTAGAGGGCATAGGTTTAGGGTGAGAGGGGAAAGATATAAAAGAAACCTAAGGGGCAATTTTTTTCACGCAGAGGGCGGTACGTGTATGGAATGAGCTGCCAGAGGATGTGGTGGAGGCTGGTACAATTGCAACATTTAAGAGGCATTTGGATGGGTATATGAACAGGAAGTGTTTGGAGGGATATGGGCCGGGTGCTGGCAGGAGGAACTAGATTGGGTTGAGATATCTGGTTGGCATAGACGGGTTGGACCGAAGGGTCTGTTTCCATGCTGTACATCTCTATGACTCTATGACTCTTGTCTCTGATCCCAAATAAATACTAACACTGAGCCACATCACAGTTATTACAGAGTGGATAGTGTGGGGCTTCTGTTGGACCTCAAATGGGAAGCAGATAGATATTTCACAAAATTTCAAGACTCCAAAATCTAATTCATTTTACAAAAATATCTCAACCTAAGGAAAGCCATATTCTC
This sequence comes from Chiloscyllium plagiosum, assembly GCF_037043375.1. NCBI lineage: Eukaryota > Metazoa > Chordata > Chondrichthyes > Orectolobiformes > Hemiscylliidae > Chiloscyllium > Chiloscyllium plagiosum. Next base: position 9,648,440 of record NW_028270183.1, read on the forward strand.
TCCAATCGCCATGAGGTGGTACTCATGGTAGCTGCGCATGCAACTAGATCGGAACCTGTATCAGTAAGCATCAATAAAGCAGCACTAAAGTCAGAATGGGGCTCTGACAGAAATTGGATGTTCTGTGTACTCATAGAGTCATAGAGTCACAGACCCGTACAGCATGGAAACAGACCCTTCAGTCCAACTCGCCCATGCCAAAAAGATATCCTAAATTATTCTCGTCCCGTTTGCAAGCATTTGGAGCATGTCCTTCCTATTCATATGCCCATCTAGATGCCTTTTAAATGTAGTAATTGTACTAGCTTCCACCACTTCCTCTAGCAGCTTATTCCATACATGCATTACCCCCTGCGTGAAAAAGTTACCCCTTAGGTCCCTTTTAAATCTTCCTCCTGTCACCTTAACTCTATGCCCTCTAGTTTTGAACTCCCCTACCTTGGAGAAAAGGCCTTGACTATTCACTCTACCCATGCCCCTCATGATTTTATAAACTTCGATAAGGTCACCCCTCAGCTTCTAACACTCTAGGGAAAATTGCCTCAGCCTATTCAGCCTCTCCCTTTAGCTCAAATCCTCCAACCCTGGCAATATCCTTGTAAATGGTTTCTAAACCCTTTTAAGTTACACAACATCCTTCCTGTAGCAGGGAAACCAGAATTGCAGACAATATTCCAAAAGTAGCCTAACAATTGTCCCGTACCGCTGCAACATGACCTCCCAACTCCTATACTCATAGCATTGACCAGTAAAGGAAAGCATACCAAAGGATTCTTCACTATTGTGTCTTCCTGCGACTCTACTTTCAAGAAACTGTGAACCAAGATCTTGTCGTTCAGCAACACTCCGCAGGACCTGACCATTGAGTGTATAAGTCCTGCCCTGACTTGTTTTTCCAAAATACACTACCTCACATTTATCTAAATTAAACTCCAGCTGCCACTCCTTGGCCCATCGGCCCATCTGATCAATATTCCGCTGTACTCTGAGGTAACGTTTGCTGTCCACCACACCTCCAATTTTGGTGTCATTTGCAAACTTACTAACCATAACTCCTATGTTCACATCCAAATCATTTTATGTAAATAATAAAAAACAGTGGACCCAGCATCAATCTTTGTAGCACATCACTGGTCACAGGCCTTGTATCTGTACTTGCTGGAGTTTAGAAGGGTAAGGGAGATTCTGACTGAAACTGACAGAATACTGGGAGGCCTTGATAGATTAGACATGGAGAAGAAGTTCCCACCAGTCGGACAGACTAGGACTCAACAACACAGCCTCAGAGTGAAGGGATGACCCTTTAGAACTGAGATGAGGAGGAATTTCTTCAGCCAGAAGGTGGTGACTCTGTGGAACTCACTACCACAGAAGGCTCTGGAGGCCAAATCATCGAGTGTCTTTAAGACAGATATACAGTAGATAGGTTTTTGATTAGTAAGGGGATCAAGGGTTACAGGAGAATGGGGTTGAGAAACATATCGGCCGTTATCAAATGGTGGAGTAGACTTGATGGACTCGATGCATATCCTAATTCTGCTCCTACATCTTATGGTTTTATGGTCCAATATGTAGCAGTGTTGCCAGACAATGGGGATGAGGTTGGGGAGATGCAGCCCTGTGCCCAATGTAGCCACCCTGCCACCAACATTTCCACTCCCCCCCCCCCCCCCCCCCCACACACACACACACACACACACATAAAACCCAGCCTAAATTGTAACATTCTGAGGTACAGTAAAAAAAAGATTAAACATGCTCTATTGTTTAATCCCAAAATGGAGGAAGAATAATAACATCAAATGGGTAATCAAAATAACAAGAGCTGGAGATTGACAAATTGTTTGGACAACGAGAGGATCAAGGAATGTGGGGTTAGGACACAACAGGGCAGCTGAGGCAGAACATCAGCAATGGCGAAGTACCTTTAAGGGGCTGAATGGCCTCCTCCTGCTCTGATTTCATACTTACTTAAAGAAGATCTCCATGTGCTTGCGCCTGGACTCAGTGATTTGTGATTGACATCTGTTCTTGGTCACTCATCTTCCATGTGTTTACATCCTATACGTGACATAATTTAGATTTCCAATTCCCTGTCCAGGCTATGGGTCCATTGATTAAGCAAAGGATTCTACCTTCTTAGAAAAATCTCAGACACATTTTGTCTGAATTACATATTTTTTAAAAATTTTCGTCGCCTTTATCCCCACAGTCCTTGGAAAACTGAAGGCAATGCACTAAAAATGAAAGGTTCTGTATTGAACAGAAATGTAGAGAAGTGAAATCCCACATCACATGCCTCAGATGCAAAGGTAATTAGGAATGTGCACTATGAAGGTCATTCAATGATCAATCCCACACACAATATATTTTAGAACTCATTTGTCACCTGAACTCTTCAAAATATTTTATCCTGCTATGACTTAACAGTCAGAAACCTACATTCTGAAAAACTGAATGACAAATCAAAAAGATCTGATTACAAGAGTGTGTGCTTGCACACGCGTGTGCCAGTATGTTTGTGCATGTTGATAACTAGATTCGTGGCTGTGTCTTCATTTATTTGCTTATCTGTCTTCTGTGTGGCTTGGAAGGGAATTTGCATGTGATGTGTTCCCAAGCATTTGTTTTCCCTTGCCTTCTAGATGGTAGGGATCAAGGATTTGGAAGGTGCTGTTGAAGGGTCCTTGGTCAGTTACTGCAGTGCAACTAATAGATGGTACACACTGCTGCTGCTACTGTAGGCCAGTTAATGGGGTGCCAATCAAAAAGGCTGCTTTTTCCTGGATGGTGTTGAGCCTGAGTGTTGTTGGAGTTGCACCCATGTATCACACCTCATATTGCATCAGACTCTTGACTTTGCCTTGTAGATGGTGGATGTTGGTACGTATGGGAAATACGCGATAGAAATATCAGATGCAGAGTTAGTGGGTCGCCTTTGGGGAAGGCCAACAGAATTCACAGCCAAATAGGCACCTAAATGGGCAGCAGTGGGACCTCGCCCAAGATTAGCATACTGGTGTAGAAATCCCGTTTCCCACTCCCAAGTGCTGCTGCCCAATCAGAGGCCAGGGAGAAATCTAGAATGGTCAAGGAACCCAGGCCTTAGGTGAGTGAGGATCGGAGGGGTTGCAGGATGGAAGTCATGACAGAAGAGTGAAGGGGAAGGGTCAGCAGCAAGGGCGGGTGGTGTCTCTCACCCTGCCTTCCCCTGCCCTGTGCTGTTGCAAAAAGATGTAGGAGTCTGAAATGGTTAATGCTGAGGAGTGCTTTAAGCACTGCTTTGTAGGATGATGTCATTCAGTGGGAGAACGTAATAAGACCTCATAGAAGTAAAACCTAACATTGAGATCTCCTTATAGCCTCAGTAACAATATCTATCAGAGCATTGAGACATACATTACATTGTTTTCATGAAATAAAGTATAAGGTTGGGGTTGTTTTTGTTAGAGCAGAGAAGGCTAAGGAGGAACCTGACTGAGATATACAAGGTTCTGAGGGACATAGACATGGTGTTTGGGGAAAAAACCTTTCCACTTAGTAGAGTGGTCACTAATCAGGGGACAGTTTAAAGGGAAGGAGCAGGAGTTGAAACAAGTTGAGGAAGTTGTGTTTTATCCAGAGGGTTATGGGTATCTGGAACTCACTGCCTAAAGAGTGATTAGAGGCAGAATCCTCAAGACAATGAAAAAGTAGTTAAATCAACACTTGAAATGCCATAGCTAACAAGACTACAGGCCAAGTTACTAGAAAATAAGTTTAGAATAGATAGATGTTGGATGACCGGTGTGGACTTGATGGGCCAAAGGCCCTCTTTGTCCTGTAAAATGTCTATGACTTTTGTTTACTACAAAAGCCTCTTCTTGTCAGAGCAGCAGGAGGTGGCTTTCCTCTATTACACTCGAGCATGCAAGCCCTGTGAATCCCTAAACTTGAAAAGAATAGTGGCAGAAAACCTCCATTGCAAACAGCAGCTCACGCTGTAGAGATCTGACTGCTCATACAACAGCAGCTAGGACTGACTATGTAACAGAGGCCAGGACCTTTGAGCAGGCATTGAGTGTATTTGAACAAGGGACCCTCCCTGGGAGCCCACAAGCAAACACAACTTGGTTTAGCTTTTGGGCCTCCTGTGTGACATCAATCATGCCCGAATTGACTGCCCACTTAAGGACTTCATTTGGCAACAGGTAGAAAGGCTGTCCATCAGCCTTCCTGCCTTATATAGAAATGAAGAAGAGAAGGCACTGTTCCAATCTAGCACCCTCCCACTCAACTCAATACCTCTGTTCCTCCAAACTCAAGGGGAAAGGTATCAAATTCTGCTATGTGTGATCTTTGTATGTTTCTTTGTAACTCTAGGTTTGTGTGTTTATGTGCTGGTATGGGTTATGCGTATTTTTATCTTTATATGTGTATATATGTAAACACATGTCTAAGTCTGAGTGTGTATATGTGTATCAGTATGTCTGTGTGAGTCTGCATGTGTATGCGTATGTGCATGTACATGTATATAAGTGCATGTACATTTGTGTGTGTACATCTGTGCATGCGTGTATGATGTCAGTAAAGTAGCACACAATAACAGGAGGCTCAGCATTCAAAAAGGTATCGAAGTGGAACAATAGAATCCATCTCAGCATTTGCTGAGCTTCTCTTCTGTCCTGATAATAACAGTCACACCCTCCAGAGAGTACAGTTCCCACTGTTTAACTTCACAATGAGAACCACATTCTCACCTCTATTCTTTGCAAGTACGAAAAAAATAAAGCAGACATCTCGCACCTTCTCCTGTCTTACCAAGGTGAACCGCTTAGAACACTGAGTGTTTTATGGCTGCATGCATTGCTGCTTTTCACAGCCTAGCATCTTTACAGCAAGAGTGGGTGGAGGAGAGGGAGGAATCTAATCCCTCCTTCTCAGCATCAGTGCAATAACCACAGCCCTTTCCCCTCTTCAAACATCTATCTATCCCTCCCTGCTTACTGGCTGCTGTACCACCCTGAAACATGCAAATATGTTGTATTACACACACACACACACACACACAGAGACAAACGTAGATTTGACCTTCTCTCATACATTCACTGTCATAGGCACACCAGAACATGCCCCTTTCTTTGTTCAATGGAGGCAGCCTCTCAGTTACCTTTTAGAACGTCGGAACATGCTGCTATCAAGGAAGTACGGCATAGAAAAATTAGACAGTACAGTCCAGAGAGAGTCAGACATGGTCCTGCAGAGCTGACATTGTGATGGTGGCGTTAAGTTGGTACACAGCACCGTCTAGCCACTGAGGAAAGAAAGCTGTACTAATTCCCTCGATGGGTTTGGCAGATTATTCCACCGGTCTGGGAAGGGGAGGATGCTCTGTGTGTGTGTGAGTGTGTAAGTCTCTGTATATGTGAGTGTGTGAATCTATTGCCACCAGCAGTCTGGGATTGGAAGAGCTGGCACCTCTTCCAAACCCCACCCCCTCTGTTCCTGCATCGTCAAGAATCTGCCCTGGAGCTTAAACACAATCAGTCAGTCCCATACTTGCTCCCGCCATATGGGAGTGTTCGGGGGGAGGGGGGAGACGGTGCCTACTCACAAAACAGTCATCTATTTATCCAGATTTCAGCTGAGAAGTCCAGACCAAGACTCCAGAGGTTCTGAGAGAAGATAAAAGCTAACAATGGGAAAGGAAGAAATGCTAGAAAAATGAAATAAAGGAGACAGACATGGGAGACAAAAAGAGAACAACGGAGACAAAGAGGGAAAAGGGCAAAGATTATGATAGAGGAAAGATTAGAGGGAGGGATAGGCACACCCACTGATGCAGACTTAAATATGAAAAGAGGCAGAGAAGGAGAGAAAGAGGGAAACAGGTATAACCGAAGGAGTACAGGGATACAGAGACTCAGAAGCAAAGACTCACATAAAAACTCTCGCTCACATCCTTTCACACTCACTTATTTATACTCACATCTTACTCTTACACACACACACAAACACATACACACACACACACACACACACACTCTCTCCCTCATACACACACACACCAGCAGGGAAGACAGTGACGGGCCATTCACCCTTCAAGTTTAAGGTCAGGGACAGGTGGAGACTAAACTCAAATGAACTAAAATCAGAAAGAATCGACATTTCGGGCACGAGCCCTTCTGCAGGAATCATGCCCGAAACGTCAATTCTCCTGCTCCTTGGATGCTGCCTGACTTGCTGTGCTTTTCCAGCAACACATTTTCAGCTCTGATCTCCAGCATCTGCAGTCCTCACTTCCTCCTAAAATCAGAGAGAGACATGCTCAGAAAACCAGACAAAGAGATCATGATACAGAGGTAGGCACTGAAAAATAGAAGCAGACACACATATAAACACAGAAAGACAGAATAGCAGCACAGACAGATTGTGTCGATCACTGTCTTTCTATATCACTATGAGAGAGACACAGGGTCAGAATAAAACACAGAAACAGAAATCAGCAGATTACTAAAAGAAAGAACCCAAGAGAAAGACAGTGAGTGAAACAATGATTGAATAGAAGCAGTATGAAAGATTTTGAAGGACATGATAAGAGAAAAAAATGAATTAATAAAAAGAAATGATTTAATTTTTTTCATGTGCAGAAGTGTCTGCCAAACCCTCCTCAACGACATGGAGTCACCACCCTCTCTTTTTACAAAACAATAAAGCAGTGTAACAGGACTGTGTTCCCCACACACCCGACCAGTTTAACTTGCTTATATTTAACCTGTCACAACCCTTATTCCAAGCATCAAGTCCTGATCTGCACAACAACAAACTCCATTTATAAGACATAGGAGCCATTCAGCCTATCAAGTCTGCTCCGCTATTCAACCATGGCTGATAGTTTCTCAACATTCTCCTGCTTTCTCCCCGGAACCCTTGATCCCCTTTACAATCAAGAACCAATCTACCTCTGTCATAAATATACTCAATGAGCTGGCCTCCACAGCCTTTTGTGGCAGCAAATTCCATAGGTTCACCATTCCTTGGCTGAAGGAGTTTCCCCTTATCTCCGTTCTAAAAGGTCTTCCCTTTACTCTAAGGTTGTGCTCTCGGGTCCTAGTCTCTCCTACCAATGGAAACATCTTCCCAACATCCATTCTGTCCAGGCCATTCAGCTTTCTGTAAGTTTCAATTAGATTCCCCTCCCCACCCATCCTTCTAAACTCCATTGAGTATAGACGCAGAGTCCTCAAATGATCCTCATGCGTTAAGCTGTTCATTCCTGGGACCATTCTCATGAACCTCCCCTGAACATGTTCCAAAGCCAGAACATCCTTCCTGAGATATGGGGTCCAAAACTGCACACAATACACCTTGATGTGGCCTCACTAGAGACTTATAGAGCCTCAGAAGTACATCCTTGCTTTTATATGCAAGCCCTCTCAAAATAACTGCATCATTGCATTTGCCTTCCTAACTACTGACTCAACCTGCAAATTTACCTTGAGAGAATCCTGGACTAGAACTCCCAAGTCGCTTTGCACTTCAGACTTCTGAATTTTATTCCCAGTTGGAAAATAGTCTATGCCTTTATTCTTCCTACCTTATACTTTCCCACGTTATACTCCATCTGCCACTTCTCTGTCCACTTTCATAACCTGCCCAAATCCTTCTGCAGCCTCCCTGCCTTCTCAATGCCACCTGTCCCTCTACCAATCTTTGTATCATCTGCAAACCTAGCCAGAATACCCTCAGAATTCCTTCATGTATAAAGTGAAAAGTTGTGGTCCCAACACTGAGCCTTGCAGAACACCACTTGTCACCGGCTGCCATACTGAGAAGGACCCTTTTATCCCCACTCTCTGCTTTCTGCCAGACAGCCAAGCTTCTGTCCAGGCTAGCACCTTGCCTCTGACACCATGGGCCCTTATCTTACTCAGTAGCCTCCTATGCAGTACCTTGTCAAAGGTTCTCCTTGGTCCAATCTGCTTGATACTTCCTCAAAGAATTCTAGCAGATTTGTCAGGCATGACCTCCCCTTGATGAAACCATGCTGACTCTGCCCTATTTTACCAACTTTGGTAAGTTTGAGGCAACTTTAACATAGGAAAGAGTCCCAAGTTGTTTCACCCCAGTGAATTTTACACTAAGCCATATAAACTGAAATAACTGTACAGAGGTTGGTATCCCGTCACCAAGTCACCCTTTATTTACATGTGCACAGTACACTGGCTGAGACCAGGCAGCTCAGAGTCAGGCCCTGAAGACTCTCTGTTTATACCTGTGTCAGGCAGGGCTCCCTTTTTGGCGCTGATTAACAATCACAATCAAGGATCTCATAGTCAATCACTGCATAAAGAGATTGTGGGATGGGTAGCCAAAAGATTGGGAATAGAGGTAGGTTGTAAAGAGCATATTGAATGAAGAGAGCGATGTGCAAGGCAGAAGGGGTTTGGGACAAAATTCCAGAATTTATGGCCCGTGCTGCTGAAAGCACAGTCAGCAATGTTGCAGGGAATGACATCTGTGATGATCAAAAAGTCAGAATTGATGGCGTAATGACATTTTGGAGGTTGAGGACAGAGGTCAATTACAGAGAGGGAGGCGTGAAGCCAAGGATGGATTTGAAAGCAGAAATTAAAATTTTAAAATATTGGAATTGACAGACCAAAACACATAAATGTTTGACTGAGAGAGTTCAGAGTCTGAGTGAATACATACCCCAGTTTGAGGGACGTGGATGTCGCTGGTTAGGTCACTATTTATTGCCTATCTATAATTGCCCTTCAGAAGGCGCTAGTGAGCTGCCTTCTTGAACTGCTACAGTGTATATGGTGTGGGTAGACCAACAATGCCATAGTGAGGGAGTTCTATGATATTGGCCCAGGTGACAATGAAGGAACAGCAATACATTTCCACGTCAGGATGATGAGCGAACTTGCAACCTTGAAGCTGCTGTCCATATGCTTCTCAATGGTAGTGGTTATGGGTTTGGAAGGTGTTGTTAAAAGGAGCCTTAGTTAATTTCTGCAGTGCATTCTGTAGAGGGGACACTGCTGATATTCTGTGGCAGTGGTGAAGGGAGTGAATGCTGAAAATGGAGATGGGGTGCCAATCAAGCAAGTTGTTTTGTCTTGGATAGTATCAAGCTTCTGAAGCATTGGTGCACTCATTCAGGCAAATGAAGAGCACACTCCTGACTTGTGCCTTGGAAATGGTGCACAAACTTTGGGGAGACAAGAGGTGAGTCAGTCACCTCAGAATTCTCAGCCTCAGATCTATTCTTGTAGCCGATATATTTATATGGTAGGTCCAATTCAGTTTCTGGTCAATGGAAACCTCTGCCATGTTGATAGCATCAATCAATCTCTTTCAGGGAGAGAAGGCGAGGGAGTTAACATCCTTCCTTTGTATCATTCAAAGTTCTTTGCTTCTTTTTGCTGATACATACATTTCTCCAGGTATCCACACACCTATAAGAATCAATACTCTCCACTTAATATCTCAAGTTCCTAAAACTGCCCTTTGTCTTCCTCAGTATGAAGCTTTATCCACTTTAATGCTTGGGGCAAATCCATAATCTGAAAAGGCCATTATTTCTCACTTCATATTTACCTGTAGATGCACTGCTGATTCCCAGCATGTCAATGAGACAGGATGTGGTCAGCCAGGATGAATGATTTATTTCTCGACCCCCTCACCTCGTTTATTGATTCATTCTTTTCAATGCCAGTTTGGGGATTTGGGACCTGCCTCCTTGCCCTACCCTTGGTGGTTGGTGACCATGGTGCTGGGCCTGTCGTAGGCCTGCCTTCCAGCAAAACGCTGAGAAAGACTCATGCCTGCAAGTGGGGAGTTCAAGCCCCACTGCAGGCAACTAAGCATGATATGCAGACTAACAACACTAAAATGCAAGAAGTAAGGCATTGTCTGAGGTGAGGTGCTAAACGGAGTCTGGGTCTCTACATAAAACACTGGAGCACCAGATCTCTGTGTAAAGTACTCAAGGACTAGGTCTGTTCATGAAACGCGTTTAAGAAAATAGTTCATGGCTCACAACAAAGACACATCCCAGGATGAAAGAATGATTCTAGGATAGGGCTAAGCCAATCATGGTTATCCAGGGATGTAATGATAGCATCAAATTGAAAGGAAAAATATAGAAAGATGTAAAGATTAGTAATAAACCTGAGGATTGGGGAAGTTTTAAAAACCAACAAAAACAGCCAAAAACATAATAAAGAAGGAGAAGGTAAACTTTTAAGGTAACATGTAACTAATATGAAAACAAACAGCAAGAGCTTCTTTAAACAGTTACAAAGGAAGAAAGATGCCAAAGTGAACATAGGCCCCTTAGACAACGAGGCTGGGGAAATAATACTGGGGACCAGGAAATAGCAGAGGATTTGAGTAAATACTTTGTGTCAGCCTTCACAGTAGAACACCCGAATAGCATTGCACTAATACTAAAGAACCAAGATACAAAAGGAGGACAGAATAAGTATGAAGGAAACGAATGTATCAAAGGCCGTTAAGTTTCTAGGACCTTTTTCATATTCACTCATAGGACGTGGGTGTTGCTGGCTGGGCCAGCATTTATCGCCGGTCCCCAGTTGGCATTGAGGAGGTGGTGGTAAGCTGTCTCCTTAAGGCACTGCAGTCTATATGCTGTGGGTTGACACACAATGTCCTTAGGGAGATAATGCCAGGACTTTGAGCCAGCAACAGTGAAGGAACAGTGATATATTTCAAAGTCAGGATGGTGAGTGGCTTGGAGGGGAACTGTCAGGTGGTGGTCTTCCCTTGTAAGTGTGCCCTTGTCCTTCTAGATAGAACGAGTAGTGGGATTGGAAGGAGCTGTTTAAGGATCTTTGGTGAATTTTTGCAGTGCATCTTGTAGATAGAAACACTGCTGCTACTGAGCACCAGTGCTGGAGGGAGTGGATGCCTATGGATGTGGTGCCAATCAAGTGGGCTGTTTTTTCCTGGATGGTGTCAAGCTATGTTATTGGAATGTTATTGGAGCTGCACCCATCCAGGAAAGTGGGGAGTATTCCATCACACTGCTAAATTGTACTATGTAGATATTTTGGGGAAATCAGGTGGTGAGTTATTTGCCACAGTATTCCTAGCCTCTGACCTGCTCTTGTAGCTATTGTGTTTATGTGGTGAGGCCAGTTGAGTTTCTAGTCAAGGGTAATTCCAAGGATGTTGATAGTGGGAGATTTAGGGATGACAAGGGGTGGTGATTAGATTGTCTCTTATTGGAAACGGACATTATCTGGCATTTGTGTGGCATGCTTGTTACTTCACTTGTCAGCCCAAGCCTGGTGAATTCCTGATAAAGGGCTTTTGCCTGAAACGTCCATTTTCCTGCTCCTCGGATGCTGCCTGACCTGCAGCACTTTTCCAGCACCACATTCTCGACTCTGATCTCCAGCATCTGCAGGCCTCACTTTCTCCAAGCCTGGATATTGTCCAGACTTTGTAGCAAAGAACAAAGAAGAACAAAGAAAATTTACAGCCCAGGAACAGGCCCTTCGGCCCTCCAAGCCTGAGCCGATCCAAATGTACTGTCTAAACCTGTCGGTCAATTCCTAAGCATCTGTATCCCTCTGCTCCCCACCTACTCATGCATCTGTCCAGACGCATTTTAAATGAATCTACCGTGCCTGCCTCTACCACCTTTGCTGACAACGCGTTCCAGACGCCCTCCACCCTCTGTGTGAAGTACTTGCAGTGTGTATCCCCCTTAAACTTTCTACCTCTCACCTCTCATTATTGAATCCTTAACCCTGGGAAAAAGCTTTTATCTATCCACCCTGTCTATACCCTTCATGGTTTTGTAAACCTCAATCAGGTCCCCCTCAATTTCCTTTTTTCTAATGAAAACAAACCTAACCTACTCAACCTCTCTTCATAGATAGCACCTTCCATACCAGGCAACATCCTCGTAAACCTTCTCTGCACTCTCTCCAAAGCGTCCTCATCCTTTTGGTAATGTGGTGACCAGAACTGTACACAGTATTCTAAGTGCGGCCGAACCAGTGTCTTATACAATTTTAATATGACTTGCCAGCTCTTATACTCAATACTCCGTCTGATGAAGGCAAGCATACTATATGCCTTCTTGACCACTCTATCCACCTGTGCAGCAACCTTCAGGGTACAATGGACCTGCACTTCCAGATCTCTCTGCCCATCAACTTTTCCCAAGGCTCTTCCATTCGTTGTATAATTCATCACCTCACATTTGTCTGGACTGAAATTCACCTTTCTGCCCAACCAATTTTCTGCCCAACTCTCCAGTCTATCTATATCCTCCTGTATTCTTTGACAGTCCCCTATGCTTTCTGCTACTCTACCAATCTTCATGTCATCTGCAAACTTGCTGATCATACCAACAGTGCCCTCTTCCAGATCATTTATGTATATTACAAACAACAGTGGCCCCAACACTGGTCACCTTTCTCCATTTCGAGAAACTCCCTTCAACGATTATTCTCTGTCTCCTTTTGCTCAACCAGTTCTTTATCCACCTTGCTAGAACACCCTGCACACCATGTGACTTCATTTTCTCCATTAGTCTACCATTTTCTCCATTAGTCTACCATACTAAAGTCCTTGTATATGACATCAAAAGCCCTTCCTTCATCTATCAACTTGGTCACTTCCTTGAAGAACTCTATTGAGTTGGTAAGGCACAATCTTCCCCCCACAAAACCATGTTGCCTATCACTGATAAGCCCATTCTTTTCTGAATATAAATAGATCCTATCCCTCAGTACCTTCTCCAACGGCTTCCCCACCACCGACATAAGGCTCACTGGTCTGTAGTTACCCGGAATATCCCTACTATCCTTCTTGTACAGGGGAACAACATGAGCTACCTTCCAGTCCTCTGGCACCTCACCTGTACTTAAGGATGCCACAAAGATATCTGTTAGGGCCCCAGCTATTTCCTCTCTCGCCTCCCTCAGCAACCCAGGATAGATCCCATCCGGTCCTGGGGATTTGTCCACCTTAATAACCTCTAGCCTACCCAACACATCTTCCCTACTTATGTCAACGTGATCCAGACTAATCAAACTTCTATCTCTAATCTCAACATTCATCATGTTCCTCTCCCCAGTGAACACTGATGCAAAGTAATCATTCAGAATCTCACCCATTCTCTCAGGTTGGACACACAGCCTTCCTTCATTATCCTTTAGTGGACCAATCCTTTCTCTAGTTACCCACTTGCTTCTTATATAAAAATAAAATGCTTTGAGATTCTCCTTAATTCTGCTCACTAAAGCTATTTCGTGATCCCTTTTTGCCCGCTTGATTCCTTGTTTAAGACTTGTCCTACTCTTCTGATATTCCTCCAGGGCCCGTTCTGTTCTTAGCTGCCTAGACCTCATGTACACTTTCCTTTTCCTCTTGGCTAGTCATGCAATTTCTCCTGTCATCCAAACTTCACAAATCTTGCCCTTCCTATCCTTTGCCTTCGATGGGACATGCCTATCCTGCACTATCTTCAACCTGTCTTTGAAAGCCTCCACACATCAAATGTGGACTTCCCTTCAAATAGCTGTGTCCAATCCATATTTCTGAGCTCCTGCCTAATTTTGATATAATTGGCCTTGTCCCAGTTTAGTACTCTTCCCTTAAGACCACTCTCATCTTTATTTACGAGTATTCTAAAACTTACAGAATTGTGGTCACTGTTCCCAAAGAAATCCCCCACCGCAACTTCTACCACCTGTCCTGGCTCGTTCCACAGTACTAGGTCCTTTTATGACCCCTGGTCCAATATAGCATTGGAACATGGTCTGTTTCAGTATCTGAGGAGTCACGAATGGTGCTGAACATTGTGCAATCATTAGCGAACATCCCCACTTCTGAACTTATGATGGAGGGAAAGTCATCGGTGAAGCAGCTGAATATGGCTCGGCATTCCTGGGTGGGATGCGTCCTAGGATATTAAACGAAGCAGCTCCAGAAACTCAACTGGCTTCACCAGTGGATGAATTGATAGTAATCTTCCAAGAATTCTTAGATTCTGGAAAAGTCCCAGAGGATTGGAATGGTGCCAACGTAACACTTTTATTAACAAAAAAAAACAAGGTAACAATAGGCCAGTTAGCTTAACATCTGCTATTGGGAAAATGTTTGAGTCTATTGTAAATAGCATAATAGTGACGCATTTAGAAATACATAATATGATTGAGCAGCATTAGCTTGGCTTCATAAAGAGAAAATTATGCCTGATAAATTTATTAGAACTCTTTGTGGAGCTAACAAGCAGGATGGAAAAGGGGAGCCAATGAATATAAAATATTTGAATCTCCAAAAGGTGTTTGATAAGATACCACATGTTAAGCTACTTAACAAAATAAGGCTCCATGGTGATGGAGGTAGTATATCAGCACAGATAGAGGATTGGCTAACTAATAGAAGACAGAGAGTTGGAGCTCAAGGAGCATTTTCAGGATGACAAACTGTAATAAGTGGAGTGCCGCAGTGGTTATTGCTGGTCCCAAACACGTTTATAACATATGCATAGTTGTCAAGAAGAACTGAAGAGTTAAATATCATTTAAATTGGAAAGGACTGCAGCAAGCTACAACACATAGGGATCTGGGAGTCACTCCTAGTGCACACATTACAAAAGACAGAGAATAAAGATATTTTTCCTCTCCGAGGGTAGTGAGCCTTTTTATCGTAGAGGGTTGTCAAGGCTGGGTCATTAAGTCTATTCAAGATTGAGATAGTCAGATTTTTAATCAAGGGAATCAAGAATAATGGGGAAAAGACAGGAAAGGAGCTGAGGATTGTCAGATCAGCCATTATATCACTGAATGGTGGAGCAAATTTGATGGACTAAATGGGCACCTCTGCTTCTACATGTTATGGTCTTACCCATAAACTAAGTCTCTGTATAAATCATCCATAATCTGGATGTCTATAATTCACATCTGGGACTGGATCATTATGAAACTCCCAGGGACCGTGTCTCTCGATGAAATACCCGGGAAAGAGGCTTTATATAAAACACAGGGAGACTGGGTTTCTACTTACAACATTTGAGAACCAGATCTCTAAATAAAACATCGGGGCAGTGGGTGTCTGCATAAATCATCCATGGACCGGGCCTGTTTCTCATATACATGTGGACTGAGTCTCTATATCAAAACTCCCATGGAAGGCTCTTTGTTTCTAACAGCTGGGAATGGTTTTCTGTATAAAATACACAGAGACCTGATCGTTACATAAAATACTGAGAACCATTTCACTACATTAAATGCCCAGGAACTGGGTTTTTACATAAATCACCTGTGGGCTGTGTCTCTAGAGGCAGAATCCAGGACCGGGTGTCTGTGTGAAACACCTGGAGACCAGGTAGATATATATTTTCTAATCAACCTGTTGACAGGTGTAATTACACAACCTCTCAAGCAGATGGGACTTGAAGCTAGCCGAATTGTTCAGGGCAAGGTACACCACCACTGCAACACAATACCCAGGAACTAGAACGCTATGTAAAACACATAGAGGATGACTCTACATAAAACACCCTGGGACTCAATATATACAATGTCTCTAATGAAACATGTGAAACGAGAACCTGGTCTTCTTATAAAACAGCCAAGAAACTTGTCTCAATATAAAGCACCCAGCTAATGGGTCTCTACATAAAACAGTCTCGGGACAAAGTTTCTACATAAATTACATGGAGACTGGGTCTCTATATATAATAGATTTGCAGAGGAAATTTACCAGGATGTTGCCTAATGGAGAATTTGAGTTATGAAGAGAGATTGGATGGGGTTATTTTCTTTGGAGCAGGAGAGACTGAGGAACAACAACATTGAGATGAACAAAATTATGAGTGATTAATGACTAGGAGGGCATAGATTTAAGGTCGGAGGTTTAGAGGAGATTTGAGGAAATCCTTTTTCATCCAGAGAATGGTGGAAATCTGAAATTCACAGCCTTTTTCTTATTAATGGGATGAGGGATGAGGGTGTCACTGGCTGGGCTAACATTTATTGTCCATTCCTAATTATCCAGAGGTCAGTTAAGAGTCAACCACATTGCTGTGATTTAGGTGTTACATGTAAGCCAGACCAGGTAAGGATGGCAGTTTCCTTCCCTAAGGGACATGAGTGAACTTATATAGTGTCTGTTAGGATGGTAGAGGCAGAAACCTCCGAACATTTACGAAGTATTTAGATGTGCACTTCTATGTGCACAAAGTATTCAAGGCTAAAGGCCAAGTGTTGGAAAATAGAACTGGTATAGTTAGGGACTTATATTTGATTGGTACATATGCGATAGGCCAAAGGGCCATATTCTATTCTATAGACCTTTACATCTCTAGAAAACAGTTGCGAATCGTATCTATATATAAAACACCCAGGGTACAGTCTCTACCTAAAGCACCCATAAAAACATCTCACTTTGTATATAAAACAGCCAAGGATCAGGTCTCTCTAGAAAACATCTGGGATAAAACACTACTGGGCTGGGTATCTGGGCATCTGATTTCTTCATAAATACCCATGGACTTAATCTCTACATAAAGTATTGGAAACTCAGAGTCCACATAAAATCCCTGGGGACATGGGTTCTCTATGAACCACCCATAGACCTCTATACAAAATCTACTGAGACTGGGCCTCTGGGTACGGGGATGAGAGGGCATCGCAAAACTGGCCAGACTTCACAATCTAATCAATTGTGGATCATTCTCTGAGGACCTAACTGGGCTCAAAGTGATTAAGTTCACCTGTCTCATTGCCCAATATCCAGCACAGCAATCACTGTCAGGTACAGGGGGGTTACAAATCAGATCAGCTCATGGTTCTAGTTTATGCCTCAGTTCATGGGCCGGGATCTCAGATGCTGGCTACTCAGTGTTGGTGCTTTAATCTGGTATTTTGTGATAGCATATTAGCTCTGATACAACATTAAAGCCTCCTCCCTCCACCACCCCCGCCCTCATAGCCAAGGTCCTGGGTATCAATTACTCTCAGGATAATGCTGCAGTAATGATATCACAAGGGGTAATCCGCTCGTGTGAATGTCAGCGTGTATTAAGGACACAGGGTGCAGTGATTGTACTGACAGCTGCTGCCTAGATAGGGACTGACCAGGCACAGAACACCACCTCCCCTGTAAAATTAAATCACTGGGAACTGGAACAGACACCACGTGTCGCTTCTGAGCTGTAATTTAATTCTGCAATTCAGATGATGGCCACAAGCCATTCACAGTGTAGCTTATGATATTACCTGAACCACTCCATCAGATTGTACACTAGTCAGCAATTCTGAGTATCCATTGTTACTCCGTGGGCGGCACGGTGGCACAGTGGTTAGCACTGCTGCCTCACAGCACCAGAGACCCAGGTTCAATTCCTGCCTCAGGCGACTCTCTGTGTGGAGTTTGCACATTCTCCCCGTGTCTGCCTTGGTTTCCTCCGGATGCTCCGGTTTCCTCCCACAATCCAAAAATGTGCAGGTTAGGTGAATTGGCCATGCTAAATTGCCTGTAGTGTTAGGTGAAGTGGTAAATGTAGGGGAATGGGTCTGGGTGGATTGCGCTTTGGCGGGTCGGTGTGGACTTGTTGGGCCGAAGGGCCTGTTTCCACACTGTAAGTAATCTAATAATCTGCAAATCATCTGAGTGCTCTAGATTCTAACCTACAACTCAGTCCAGCTATCCACCATTGAGACAAAAATCAGCCAAATCCAACTATTAGGTTCCTGCTGATAAATCACTCCAGCCTATCAATTAGTCAACATATAGATGATATATATAATCTACTTGTTTGAGCATCTGAACCGCTCAGTTGGATTCCACGATGAAATTCACTTCTGCGTGTTCACGATATTCCATACAGTCGATCAATAATTAGATTCCAGTCTGTAACTGACTCTTGAGCATCAAACATTCAATATGTTACATAGAATTGACAGCACAGAAACCAGTCATTTGGCTCAAATGGCCTATATCAGCTTTGATGTTTCCCATCCCCTTAACAATTATATGTCAACAATTACACATTATCAAATTTCTGTTTCTTTGCACCTCAGGTATTTATCTCATTCTTAGATGCATCTATTCACCTTAACTTCATGTGATTTTGAGTTCCACATTCTAACCACTCTCTGGTTAAAAAGGAATCTCAATTCATGATTGGATTTATCAGTGTCTGTCTTGTATTTATGGTCCCCTCACTTTAGTTTGAACATTACCCCCACCTCTAACTTATCAAACCATTTCACAATTTTAAAGACATCTGTTATATCTCTCCTCAGCTTTCTCTTTCCTGGAGTCTTTGCTGGGAGGTATAATCTTCGAGGAGAAAGTGAGGACTGCAGATGCTGGAGATCAGAGCTGAAAATGTGTTGCTGGAAAAGCGCAGCAGGTCAGGCAGCATCCAGGGAGCTAGAGAATCGACGCTTCGGGCATGAGCTAATCTGTCAGTTCTTCAAATTCTGCATAATTTTGTACAGTTTATTCTTTCATGGGATTTAGGTGTCAGGAGCAAGGCCAGCAATGATTACATATCCATACCTGCCGTTGAATTGAATGGCTTGCCATGTTATTTTAGAGAGTAGTTCAGAGTCAACCACATTGCAGGCCAAGCAAGGTAAGGATGGCGGATTCCTTTCCCGAAAGGGCATCACTGAGCCAGATTGGTTTCTATAACAATTGATGATAATTTCACGTTCAATTTTACTCAATGTTAATTCCAAAGTTATTAATTCAATATTCCACCAACTGCCACGGTAGGATTAAGATCATAAGGCCATTAGAAATAGGAAGTAGGCTATTTAGCCCCTCAAGCCTGCTCCATCATTTTAAAGGTTCATGGCGAATAGAGTGATAGAATCATAGAGATATACGTCACGGAAACAGACCCTTCGGTCCAACTCGTCCATGCCGACCAGATATCGCAACCCAATCTAGTCGCAGCACCCAGCCCATATCCCTCCAAACCCTTCCTATTCATATACCCATCCAAATGCTTCTTAAATGTTGCAATTGTACTAGCCTCCACCACTTCCTCTGGCAGCTCATTCCATACACATACCACCCTCTGTGTGAAAACGTTGCCCCTTAGGTCTCTTTTATAACTTTCCCCTCTCACCCTAAATCTATGCCCTCTAGTTCTGGACTCCACGACGCCAGGGAAAAGACTTTGCCTATTTACCCTATCCATGCCCCTCATAATTTTGTAAACTTCTATAAGGTCACCCCTCAGCCTCTGACGCTCCAGGGAAAACAGCCCCAGCCTGTTCAGCCTTTCCCTATAGCTCACTGGTCACAGGCCTCCACTGGTCACAGGCCTCCAGTGTGAAAAACAACCCTCCACCACCCTCTGTCTTCTACCTTTGAGCCAGTTCTGTGTCCAAATGGCTAGTTCTCCCTGTATTCCATGAGATCTAATTTTGCTAATCAGTCTCCCATGGGGAACCTTGTCGAACGCCTTACTGAAGTCCATATAGATCACATCTACCACTCTGCCCTCATCAATCCTCTTTGTTACTTCTTCAAAAAACTCAATCAAGTTTGTGAGACATGATTTCCTACGCACAAAGCCATGTTGACTATCCCCTCCAACATCTTGCCCACCACTGAGGTCAGGCTCACCGGTCTATAGTTCCATGACTTGTCTTTACCGCCCTTCTTAAACAGTGGCACCTTGTTTGCCAAGCTCCAGTCTTCTGGCACCTCACCTGTGACTATCGATGATACAAATATCTTAGCATGAGGCCCAGCAATCACTTCTCTAGCTTCCCACAGAGTTCTCGGGTACACCTGATCAGGTCCTGGGGATTTATCCACCTTTACCCGTTTCAAGACATCCAGCACTTCCTCCTCTTTAATCTGTCCAACATTCCTCATGTCCACTTTCCTGCCCTTTCCTTGTGACCCTTACTGATCAAGAATCTATCTATGTCACTCGTAAATACACAAAAGTACTCTTTACCCACAGCTCTGTGACAAGGAATTCCAACAACTCACAATTATCTGAGAGAAGAAAATCCTCCCCACTTCAGTTTAAAATTGGCACCCTTTTATTCTGAGATCATACGCTCTGGTACTAGCCTCTCCCATGAGGGGAAACATCCTCTCAGCATTTACCCTGTCAAGACCCTTAAGAAACCTATATCTTTTGATGTAGTCACCTCTCATTTTTCTAAACTCCAGTGAGTAAAGTCCCAACCGATTTAATGTTTGGCCTGGGCCTCTAGATTACAATCCCCGATGACAAGACCTCTACACCACCATTCCATCATCTTTGTATTCAACCTGCATGCACATACCAAGAGTGTGCACATACACACTGAATATAAATAATTCATTTGTCTTGAGCACAAATCCCTGTCGGAACTCACTGTTACACATTTGAATCAGCCTCATTATTCTCTCAGATACAACTCTGCTGATCATTCCCTAAATGGACCCTGCTCCCTTTATTCTGGGGAGCACCCAATGTCAAATTTATACTACAGAGTAACGTGGATTGAACAAGACGTCCCCACTCTGAATTGAATACCACGTCCTTCAAATGCAATTTTGCAAGCTTTCAAGAAGCCAAGTACTAACGCTAATGTGATGACAGCAATTATAAATCATTAATCAGATGTACTTTATAGATAGTCTATGAACATACAGAATAGGAGCTACAATAAATCTCACTTAGTTCATCTTCTCTTAGTTCCCACCTCACGAATGACAAAAATAATCAGCTATGCCCCTCTGGCTAAATAAAGTTGTTTGCACCCAATATTTTCCCCCCTAACCAACCTGCTGAGTTCCTCCAGCAATTTCTGGTTTTGCTTCAGATCTTCAGCATCCATATGCATTGTTTTATTGTTATGTTCAGAGAGGTTATTACATACCTCAGCAGCAAACAAGGCTTGAGCCCAGGTCTCCTGGCTCAAAGATAGAACACTACCATTGTGCCACAAGAACGTTTTGCAGCCCATCTTGACCAATGCATACACCATTACCACTATTCTCAATCCATCTGGGCATCCCTCACATCAGAACACTCACCAACATTTAGATTGTTGATCTCTTATCCCATTGGAACTTGATGACCTGATTCTTAGTCCTTAACCTGTCAACAAATCAATTGGAAGACTTCTGATCAAGCCTGCAACCACAACCAACCTTTCAATCTGGTTCGTCGACAGTGGTGAATAATTTCTGGAGACTCTGTGGTGAAATGACTCATCCTATTTCCTTGATCATCATGAATAACACAGTCAATAGCTGCTCATTGGCAGACCAAACACCCCTTTTTTTCCCAAAAGCTTCAACAAACTGTCTTAGTTTTAGTTTTCATTTTTGAAAAAAAAACTGCAACATTTGTTTATCCAAACCTTTCCATGGAAAAACTGTACAAAATGACTCTATAGAATATAGAATTAGTAGGCGGCACGGTGGCACAGTGGTTAGCACTGCTGCCTCACAGCGCCAGAGACCCTGGTTCAATTCCTGCCTCAGGCGACTCTCTGTGTGGAGTTTGCACGTTCTTCCACTATTATACTTGTAGCTCTTTTTGTTTACATGCTTTCCAATTCCACCACACCATTTCTTTCATAACGCTGCCACCATACTATACGCAGTACCCTAGGTGTGGTCTAAAGCCAAGCTTCAATTTGAGTTTCGGATAACTTCCTTACTTTTCCATCCTCTCTGCAAGATATAAATCCATGATTTGCTTCTTTATAACCTTGTTAGCCCAAATCCGCTTTTTTTAAACACTTGTGCTTTTTTAGGCCCTTTGCTGCTCTACAGTATTTATGCAGGGTCCATTCCTCTGAAAAAACTTAAGGAATGTGTTCATGTCCTGCGCTTTTTGTGAATTACCCAGGAACCTTACATTGTTTCGTCTATGGCATTGCTTGGCCAATCAGAATCAACTAATTAAATAGTCAGCACCCATTCCCCTGTAATATAAATTGCAGTGACCTTTTGAATTTGGCATTCTTTAGCAAAAGGAAAAGCTTTGGCTATCTGTCCCTTTATTTAGCACTGATTTGGTTGTTATTTTCTAAATATTAAGCCGTCTCCTTATTTTTCTTGTCAAGCTACCTCATACATGTTCATGCTGAAATTCATTTGCCAATTAAATGACCATTCTTTAAGTTTGTTAATACTTTCTCATAATCTAACATTTGGCTCAGAACTTAGTCATAGTGTCACAGAGATGTACAGCACGGAAACAGACCCTTCGGTCCAACCCGTCCATGCCGACCAGATATCCCAACCCAATCTAGTCCCACCTGTCAGCACCTGGCCCATATCCCTCCAAACCCTTCCTATTCATATACCCATGCCTTTTAAATGTTGTAATTGTACCAGCCTCTACCACTTCCTCTGGCAGCTCATTCCACCCTCTGCATGAAAAGGTTGCCCCTTAGATCACTTTTACACCTTTCCCCTCTCTTGTTGCACAGGACAGTTAAGCATCAAATTATATCCTTACTCAATAAGCATCATATAAATATTTCTACCAGGTGAATAGTCATGATCTGAATGAGGTGTCTGAAAGACGATATGGAAGCAGCTTCAAAGTAACTTCACCCATTGCCTCTGTACTCATGAAGTAACTTGGCTCCTGTTCTGGCAGTGTCTCAATTCTAAAAGTCTCATCCTAGTCTTCAAATTCCTCTATGGTTTGACCTCCTCCCCATCCTTGCAACATCTCTCGACCTGCAATCCTCTGAGACCTTGGAGCTCTTGCAGTTTGTACCTATGTGCATTTACTTTGCCCCACCATAGGCCATGCCTTCTGTTGCCTGGGCCCTATGATCTGGAATTGCTTCCCTAAAACCTCCCCGCTATCTCTCTCTCCTGCTTTGAGACACCATTTCAAATCTATCTCTTTGATCATTTTTATTTTGGTAATTTGTCCTAATACCTCACATAGTTCAGTGTCAATTGTTTATCTCAGTAAAAGCCTAGGCAGCACCCTGGGATGTGAAGTGATAAATGTGCCTTATAAGTGTGTCAATTTTTTTGCTGCTATGTGTTTCCAGCTATACGTCTTGTCTTTTAACGTCTGAAAACTCTTTACTCACCTGCTCCCTTTTCTTGTCAAAGGCAGATCTTTCTGTAAATAAGAGAAAAAGGCAAATAGGTTAAAAGTCTTCATGGGTCTCTCATATTGGAGCAATAACTTCTGATCTCTGCAATCCCAGCTGTTCAGAACACATTAGTGATCAGCAATCACATTCAACTCTTCTTTTCCCTTGGGTGGGGGAGTCCAGAACTAGAGGGGAAAAACTTAAAAGGGATCTATGGGGTAACTTTTTCACGCAAATGGTGGTACGTGTATGGAATGAGCTGCCAGGGGAAGTGGTGGAGGTTGGTACAATTACAACATTTATCAGACATCTGGATGGGCATATGAATAGGAAGGGTTTAGGGGGATATGGGCCAAATGCTAGCAATTGGGACTAGATTAGGTTAGGATATCTGGTCAGCATGGATGGGTTGGACAGAAGGGTCTGTTTCCATGCTGTACATCTCTATGACTCTGTGATGATGCATAGATGTGTTCCCCAACGATATCAACCATGGGTCTGACCACTATCACTAACAGTATCAGATAAAATGCTAAGTGGCTGCCTTAAGAAAAGAGGTCATGTCATACAGTCATGTAATTATGTATTTTGTCTTTTTACATCTTCAACAGTAAATGTTTATCTGGTGTCCACTTCTTGAAAATGATAATTGTAACATATTAACATATAATGCATCGGTGTTACAAGTACAGTTTTGTGGAATGGAGTTATACTGCCTAGTTTTTGTGTGTATAGGGGAGATTGATGTAAGTGGAATTATGCATGGAGATTTCTCTACCTTGATGTTTACCTTCTGCACTATCACTGGGTCAGAATCCTGGAGCTCCCTCCCTGACAGCACTATTGATGTATGTACACACCCCCATGGCCTGGAGAAAATTAAGGAAGTGCAATAAATGCTGAACTTGCCAGCAATGCTCACATCTCATGAACAAACAAAAAGAAACAAAATTAACATGAGCAAAGAGCCAAAAACACAAAGGATAATCAGCTCCGTGCCAACATTAGCTGATTTGTTTTTACTCATTGGTGGATATGTGCATCACTGGTTGGGCCAGCATTTATTTCCCATGCTTAAATACCCTGGAGATGGTGGCAGTGAGATGCCACCACGAACTGCTGTAGTTATTGGATGTCAGTACACCTACAGTGCTATTAGGAAGGGAGTTCCATAGTTTTGATTCAATGACACTGAGGAACAGCGACATATTTCCAGGATGCTATTTTAGCTTGGAGGGAAACTTGAAGGTGGTGGTGCTTCAATTGATGTGCTGCCCTGGTCCTTCTGTATGGGAGAGTTCATGAGATTAGAAAGTGCAGTTAGCATAGCTTTGGCAAAATTGCTGCAATGCAACTTGCAAATAGTACACGCTGTTGCGACTATGCATGGATGGTGAAGGGAGTGAATGTTAAAGGTAGTGAACAGGGTACTGGTAGGTGAGCTGCATTGTCCTGCATGTTTATACTGCATGAGTATTGTTGGAGCTGAACATACCCCGGTAAGTGGAGAATATTCCATCACACCGGGGACTTCTGCCTTGTCGATGGTGGCTAGGTTTTGGGGAGTCAGGAGGTGAGTTACTGTGCAGAGAAGCCTCCCAGCCTTGAACTTGGTTAAAAGTTCCAATATCTTGGCTGGACAGGGGTTTTACAGGTCCAAGGTGGTCCTTAAGGTGAAGCAAAAGCAGAAATTGCTGGAGAGCTCAGCAGGTCTGGCAGCATCTGTGAAGATAAAACAGTTAATGCTTGGAGGCCAGACCCCTCAGCTGAAGATGGGTCACTGGACTTGAAATGTTAACACTGTTCTCTCTCTACAGATGCTGCCAGAACTACTGAGTTTCTCCAGAAATGTCAGTTTTTGTTTCAGGTTTCCAGCATCCACCGTTCTTTATTTTAGATTAGTGGTCTTTAATGTTGTCTCAATGTTTGACATACATCAATATGGCCTGTTTAATTCTGAAGCTGCTGTACAAACTCTGTTTGCAAAGCTGCCTCATTGGATATAACCAAGTGATCAACGATTTTACAAACACACCCGTGGCCATTTCCTGTGTCTCAGATTTATGAAGAATATCATTTTCCTGCAGAAAGGAAGGCTCACATTTTAATGCTTTTCATCACATCTCTTACAGCCGATGAGGTAGAATCATGGAATCCCTACGGAAGCAGGCCATTCGGCCCATTGAGTCCACGCCAACCTTCTGTAGATCATCCCACACGAACTCAGCTCCCTACCCAATCCGTATCACCCTACATTTCCCTAACATGAACATCACAGGCAATTTCCCATGACCAATCCACCTAACCTGCACATCATTGGACTGTGGGAGGAAATCAGAGCACCCAGAAGAAACTCACGCAGACACAGGGGGAATGTGCAAACTCCACATAGACAATCGCCCGAAGGTAGAATCGAACCTGGGTCCCTGGCGCTGTGAGGCAGCAGTGCTAACAGTGCTACCGTGCTGCCCTTTCAGTACTTTCTAAAATGTTGTCTGTGTCACGACAATTTAGCGGCTCTGTGGTTGAGTGGGGGTATTCATTTAATGATTGTACCACTGAACAACCAAGAATTTTTCCATGTCCTTGTGGAAATGTGCCTAGGATTTTATGGTATGTTCACTCTGGCTATTATGACGAGGTGACAGCTCTTTCATGATGAAGTAAGTGCTGAGAATGGATAGTGCCAACAAGAATATTCCAGTCCTTGTTTTCCAATCAATGTATCCATCTTTGTTACATTCCATCCCATGCTTTGTGACAGATGCAGTCAGTTGGGTGGCCAACACAGGAAATGTTCAGGAAAGATGTGAACAAGGAGAGCATGCTAGGGAAGGTGTAATGAACAGCATGCAAAATGCATCGGAGCTATTTTCAAACAGAAGTGCAGCTTACGTCATGTCCCCAATATAGAAGACTAGAATTCTGGCATATTTTAATCTGCAGTCGTGAAATTAATTTCACTCTTCCACCTCTTGGTATATCGTCTGCAGCCCTGAGGGAGTGCCTCACGGTTGGAGGTGACTTCTTGCAGACACAATGTTAATCTCAAGCCAGGTCTGTCTTCGTAGATGTAAAAGGTACTATTCAGATAAAACCATGGATGTGTCCCCCATTATCCTGCATTGATATTTATCCCTTAACCAAAATTATTAAAACACTCTGATCATTATTGTATTGCTATCTGTGGGATCTTGCTGTGTACAAATTGCCTGCCATATTCCCCACATTGTGCCATGACTGCACATATAAAATAATTAATTGGCTGTAGGGTTCTTTGGGACTGGTGAGGTTCTGAAAGCCACTAAATAAATGCACAAAAGCAGCCATTACTCAAAAGGGCAGAGTTGTCATAGGAAGGTGTTTCACTAAAGGTTTACCTCAGAAAGGGGCTGCAGTGATGGTGAATATAAAATGAAGATGTAACTGAAACAACAGCAGTACGCTGACAAACCAACAGAAGGTCAGTTGGAAATGGAGAAGTTACCATCTCAGCTGTCATTCGCCACTGCCTTAACATGTTATGGATGCATGAGGTCATCTAGGTCCTTACAATTTGTGATTTATCAATAGCACAGTGGAGAATATGGAGCTAAGGCAGTTAAATGGGTGTGGAGGCAGATATCAACCATGAGAAAACAGTAACTGCCAGAACAGGCCAAGGGGGCTGAATGACTTAAATCCTGCTTCCATGTTCACGTGCTCACTGTGTCTGCAAGTGAAACAGCTTGTCACTTTTCTTTTTGAGATTCTTCTCC
Organism: Chiloscyllium plagiosum; assembly: GCF_037043375.1. NCBI lineage: Eukaryota > Metazoa > Chordata > Chondrichthyes > Orectolobiformes > Hemiscylliidae > Chiloscyllium > Chiloscyllium plagiosum. The sequence goes on from NW_028270183.1 coordinate 9,675,273, forward strand.
TTGGAAACTTGGTAGAGGTATTCAAAATCACGAGGGCTCTGGACAAAAACAGGGAGAAACTGTTCCCAACAGTGGAAGGGAGTGGTAAAGTATTTGGCACACATTTAAGGTCATTGGCAAAAGAAGTAATGGCAACCAGAGAGGAAAAACACCTTCACGCAGTTAAGATCTGGAAATGTGCGCCCTGAGATTATGGTGGATGTACACTTAAGGGGCAATGGGATTATTATCTGGAAAGGAAGAACACACAGAATTACGGAGAGAAGGTAGGGGATTGTATATTTGGAGCGCCAGTACTGACACAATGGGCCAAATGGCCCCTTTCTGTGCTGTAGACACCCTATGATTCTGTCATTTGCTACTTTAATTCCACATCCACCAGTCTTACCTCTCTGCCATTGACACAGACAGTACTGAGGGACATGATTGGGCCATTTGTAAGAACTATTCATATATGGATTCTGGGTAATCCAAGATGGAGGATGGGAAAAATTTGAGTTGTAACAGCTGCTCCTTTTTTGAGGTATTTTAGGTGTTAGAGGTGATTTCCTCAAATTCCAGGAGCTGCAATTATTGTGTTATATACTATTGCAATTGCTTTGAAACTTTGGAGAAAAGAAAAGTCAAAACAACAACAACTTTAAAAGGGAGAAAGACAGACAAAGACACAAGGTCTGTAAGGGAGAGAGAGAAAGAAACCTACACTGCTAACTGACACGGCAGTGAACATGCGCAGTTACTGCCTTTGCTGTTTGAATTCATGTATCGCTGGAAATTGGAGTGCATCTAGGAAAACTTGACAAACAGCGAAATGCACAACTGATCTTGGGAGAGGTCACAGCACAGAAACGGATAAATGAATAGTTTTAAGCATAGCCTTGCTGTAAATCTACAATAGTGAGTAGAATGGGTTCTTTCTTGATTATATGTTTTTATTGGGATCTGTCTCTTGATTACATTTAAAAAATGTAAGCCATAAGTATTAAGTTAGCCTGGAGCAGTGTTTTGTAGGGAAATAAGATGGTGCTATTTTCTGGGTCTGTAGATTGGGAGGAGCAAAGTGGCCTTTAGTAGAGGGATATGCTTTTCTTGTCCAATGAGAGAGTTTCCAGGCTACTGAGGATTATATCTGCAGTGAATGTCGGTTGCAAATCCTGTCAGATTGAATGGATTGGTTGGAGCGACAGTTAGAGGCAATGAGGAATTTACAAGAGCTGGGGGGTGTGATCTGAAAATGTGTTGCTGGAACAGCGCAGCAGGTCAGGCAGCATCCAGGGAACAGGAGACTTAACGTTTCGGGCATAAGCCCTTCTTCAGGAATGAGGAAAGTGTGTTCAGCAGGCTAAGATAAAAGGTAGGGAGGAGGGACTTGGGGGAGGGGTGTTGGAAATGTGATAGGTGGAAAGAGGTCGAGGTGAGGGTGATAGGTCAGACTGGGATGGGGGCGGAGAGGTCAGGAAGAAGATTGCAGGTTAGGAAGGCGGTGCTGAGTTCGATGGATTTGACTGAGACAAGGTGGGGGGAGGGGAAATGAGGAAACTGGTGAAATCCAAGTTCATGCCTTGTGGTTGGAGGGTTCCTAGGCAGAAGATGAGGCGCTCTTCCTCCAACCGTCGTGTTGTTGTGGTCTGTTGTGTTGTTGTTGCAGGTCCAAAGACCTGCATATCCTTGGTGGAGTGGGAGGGGAAGTTGAAGTGTTGAGCCACAGGGTGGTTGGGTTGGTTGGTCCGGGTGTCCCAGAGGTGTTCTCTGAAACGCTCCGCAAGTAGGCGGCCTGTCTCCCCAATGTAGAGGAGGCCACATCGGGTGCAGAGGATGCAATAGATGATGTGTGAGGAGGTGCAGGTAAATTTGTGGCGGATATGGAAGTTTCCTTTGGGGCCTTGGAGGGAGGTGAGGGGGGAGGTGTGGGCGCAAATCTTGCACCTCCTGCGGTTGCAGGGGAAGGTGCCGGGAGTGGAGGTTGGGTTGGTGGGGGGTGTGGATCTGACTAGGGAGTCACAGAGGGAGTGGTCTTTATGGAATGCTGATAGGGGAGGGCAGGGAAATATATCCTTGGTGGTGGGGTCCGTTTGGAGGTGGCGGAAATGACGGCGGATGATACGCTGTACATGGAGATTGGTGGGGTGGTAGGTGAGGACCAGTGGGATTCTGTCCTGGGGGGTGTGATGGATGGCAGTTATAGAAAGGGAGAAAAGCCACCGATACAGTCAGGTGGATGGGTTAGTTCCAAGAAAGGTAGGAGAGATGGGCAGGTAGTACAGGAGTTTTCTGTGGCTTTCCCCGTTTCAAACAAGTGGTTTGGAAATTGTAGGGTGTGATGGACTTTCAGGGGAATGTAGCACGAATACCCAAGTTTCTGTTTTTAAGACAGGCTCTAATGTAATGAAGGGTACATCGAGTTCCAATCGATCGATTGTGTTAGGGGACTCTCTAGTCAGAGGCACAGACAGGCATTTCTGCGGCCAGCCGGGAAAAGTCAGAATGGTGTGTTACCTTCCTGGTGCCAGGATCAACGATATCCCAGAGAATGTTCTCAAAGGTGAGAGGGGCCAGCAGGAGGTCATTGTACACATTGGTACCAATGACATAGGAAAGGAAAAGGATGAGATTCTGAAGGGAAAATATAGAAAGTTAGGCAGGAATTTAAAAAGGAGGTCCTTGAAAGTAGTAATATCTGGATTACTCCCGGTGCTGCGAGATAGTGAGGGTAGGAATAGGAGGATAGAGCAGATGAATGCGTAGCTGAGGAGCTGGTGTATGGGAGAAGAATGCACATTTTTGGATCATTTGGAATCTCTTCTGGAGTAGAAGTGACCTGTACAAGAAGGATAGATTGCACCTGAATTGGAAGGGGACTAATATACTGGCAGGGAGATTTGCTAGGGCTGCAAGGGAGGATTTAAACTATTGGGGGGTGAAGTGGGGGGGGATCCCAGGGGATCCCATAGGAGGAAAGAGATCAATCTGAGACTGGTACAGTTGAGAAAAGAAGTGAGTCAAACGGTCAGGGCAGGCAGGAACAGCACAGAGATCAAGGTAGGACTGATAAATTAAACTGCATTTATTTCAATGCAAGAGGCCTAACATGGAAGGCAGAAAGACTCAGGGCGTGGTTAGGAACATGGAACTGGGATATCATAGCAATTACTGGAATGTGACTCAGGGATGGACTGGACTGGCAGCTTAATGATCCAGGATACAAATGCTACAGGAAGGACAGAAAGGGAGGCAAGAGAGGTGGGGGAGTGGCATTTTTGATAAGGGATAGCATTACAGCTGTACTGAGGGTGATATTTCCGGAAATACATTCATTTGGGTGGAACTGAGAAATAAGAAAGGGGTGATCACCTTATTGGGATTGTATTATAGACCCCCTAATAGTCAGCGAGAAATTGAGAAATAAATTTGTAAAGACATTTCATTTATCTGTGAGAATAATAGGGTGATTACAGTAGGGGATTTTAACTTTCCAAATATAGACTGGGACTGCCATAGTGTTAAGGGTTTACATGGAGAGTAACTTGTTACAGTGAACAAGAAAATTTTCTGAGTCAGTATGTGAATGTACCTACTAGAGAAGGTGCAAAACTTGACCTACTCTTGGGAAATAAGGTAGGGCAGGTGACTGAGGTGTCAGTGGGGGAGCATTTTGGGGCCAGTGACCATAATTCTATTAGTTTTAAAATAATGATGGACAAGAATAGATCAGATCAAACAGTTGAAGTTCTAAATTGGAGGAAGGCTAATTTTGATGGTATTAGGCAAGAACTTTCAAAAGCTGATTGGGAGCAGATATTCACAGGTAGAGGGATGGCTGGAAAATTTGAAGCCTTCAGAAATGAGATAACAAGGGTCCAGAGACAGTATATTCCTGTTAGAGTGAAAGGAATGGCTGGTAGGTGTAGGGAACGCTGGATGATGAGAGAAATTGAGGGTTTGATTAAGAAAAAGAAAGAATGTCAGGTATAAACAGGAGAGATCAAGCGAATCCTTAGAAGAGTATAAAGGCAGTTGGAGTATACGAAAGAGGGAAATCAGGAGGGCAAAAAAGGGACATGAGATAGCTTTGGCAAATATGGTTAAGGAGAATCCAAAGGGTTTTTACAAATACATTAAGGACAAATGGGTAACTAGGGAGCGAATTGAGCCCCTCAAAGATCAGCAAAGCGGCCTTTGTGTGGAGTCACAGGAGATGGGGGAAATACTAGATGAATATTTTGCATTGGTGTTTACTGTAGAGCAGGATATGGAAGATATAGAATGTGGAGAAATACATGGTGACATCTTGAAAAATGTCCATATTACATAGGAGGAACTGCTGGATGTCTTGAAATACATAAAGGTGGCTAAATCTCCAGGACCTGATCAGGTGTACCCTAGAACTCTTTGGGAAGGTAGGGAAGCGATTGCTGGGTCCTTGCCAAGATATTTGCATTATTGATAGTCACTGAGGTTCCAGAAGACTGGAGGTTGGCTAATGTCGTGCCATTATTTAAGAAAGGTGGTAAGGACAAGCCAGAGAACTATAGACCAGTGAGCCTGACGGTGGTGGGCAATTTGTTGGAGGGAATCCTGAGGGACAGAATTTACAGGTATTTGGAAAGGCAAGGACCGATTAGAGATAGTCAAGATGGCTTTGTACGTGGGAAATAATGTCTCACAAACTTGATTGAGTTTTTTGAAGAAGTAACAAAGAGGATTGATGAGGGCAGAGCAGTGGACGTGATCTATATGGACTTCAGTAAGGCGTTCGACAAGTTTCCCCATGGGAGACTGACTAGCAAGGTTAGATCTCATGCAAGTCAGGAAGAACTAGCCATTTGGATACAGAACTGGCTCAAAGTTAGAAGACAGAGGGTAGTGGTGGAGGGTTGTTTTCAGACTGGAGGTCTGTGACCAGTGGAGTGCCACAGGATTGGTGCTGGTCCACACGTTTTCATTTACATAAATGATTTGGATATGAACATAGGAGGTATAGCTAATAAGTTTGAAGATGACACCAAAATTGGAAGTATAGTGGACAGTGAAGAAGGTTACCTCAGATTACAATGGGATCTTGATCAGTTGGGCCAATGGGCTGAGGAGTGGCAGATGGTGTTTAATTTAGATAAATGTGAGGTGCTGCATTTTGGGAAAGCAAATCTTAGCAGGACTTATACATTTAATGTTAAGGTCCTCGGGAGTGTTGCTGAACAAAGAGACCTTGGAATGCAGGTTCATAGCTCCTTGAAAATGGAGTCACAGGTAGATAGGATAGTGAAGAAGGCATTTGGTATGCTTTCCTTTATTGATCAGAGTATTGAGTACAGGAGTTGGGAGGTCATGTTGCGACTGTACAGGACTTTGGTTAGGCCACTTTTGGAATATTGCGTGCAATTCTGGTCTCCTTCCTGTCATATAGATGTTGTGCAACTTGAAAGGGTTCAGAAAAGATTTACAAGCATGTTGCCAGGGTTTGAGCTACAGGAAGAGGCTGAATAGGCTGGGGCTGTTTTTCCTGGAGCGTCAAAGGCTGAGGGGTGACATAGAGGGACATGGATAGGGTTCCTAGACAAAGTCTTTTCCCTGGTGTGGGGGAGTCCAGAACTAGAGGGCATAGGTTCAGGTTGAAAGGGGAAACATATAAAAGAGACCTATGGGGCAACTTCTTCATGCAGAGGGTGGTACGTGTATGGAATGAGCTGCCAGAGGAAGTGGTGGAGGCTGGTACAATTGCAACCAGCAAATGCAAAAGCATCTGGATGTGTATACGAATAGGAAGGGTTTAGAGGGATATGGGCCAAGTACTGGCAAATGGGACTAGATTAGGTTGGGATATCTGGTCAGCATGGATGAGTTGGACCGAAGTTGTTGTTGAATCTACTTCCATCACCCCTTTAGGCAAGACAATCTGATCGAAACAGCTCAGTGTGTTAACACAAGTGTTCTCTCATTGTCAATTCTGGCTCTTTTGCCAATTATATTAACTCTGTGTCCTCAGATTACAAAGCTTCTCACCAGTGGAAACACAGTTTCTCCTTATTTACATGAACAAAACCGATGTGTAATTTTGAATGCTGACACTTAAACAGTAGATCTTCACAGCCATTTGTGTTGGTCACTTTCTAATTGTTCTAGGAATATGAGTGTCATCAATAAATGGACATTTATTACCCATCTCTAACTGCCCTTGAGCAAGTGAGGGGCTGTCCTGGCCATTTCAGAGAGTAGTGAAGGATAATGGGGATTGCCATGGGCCTGGAGTCACATGCAGGTAAGGACAATGGATTTCCTTCCTGAAAAGAACACAACCAGATAGGTTTTCGACAATAATCCAATAGTTTCACATTCATTATTAATGAGACTCCCATTTTACTAATGAATTGAATACAAATTTCCCCATGATAGGATTTGAATTCCCATTCTGAAATATTAGCTCTGTCCTCTGGATTATCAGTTCAGTCACATTACTGCGAGACTCCCAAGAATATTCAGCAACTAATTTAATCTGCCACACCACTCCTGAAATCTCCACACCTTGACAATGCTCTCTCTTTATGGCTCTTTATCAATTACCATCTCCAACAACAGAGAATCCACCCACTGCCCCTTGATATTAACAGGCATTACCATCAATTGAGTCCTCTACTATCAACATCTTGAGATTTATCATTGACCAGAAACTGATTTGGACCAGCCACATAAACGCAATGGCTATAAAAGCAGGTCAAAGGTGAGGAATCCTGCACCAAGTAATTCACCTCCTAACTTCCAATGCCTGTCCACCATATACAAGGCACAAGTCAGGAGTGTGATAGAACACTGCCAACTTGCCTGGATGAGTGTAGCTCAAACAACACACGAGAAGCTCAACATCATCGAGGACAAAGCAACCCACTTGATTGGCACCACATCCACGAAGACCCATTCCCTCCACCACTGATGCTCAGGAGCAGCAGTGTGCACCATCTACAAGATACACTGCAGAAAGTCATCAAGGCTCCTTAGTCAGCACCTTCCATACCTGTAACCACTACCACCTAAAGGACAAGAGCTGCAGATATATGGGAACACAACTGCCTGCAGGTTCCCCTTCATGTCATTCATCATCCTGACTTGGAAATATATCACTGTTGTTTCAGTGTCACTGGGTCAAAATCCTGGAGTTCGCTCCTGAATAGCACTGCGGGTCTACCTACACCAAAGGGACTGCAGCAAGAAGACAGCTCACCACCACCTTCTCAAGGGCAAGTAAGATGTTCAACAAATGTTGGCCCTGCCAGCGACATCAATATCGGATGAAAGATTCAAAGAAATAGTAATTCAGACCGTAAATGGACCCATCCAGAATGAAACATCCTCCCTCCTCCTACACATTTCAGCTCTCACTATGTTAGGAGAAATTCCCTAAAGTACTGCTTGTGTTATTTAAATGTTTTCTAATCAACCCATTTAGAGATGTTATTTAACAACCTCTGGAGCAGGCGGGACTTGAAACTGGGCTTCCTGGCACAGATGTAGGGACACTACCACTGTGCTACAGGAGCCCTGGCACTGTTATTTACTGTGCTGGGTATTATCACACACAGCTGGAACTGTAGAAAACAGATAACTGTGATCCATGGCATTTCACATGCAGAAAGTGTGGGTGAGAAATGAAGAAGCAGATTTATTTTTAATAAAATCAACAAACAGAAACAATTTGCGAGGAGTAAAGTTTGAAGCCATTTTAAATACCTGTGCTGATATACTGTACAGTGACAGATTGTTAAGCTTAGCCACCTCTTTGCCATATGTTCTAGTCCTACTGCCCATTTCCATAATGACTTTAGCATTGCCAGCTCTCCAGGAATGGCCTGGAGTCTCCAAGAAATAAAGGATTAATTGCCAGAATGCTGTTCGGGGGCTGGTGGGGGGAACACAGGAGAAAACAAAAATCCAAGGGTCAATTAAAGGGGGAATTGCTTTTATTTATCACTTGTAAAATTATCAGGGAAATGGCTGTTTGATGATGAATAAGATTTAATCCCTACAGTTAATAATGGTTCTGATATAACTGATCACAGGAGGAAAGGGGATCAGTTTTTTTTTTCTCTGAGAATACAGGGATTTCTGTGTTTCGTTCACATTGAGAGGCTGTGTTAATATCTGAGTGTGATAGATGGCTGAGACAACAGACCAGAGAGAGAGGGCAAGATCATCATTCACATCAGAGGACACAGAACAGAGAAAGATGGTAGTGAGGGAGAGATCACAGGGCAGCAGGTAAATAGACAGAGCTTGGTGAAGATGAATACCTGGAGAGGAAATGACCATGACGGGAGAGGGGGTGAGATCACTGAGCAAGGAGTTGAATGGAGAGATTGCAGGGAGAGGGGAGGTAGGAGAAATCATTGCAGGTTAGTTTAGGTGGTCAGCGTGGGGATAGATCAGCAATCAAGCTCCTCTTGACGCACAAGCTGTGCTTGATAAGTAATTACCAGTTGGATCCTGCAGTTCTCACCTCCCTTCCACTGTTGCCTGGTTCCCCAAGCCCTCAACAAACCACGCTGAAGCTATTCAATTCAATGGCTGCTTAAGCCTGAGAAATGAAACTTCAGTAACATATGAAAATTACACACCAGAATCTCCAGGTAAAAAAAGGAAAGTGAGCGGTGAAGAGACTTTTAAGATTATGTTGGGGTTCTCGGATGGACATGGACAAAACGCATTCTCTTATAGAGGAGTCCAAAAGTAGGCTAAGAAAGGCATGAATGAATTAATTGGGAATTCATCAGAAATCTCTTTACCCAGAGAGCAGTGAGAATATAGAATTCACTCCCACAGGGCATTGTTGCGGTAACTACTTAAGGGGAAGCATTGGAGGAAGGGAACATGCTGCTAGATTAGGATGAAGCAGAATGGGAGGAGGTTCATGTGAGGCATGGAAGCCAGTGAGACTGAATGATCCATTTCTGTGCTGCAGACATGGTGTAAAAATGCACTTAGTCCCAGAATCAGCCTCTATCTTGCCTGAGCATTCAATGTCTATTTGATGATAGGATATCTAATCGCCGTACATCATACACAGCCTCATCTGACAATTCTACAAGGTTACAATGACTTGTTTAGACTTGTAGCTAAATGCCCTTCAAACAGGAGCTGGTATCTAATTAATTTTATTGATAATCATTCCACTGTGACTGAAAATTTTCAGCAAAGGATCAATAATCACAGCCAGATCCCTTTCTATCTCCATCTTTGTCTAAAGAATACTATTTAACTCTGTGCACACTTTCTGTTACATTAAGCACCACCTTGTGTTTATCTCTGTTAAATCCTTTCTGCCTTCCCTTTCCTGATCATAGTAGCCAAGCCACTTCTGTAGTTGCATGTCACTCTTCCATGGAAGGCTCCAAAGTTGTAATGGTCTCCTAATGAGTTCCGGGGGTTAGTTAGCACAGATTATTAGAAAAAACAAAGCCAACAGCATGGGTCCAATCCTTGTACCAGATGTGGGAGTTGATGGAGGACTTGCCTCCTCATCTTACCTTGTGCTTGTGGAGAGATTACCCTCCAGCTACACATGACCAATTGTCTCTCTAATGGAGGCAAATGCCCATGCTCCTTTGTGGACTATGGCTTCTTACCTCATACTGAGCCCTACTTGCTTCGTACAAGTGTGGCTGTTGAGCAAATTCCCTGCCTTGCACCAGTTCTCACTTGCTGACTTACAGGCAGGACAATATCATTGGCAATAAAGTCATCTGCTGATTGCAGTAGGTAAAAGCAATGACTGCAGATGCTGGAGACCAGATTCTGGATTAGTGGTGCTGGAAGAGCACAGCAGTTTATTCCTGATGAAGGGCTTTTGCCCGAAACGTCGATTTTACTGCTGATTGCAGTATATCGACTCTGGGCAATGCTGCTATAGTGATTTCCTACCCTTGTTCATGGGTGGCAGCATCTTATGCTCATGAAACTGTGGGCGTTACCACTTTTAGGAAGTAAATGAGAAAGAAAGTGAGAGGCATACATAGTCCCAGCAAAGATTAACATTTCCTTCCTTCTTTTCCCAAATTTGCGACTCCTACAAATTTGTGCCTGTTCAGGTGGTCTTAAAACATCCCATGGTGCTATCCGAAGGGACAGCAGGAGGAGATCACCCTGGTGTCCTAGCCAACATTTATTTCTTAATCAATATTACTTGCCATAGTTTCCAACTTAAAACATCTGAGTTTCACACCTGTGATTTTCATAAACTAATGTCTTTAAAAAAAAAGAGAGGAGAGAAAACAGACTGAAGATGGCCACAATGGTCACCTGACCAGGTTGAGCCAAATTCACAAAACCATTCTGAAATAAACAAAGACAGTCTGTGCTGAAATTAATATTTGATCAAAAGCCACTTTCCGAAACGCAATCAGGCATAAAGAAATCCTTGTCCCTTATTTTTGATTTGTACATTTCTGAAAGTTCATGCCAGAATGGTAGTTACCCACGGATAAACCCATTCTTAAAAAGAAAAGATGCCTTACATGAGATTACAGAACAATACAATACTGGACAGGAACAGACCCTTCGGCCTATGCAGCTTGCGCTAGTTCCTAATCCTAAGGATTCTGCCATTTATTATATAATTCGCATCTGAATTTGAACTTCCAAAATACGTAACCTTGCATTTGTCTGGATTAAACTCCATCCGCCATTTTTCTGCCCAAATTCTCAATCTTTCTATACCCTGCTGTATCCTTTGACAATCCTCCTCACTATTTGCAACTCTGCCAATTTTGATGTCATCCACAAATTTACTAATCAGACACCTATACTTCCCCCCAGATCATTTGTATCTTTTACAAGCTACAAAGGCCCCAGCACTGATCCCTCCAGAACACCTCTGGTACTGATCCTCATTCCGGATTTCATCCTTCCACTACTACTCTGTCTTCTGTGACTAAGCCAATGTTGTATTCATCTAGCCAGCTCACTCCAGATTCCATGAAACTGTATCTTTTGTACCAGCCTGCTATGAGATAACCCATCAAATGCCTTATTAAAGTCCATGTAGACACCATCCATTGCCCTTCCCTCATCAATTGCTCTTGTCACCTCCTCAAAAACCTTAATCAAGTTGGTGAGACATGACCTTCCCCATACAAAGACACACTGCCTAACACTAACATGTCCATTTGCTTCCAAAAATGATTAAATCCTGTCTCTCAGTATCTTCTCCAACAGCTTCCCAACAACTAATGTCAGGCTCACTGGTCTGTAATTACCTGGATTATCTTTGTTTCCCTTCTTAAACAAAATAACAAGATTGGCCATTCTCCAGTCATCTGGAACCTTACCTGAAACCAAACAAGATGCAAAGATATCTGTTTCTGATAGCCCCAGTTATTTCCTCCCTTGACGCCCACTGTATCCTGGGATAGACCCTATTTGGCTCTGAGGACTTGTCCACCTTAATACATTTGAAGATATCAACACTTCCTCCTTCATTATGTTGACCTGCCAAGAGCATTCGTCCACTTTTCCCTAACCTCAACATACCTCATATACCTCTCTTGGTGAATACCGATATAAAGTACTCATTATGGGTATGGACCAAATGCAGGGAAATGGGGTTTGCATCGTTGGACATTTTGGTCAGCTTGGACCAGTTTGGCCCAAACAGCCTGTCTGCTTGCTGTAGGACCTTATGACTCTATTAAGGATTTCACTCATTTCCTGAGGCTCCACACATACACTCCCTCCTTTTTCCTCACAAGTGAACTGTATTTCAATAAAACAACTTTGGGACTGGGGCGAGGACAGAAACTGGGTTGGTAACAATACTGGAAGATTCTTTCTCTCCCTCACTTTCTGCTTCCATCAGCGTCTCTAAAAACTATGCCCCATCGTAAAGCAAATTAGAGAACCATCTAGTAACTGAGAATGTAAATATATTTATAGATTTTGCCACTGCTGCAGATACAAGACATCCAGTAAACAACCCTGGTCTCAGGTTAAAATCTAACACCTCAAGAGCTTCAAGGACTTCTTAAATTACAATTTCTTCAGCTTCCCTTTGTAACAGACACCCTCTCCTGTCCACCTGCGCTTGTATGCGTGTGTGTTTGCTGTCATGTTTTATTATTTTTCTCAGGATTAGTAAATGATAGATTTCTCTCAAAAAAAACAAGTAATAGGCTCTTTATTTTTGACAAAGATTAAGTTTTAACTTAAAATTATATAGCTGCATTCTACAAATAATTTTAAAAACTGGTTGCATCAACCACAGGGATTAAAAAGAAGAGAACTGATTCACCTTCTTTCCCCGTTTGCAGTTCAGATTTTCTGGACTTCCTCTCATTGCTTTTTGAGGGATCTCTCTGTGTGCAAATTGGCTACCACGTTATCTATATTGGAACAGTGATCATTCTTCAAAAGTACCTTATAAGGTTGTAAAAGATACATTGGGATTTTGACGTGCTGAAAAGGTACAAAGTACACAATATTTCTTAAAATTGTCCTGTTTGAGTTCAGTTAACTCATCACCAGCCTTCCTGATGTTAATAGTTTATGGCTATACTGGAGAATCAGTGCAAACATTTGTAACTCAACAGCCAGGTTTGTAATAGTGTCCTGAAGTTTGTTTATGGAATTTGATTCAATGGATGGATGGTGGTGATAGTGGAGGGGGAAGGAGAGTTAAAAAAGAATGCATTTCAATATCTCAGTTGCCTGTGCAGAGTGGGGGAAATTGAACTACATCTAGCAGTTAACTCTGCTGAGTATTCTCCATGGCAACATCTCTACAAATCAGAGTGCTCTTGCCAATCAATCAGCACCCTTTTCTCATGTAGTATAAATTGTTGTTCCCCTGGAGATGTGGTTTACTTGTGATTGTCCTGATGAGCTCAAGATGCAAAGCTTTAAGAGTACTTCTCTTTTTTTTTACAGAATGAACAACTAAGTAACTATTAATAGTGGAAAACCTCAGGAATTCAACATGACATCAGCAGCACTGAAACTGATAGATGGTATCTCAGTGTCAATCTGCTCAGGCTGTCTTGTAGCATGAATCCCAGCTTAAACTCCAGCTGCCAATGATATTTTAGCAATTGAGTATCATCTGATCAATACCGCCTAATGCATTGTTACTAAGCAGCAGTACATTAAAGATAATCCTTCGAACTGGCCGCATGATGCATTGATCGGACCTCCAGCTGACCTCCATCTTAGTCCAAGTTCTACACCAACACACCCATCCCTCAATAAAATATGAAACATTTGCAATCCTATCACTCTTCTCAAAAACTTTGCTCCCAAAAAGCTTCACTGTCAATTAAGTACTTTTTTCTGATGAACAGTCACGGTTGCAATATTGGAAATGCAGCTGTCAAAATGTGCACAGCAAGCTCCCATAAACTACAATGTGCTGATGGCCCGATCAACTGGGTTAATGGAGCTATTTGAGGAATAAATGTCAGCCAGGACACTGGAGAGAGCTCAAACAAACACAGAAATTGCTGGAGGAACCCAGAAGGTCTGGCAGCATCTGTGGGGGGAGAAATAGAGTTAACATTTTCAGTCCAATATGATTCTTCTTCAAAGCAGTTCTTCAGAAATGTTAACTCTATTTCTGTCTGCACAGATGCAGCCAGATCTGCTAAATTTCTTCAGCCTTCTCTGTGTTCATTTCAGTTTTCCAGTAACTGCAGTAACCTTACTGGAGATTGCTCCCCTGATTTCTCTGAAAGAATGCTCTGGAATTATTGACAGGGCGGATGGGGCCTTGCTTTAACATCTTATTCAAAAGATGGCACCTCCTGCAGTATGGCCTCAGTACTATCATCGTCATGTCAATTTAACACTGCCGTTGATTTCCAAACCACATACCTTCTAGTTCCCACTATGCCTTAGCACAGTGTGCGTGCTGCTACAGCCCATAGACTGCTGTGGTGCAAGAAGGCAGCTCACCGGCAGCTTCTCCAGAGCAATTAGACATGGGCAATAAATGCCTCACAGAAAAGATGAGAAAAACAAACCAACCCACAACCTGCCCACATTTCCTTGAGAACACACAACTCCACCCTACAAGCCAAACTCAATCACTTTGGGGCACTGACTGAGATGCATTGCTCATCCTTGACCACAGGTTTTGGCCGGTGATGGGCCACAGAGGGTATCAAGGTTCAATGCAGTCGCATGAAGCCCACTTTCTGGTGGGTTCTCAGCAAGACGGTTAAACCAAGGAGCCCCCTACACACCAGCTTCTTACTAACTGGGTCACCCGAGGAGCTGGCTGTGAAAGATTCTCCCCATCATAAACAATTAATAAAGTGGCCTGTCAGATTGAACCAATCGGAACAACACTTTAAAGAATCGGAAGACACTCCCAAATATGAAGCCTGTGGTTGCCATGGTAACTTTCTCAAGAGATTTTTAGTGCTAGGTTCTGATCTTTCAGAACATCTTTATGCCTAAAATCATTAGGTGCATAATTTATGTCTCCCTATATTTATCTAAATCTGTACAGAATCAGAGGATAATTCAGCACAGAGGTGGGCCATTTGGTCCATTACAAAAGAGCTATCCAGTTAGAAACATTACTTTGCCCTTATACCAGAGCCTAATAATTTCTTCCTTTTTGAGTATCTATCCAATACCCTTTAGAAAGTTATCACTAAATCTGTTCTAACTGCTCCTTCTGGTTGTGAATTCCAGAACAAACAATTTGCAGCACAAAATATGTTTTCTTCATGTCAAGTTGCACTCCCTTGCCAATCACATTAAACCAGTTTCCTTTGATTTATATTCCTCCTTCATTGGAAAATATTTTGTATTATTTTTGCATGTGAATGTGTGTTTTTGAATGTGCTTGAGAGTGTGAGTGAGCGTGTGAGCATGGATATGGGCATGAGTGTGAATGTGAGTGTGGGCATGGGTGTGAGCTTGGGTGTGAGCGTGGATGTGGATGAATGTGCGTGTGAATATGAGTGTGAGCTTGGATGTGGGAGTGAGTGTGCATGGGTGTGGGTGTGAGCTTGGGTATGAGTGTGGTTGTGTGTGAGTGCAGATGTGGATGTGTGTGGGTGTGAGTGTGTGGTGTGGGTGCGAGTGTTAGTGTGTTTGTAAGTGGGTACAGGTGTGAGTGAGAGTGTGAGTGTATCAGTGAGGACTGCAGATGCTGGAGATCAGAGTCGAGATTAGACCGGTGCTGGAAAAGCACAGCAGGTCAGGCAGCATCCGAGAAGCAGGAAAAGCGACGTTTCGGACAAAAGTCCTTCATCAGAGGTGTCCGTGTGGCTGTGAGCATGGGCGTGATTGTGGATGTGAGTGAGAGTGTAAGTATGGTTGTGAGTGTGGGTGCGGGGTGTGAGAATGTGAGCTTGAGAGTGAGTGTGGGCTTGAGCGTAAGTGTGAATATGTGGGTGTGGGTGAGACTATGGGTGAGGGTGTGAGTGTCAGCGTGAATTAGAGTGTGAAAGTACGCTAGTGTGAGAGTGTGGTTGTGAGTGTGATGTGGATGCAGGCATGAGCATGGGTGCAGTGATCGTGTGCATGTCCGTGTGAGTGCGGGTGTGGATGTGATTGTACATGAATAAGCATGTGTGTGAGTGTGGTGTGTGTATATGTGGGTGTACGTGTAGGTGTACAAGTGTATGGATGGGACTGTGTATGTACTTTTTCAGGATCTGACATTTTATTACTTTCTTCTGTAGATTTCAATGGGATTAAACTGCCTGACACAATACGGTAAGAGTGTTGCATGCTCTGCTGATATTTCTTTGTCCATGCCTTCACAAGCCCAATGCTAAAATAATAATCATTAATCACAGACACAAGTGTTCAAGGCAAAATTTCTGTTTGCTGGAAAGAGTTGGACAATTTCTGCCTACTCCCTAATGAGTGACATCTGGGCGCCACAAAGCAATTTACAGTCAGTGAAGAACTTTGGAAAAGGTTATGTGGACAGTACAGCAGCCAATTTGTGTACAGCAACCTTCTACAACCAAATAGTAGTGACCAGATAACGTAGTGATAATCTAATGAGAGTGACAAGATGATTAAGTAATGATTAGGACATTAGGAAAATCTCCCCCTTACTGGTCTTCAACAAAGCAGCTCATTTCCAAAATCTTGAACAATTTGTCATTTTTTTTAAATGGAATTCCCAACATTAATTTGTAATTCATGCTTTTGAAGGCAGCATTCATTTAGAAGCTGAGTCTTGGTGTTTGACCATTGTGCCGTTACACGTGAACACTTGGGGTGGCATGGTGGCTCAGTGGTTAGCACTGCTGCCTCACAGTGCCAGAGACCTGAGTTCAATTCCAGCCCGGAGTAATTGCCTGTGTGGGGTTTGCACATTCTCCCTGTGTCGGAGTGGGCTTTCACTGCTTTCCTCCCACAGTCCAAAGATGTGCAGGTTAGGTGAATTGGCCAAGCTAAATTGCCAATAGTGTTCAGGCATGTGTAGGTTTGGTGCATTAGTTAGAGGAATGGGTCTGGGTGGGAGACTCTTTGGAGAGTTGGTGTGGACTTGTTGGGCCAAATAGCCTGTTTCCTCACTGTAGGAATTCTATGATTCACTTATTCATGGGTGTTGAATTCCAATCTAAACTATTTTAAAGTGATAACATGGAACTTTTACTTTCGCCTCTTACACTTTTATATAAATTATTTGGATGTGAAAATAGTTAGTAAGTTTGCAGATGACACCAAATTGGAGGTGTAGTGGACAGCAAAGAAGGTTATCTCAGATTACAATGGGATCTTGATCAGATGGGCCAATAGGCTGAGGAATGACAGATGGAATTTAATTTAGATAAATGCGAGGCATTTCATTTTGGGAATGCAAATCTTAGCAGGACTAATACACTTAATGGCAAGATCCGAGGGTATGTTGCTGAACAAAGAGACCTTGGAGTGCAGGTTCACAGCGCCTTGAAAGTAGAGTTTCGGGTAGATAAGATAGTGAAGAAGGCGTTTGGTATGCTTTTCTTTATTGGTCAGAGCATTGAGTACAGGAGTTGGGAGGTCATGTTGCAGCTGTACAGGACATTGGTTAGGCCACTTTGGGAATATTGCGTGCAATTCTGGTCTCCTTCCTATCGGAAGGATGTTGTGCAACTTGAATGGGTTCAGAAAAAACTTACAAGGGTGTTGCCAGGGTTGGAAGATTTGAGCTACAGGGAGAGTCTGAATAGGCTGGGGATGTTTTCCCTGGAGCATTGGAAGTTGAGGGGTGACCTTATAGAGGTTTATTAAATCATGAAGGGCATGGATAGGGTAAATAGACAAGGTCTTTCCCCTGGGGTGGGGGATGGGTATATGAATAGGAAGGGTTTGGAGGGATATGGGCCAAGTGCTGGCAAATGGGACTAGGTTAGGTTGGGATATCTGGACTGTATGGACGAGTTAGACCGAAGGGTCTGTTTCCATGCTGTATATCTCTATGGCTCTAAATATGTTTTCTGTTTAACCACACAAATAAATGAGGCTTCAATTTGACATTAACTCCAAAAACTGGCACTCTGACAATGCAGCACTCCCTCAGAACTTCACTGAGAGTTTCCATCTAATAAATTATGGATTCATCTGTGATGTTGAATCTTGAACACAAGCACTCTTACAGCTCACAAAAGTCGGAGGTTGGATCAGAGCACTAATTCACATTAAGACAATCTCATTCAGAGGAGATTGCTAAGAGGAATGCAAAGACCCCACAAGGGACTGTGAAGCTATTTGACTTTGGTTATGGTTAAGGCTCATTAAGGAAGTTTCACTCTGCCTCTGTTGTAAACTGTGCTCACTAAGTTGCAATCTAACCTCTGGAACAGGAGCTGGTGGGTTGAAGTCCCACTTAAGGCTGCGTTTTGGATGAAATGTTAAATCTTATCTGCCCCTACTACTGCTAGCTCATATTTTTCCCTCATCAAACATCACGCAAAAATGATGCCTGGTCATTCTTTCAGGATGTTGCTGTGGAGTTTACTGTGGGCAAATTTGCTGCCATTTTACAAAAGTAACATCAAGAAATTGAGAAAGGACTATACAAATGCAAGCTATGCCTGACCTGAGAAGTCTTGGTATTCTCTATGGAAACCGACAATGAGACTGTTTAATTGCTGATACTGAAGCCCTCAGCTATGAACACAAGAATTTACCATCTATCGAGCCTAACATCTGACCCTGAAAGGCTGGAAAATAATAATTCTGTTGTAGCTCAGGTTTTCATCATCCTGACAGATCCAGGTCCTACAGTAATGAGAGAAGATGTGACTGAATAGGAGGGTTGATCTGCTCTGGGTCATGCTTGTTACTGACATTAGACACCCGGAATAGAAACTGATCCCTTTCTTAAAACTGCCGCTGAACAGAAAGTTTCTTCCGAGAATAATCTCTGAGCATTTAATGAGGGAAAGACTGATTAAAATAGTACAGCTTCCAAATCTCAAGAGACAATGAAAGCACCAACTCCAGAAGGTGGCAATGGGTTCTGCCTACATTGAACCTTGGAATGGTTCAATGACTCGCTATAGGGTTCTATGACTCACATTACTGCTGTCCCACATTCCAATTAACCTACATCATTACAGCAGTACAGCATCACGGTGTAACAATTATTTATTAGCAAATGAACATGTTACCACTATTTCTGTTCTTCGTCTCCCAAAGGTAAGTTGAAACAGCAAGGAGCTGAAAATGTGTTGCTGGAAAAGCGCAGTAGGTCAGGCAGCATCCAAGGAACAGGAGAATCGACGTTTCGGGCATAAGCCCTTCTTCAGGAATTGCCCGAAACGTTGATTCTCCTGTTTCTTGGATGCTGCCTGACCTGCTGCGCTTTTCCAGCAACACATTTTCAGCTCTGATCTCCAGCATCTGCAGTCCTCACTTTCTCCTGAAACAGCAAGGAACCTTTCTCATTCGGCAGACCTCTCGCTGGTCACCCTCCAGCAAGGTGGTGGGAAGGGGGTTCCATCCAAGGAAAACATTCACCAAGGAGGTTAATGACTCTCAAAACACTTCAGGCCAGGGTCCATCCAAAAATAAACCTACGAGGCCTTTTCCACAGGACCCACTCACCTCTGATGATATTTTGCAAAACCATCCAGCAGTCAATATCCTACTCCTAATTTGAATGAAACAGTGAATTACATTCAGAGAATGTAGAAAAGCCAATCCAGGAGGAAAGTCACTCTGGGCAGCCAAGAACTGGCTCCCGTTTAACTTATCATTTGAAGACAGCACCTCAGATAGTAACATGAAAAATAGGAGCAGGGCCAGGCTTTTGGCCCTTCCTGAGTACGGCAGTGGGAATGTCAGATTAAATTTGAGCCCCAAGTCACCCAGAGTGGGACATGAACCTACAACATTCAGAAATGAGACTAAGCCCACAGAGTCACAGCTGGCCATTCAAAACCCAGACTACAGAGTCTGGATTGAAATGACAGCTGACCTTTATGTCTTTGACGGTCAAGTTTGTGTTTCAATTTTTTACTTATTTACTTATTTTTTACTTATCAGTCCCTGCTTCCTTTAAAAGAAAATACAGCTCTTCACATCACGGCATGCTACACCGCGCCTTGAACCCACATTGATGTAGATGTGCACGGACAGGTGCACCACAGCCTAATAAGTATTTGAGTTTACTCTGAGTTGTCTGAGGCACACACTGTACTGAACACAAATGCAGTATCACCCTCTCAGTCACAGTATGATCATGCAGATGGTTTTAATGCACAGAGCTACAGACTAACCGTTCCACATTAGGTTAATAATGCCCTTGGAGGTGCCAGAATCTGAACTAGTTGACACTTCTCAGCCCAGCTGCACTCTGCAGGTTCCCTGGTTCCTTTACCATGTTGTCTGACTTCACGAATTGTATTGGATTGCTGGCCCTTTAAGTGAGTTATCACTGGGTCTGAGTACAGAAATCGAAACCATACTGAGGAAGTGCTGCACTGTCAGAGATGCTGACTTTCAGATGAGATTCTAAACCAAGGCTATAACTGCCTAATCAGGTGGCTGAAAAGAATCTTACAGCAGTATTTTAAACAGCATCAGAGGAATTATCCCCAATAGCCTGGTCAATATTTATCCCTCAATGGAGATCACATAATCGCATTATTTGGACTTGATAGCAAAATCCAGTGAGCAGGAATGTTATGTGCCTATCAGTTATTACACTCCTTACACTACCACATTGATTGCACTGCACATTCTTTGCCTGTGAGGTGTCCAGTGGTTGTAAAAGGCAATGTATACATGTAAGGATGTCTTTTTTTTCCCTTTTAATTAATGGTCATCAGGAAATCTAGTATCTCCACAGCGACACGTTGAAACTGTAGGGTGCAAAGATCTTTAAAAAAAAACATTGCATGTTCTTGGTTTTAAGGTGGAATTGGTGCAGTTCTTAATCCAGTTTTCTAATATTCCTTACCAGAATACACTGCATTAGTCCTCAATGGTTTATTTTGCAGCAGGCTTAAGGTCATACAATTAAAAGCCATTAAGTTAAAAGAACTTTGCTCAGTCTCGTGGTGCTTCTGGATCATTAGTTCCTTAAATTGACAAAGATTCCATTTATGTTTTTGGTTGGTTAGGGGTGTAGTTGAGATGAGGTTTTGAGCTTATCATGGCAAGGAGATGGAATTGCTTCCTACTCTGGCATAGAGTAACACCAACGAATGTACTCTCAAGCACAATGTCACTAGATACAAAGCACAGCCTGGTTTATTGAATACCAATCAAATCCATCAGCTCCAACCTCAGAAAGCACCAGTGGGTGGCAATATACATCAATGGAATTACCATCTCTGAAAGCCTACTATCAACATCATGGAGCTTACCATTGACCAGAAACAAAGTGGACCAGCCACATAAATACTGTGGTTTCAGGAGGAGATCAGAGATGAAGAATTCTGTAGTAAGTAGCTTACCTCCTAACTACCCAAAGCCTGACCACTATCCATAATACATGAATCAGGACTGTGACAGAACACTCCTTACTTGTCTGGATGAGTGCAACTCCAACACCACTCAAGAAACTTGACACCATCCAGGATAAGGCATCACATCTTCAAACACTTTGATCACTGACATTTGGTAACATCGATGCATATCATCTACAAGATGCACTGCAGACGTACTCACCAAGGCTCCTAAACAGCACCTCCTGAACCAACTAACACTGCCATCTAGCAGGACAAGGGCAGCAGATGCACAGGAACACAATCACCTGCAGATTCCCCTCCAAGCCACACACCATCCTGACTTGTAAATATATTGCTCTTACTCATTTTCATTGGATCAAAATCCTGGAACTCCCTCCTTACGGTCATTGTGGGTCTACCTACAGTACATGGCCAGCAATGGTTCAAGAAGGCAGCTTGCCACCATTTACTTAAGGGCAATTAGGGACACATCATACATGCTGGCCCAGTGAATGAACATCCTTGTGGCTCTTCATGTGTATGCAGATAATCACATGTGGATCATTGTATGAATCCAGTCTGTCTTCCTGGTCCATTAAATATTTGTGTATTTGTAACAACCTAAACTTTATGGATATTCTTTCTTTATAATAACAAATACTAAAACGTTTTGGCAACTGTAGTTTCCTGATAACTAAATAAAGAGTAATTTTCAATCTGGAGTACTCACTGTTTAAAACTAACTTGTACGTTTGGAACCAAGTATGAAATTACAGTTTTCACCTGGTTTCAAATGATAGCCATCATTTCAGGAGGTGACAGTGCAGACTGACGAGAACTTTCTGGAGGGGAATATGAATTGTTCATCAGGTGCCCTCTCAGTTTTCACTCAAGTCAATGATGGAGAGCCAAACTGAAGGTAGTCCACAGATTGACAAGCCAGGGCCCTATATAGTGGGGTGACATGTTCATGTTGAACCACTTAGTGACCAGGATTTACCACATAGTGATCACTGGCAGTGGCCAACAAAAGATAACATTGTCCCAGTGGCAAATCCATAAGGGCAGGATCAGCTTTGGTCACACTGAGATAATAATGCCTGTGGACACTCAAAACATTTATATCACAGGAGTGAATATGACTACTAGCTATCAGAGGGTTGATAAAACTAATGGGACCAGACCCTGCAAAACACCTGGAAGAAAGGGGAGTAAACATTCTTCCTACTCAGAGAGAAAACAGGAAACACTACCTTGGGCGGGAGGCTCTGACATGGGGCTAGTAATCTAGAGCCCACAATGAATGATCTGGAATCAAGGGTTCACATCTGACCATGTCAGATAGTGAAATTTGAATTCAATAACAATCAATAATTTTAAAAAAACACTATCAATTGTTGCAAAGGCATATCTGGTTCACCAATGTCCTTTAGCCCTATCTGGTCTGGCCTACATGCACCTCCAGACATGCAGCAATGTGGTTCACATTTAACTGCTCTCTGGGGCACATTGTGGGATGGATACTATTTACTGGCCACATCAAATGGATGGATTTTAAAAAGTACAAAGCTCAACAAGTATAACGATACTGATGCTATCATAACATGGGGCAGCATGGTGGCTCGGTGGTTAGTACTGCTGCCTCACAGCACCAGGGTCCCAGGTTCATCCCCAGCCTCGGGCGACTGTCTGTGTGGAGTTTGCACATCCTCCCCATGTCTGTGTGGGTTTGCTCTGGTTTCCTCCCGCAGTGTGAATTGGCTGTACTAAATTGCCCATAATGTTTAGGTGCATTAGTCAGAGGGAAATGGGTCTGGGTGGGTTACGCTTTGGAGGGTTGGCATGGACTGTTTGGACTGAAGGGCCTGTTTCCACACTGTAGGGAATCTAATCTAATTAGTTGTCAGCACAGTATAACAAAGATTGCCAACTGTTCTGGATACATTCCTAGAGATTTCATCACATGACCTTCTCCCTCCAAACTCACTCACTCCCCAGTCTCCTCATCATTGGTTTCCTGATTTGTCAAACCCCATGAAGTCCCACCTTCCACTGGCTTTTTGAGAAAGTGAGCAGACTGCTCTGTACTCAATTGAAAACGTCATGACTGACAAGTCACTCTGTCCTTTCTTTGCCTGCTCTGACATTCTTATCACAAACAAGCGAAAGGAATTATATATGTTTTTTAATGCTGTTCAGAATTTTCTCTGGGATTACTCGCAGGAGGAGATTTATTTTTAATACTTGGAAGCTTTTGGACATTCCCAGAATGGTGGCAACACTTTTTACAACCTCATGCTGAGACACTGAATGAACAGGGTTGGTTTTAAAGATCATTAGAGGGGCTGAGTATGTTTTTCTTATAAACAGGGCTCACTCCGTGCCACTGCCTTCCTGTACACTTTCGGGTAGATACTGCTGCTATCTGCCCCAGTTCCTTCACTATCAAGTTCATAACCTACATGGACACAAGTGACTGCATCAGGAACATTTCCCACTGTGCCACTGCAGTCAGGCCTTCGATCACACCTTTCCAGTGGGAATCAAAACTGGAGTTCCTCTGTCACTGCCACTGGAGACAGGGACTCGGTCATCCTCCCTCACTGAAAATGCTGCTGCCTTGGACTGGGGCCTCGGGGTTTTCCTTTAAAAATATATCATTCATGGAGTATGAGCTGGCAAGACATTTGTTGCTCATTCCAAGATTACTACAACAGCAGCTGTGAAGTGGTGCCATCACAGATTGAACTCCCAACTTCAAATATAAGACAAAACACCTTTTGGCTTCAGAAGAAATGGTGGCTCAGTGGATAGCACTGCTGCCTCACAGCGTCAGGGACCCAGGTTTGATTCTAGCCTCAGGCGACTGTTGGTGTGGAGTTTGCACATTCTCCCTGTGTCTGCGTGGTTTCCTCAGAGGGCTCCAATATCCTCCCACTGTCCAAAGATGAGCAGGTTATATGAATTGGCCGTGCGAAATTGCCCATAGTGTTCAGGGATGTGTAGTTAGGTGCATTTGTCTGGGGTAAATGTAGAGGAATAGATTTGGTTGGGATACTCTAAGGAGGGCCAGTGTGGGCTTGTGCTGCCCTAATAATAGGGATCTTTAAAATCATCATTAGGACTTGATAAAGTAGATGTAGAGGAGGTGTTTCTGCTTGGGAGAAATGGGGAGTTAAAAAGATCACAGTCCTTAAATATAAGAAAATAAATCCAAGCAGAAATTTAGGAGGTTAATCCAGGTATGTTGAGAATGGGAAGCTCACTACCCAAACAGGATTTGGCTGCATGTAAGAAGAAGCTGGATAAACATTGGAAGCACAGGCACCTAACATGGTCGCTGCCTCTAAACCAGAAGTCCCAGGTTTGAGTCCCAACCTAGACTAGTTAAGGAAGATATGCTTATAATGCAGTCATCCTATTCAGGATTCAACCCTATGGCTGTGAGGCAGCAATGCTAATCTCTGAGCTACTTTGCCATTCCTGCTGAGTTTCTCCAGCATTTTCTATGCTTCAGATGTCCAGTACCTGCAGTATTTTATTTTTATTTGAGTGTTTACTTAGGGAGAGAGAAGTATAGATCGCGCATGTCTGAGGTTTAAAAAAAGGCATAACTACAAATGCATACTTATCTATACATATGATACATACATGGGTACACACATATGCATACACCTGTCCGTATGCATGTACATGTACACACACCTTTGAAACGTATACGAACTTAAAATTCACAAAGAATTCCTCAGACTTCAGCGCAAATTCTAGACAGGCATTTCAATACAGCCCTGAAGAATAGTTACTGGACCCGAACATTAACTCTGCTTTTTCTCCAATGTTGCTGCCAAACCTGCTGAATTTCTATAGAAGTTTCTGTTTTCATTTCAATGCAGTACTTAATAATTGCAACATTGCCAGATGGACCATATTTTAAACGAGACAATAAACTGGAACATAAACACCCTCTCTTTCAGTTGGATTCAACAGATTATTTGTGTGTTGATTAGAGTGGTGCTGGAAAAGGACAGCAGGTCAGGCAGCATCGGAGGAGCAGGAAAATTGACGTTTCAGGCAAAAGCCCTTCATTAGGAATGGATTTATTCCCGATGAAGTGTTTTTGCCCGAAATATTGATTTTCCTGCTCCTCGGATGCTGCTTGACTTGCTGTGCTTTTCCAGCACCACTCTAATCTAGACTTTAGTTTCCAGCATCTGCAGTCCTCACTTTTGCCTAGATTATTTGTGTTGACTTGCACTATTTGTGTTAGCTGTTGCCCAGTTGGTAACACATTCATCTCTGAAACTCAAGGTCTGGATTCAATCTTACCCTCAGACCGTGATTTAAAAAAAATCCAACCTCCAGTGCATTACCAAGAGAGTGCTGTCTATTTGAATAACATGTTAGAATGGTGCCCTGCCATTCAGGTGGATGTAAAAAAATTCCACTGCACTATTTCAAAGAGCAACAGGGAAGTTTTCCCTGCTATCCTGCCAACTATTTATCCCTCAATCAACAACTCACAAAAAAAGAGATTACCTGGACATATCTCATTGCCTTTAATGGGGGCTTGCTGTGTGCAAATTAGCTATTGCATTTTCTACAAGAGTGACTGCATCTCAAAAGTAAGTTACTGGCTGTAACGCATGTTAAAATGTCATGAAAACAGCCACAACACTGCAAGTTATTTCATATTGAAGAAAAGGAGAGGAAATAATACTTGAATATCTTGGGCAATATTTATCCCTTGACTAATATCACTGAAAATCAGATTATCTGGTCATTATCACATTGCTCTTTGGGGGACTTTGCAGTGCACATATTGACTGCCATACAACAGTGACTACACTTTTATTCCCTGTAATATGCTTTCAGAAGTCCAGAGGTTGTGAAAGGCACCACAAAAATGTAAGACTTTCTTTCCAAGATTATTTTTAAGGTTCTAATACTAGATTATAAAAGAAACTCAAGACACATTCCATTTAATTCACCCAGTCCGTGAAATACACTGACCATGTACTGTGCATGTTTGATTCAAAAACTCCACTGTTTATAGCCCTCTTAATACTGTCACTGTGAGACAGCCTGTGCTGTTGAGTAATCTCAGTTGGACGTTATTTGTAGTGCTATAAAATTGATCTCAGCAACCTTGGATTAGAGAGGCTGGGTGGAGGGAATTGTGCTAAGATCCTAACTAACCACTACCCAATACCCCCCAAACCCCACCCTGTCTCTATCCAGTGATATCCTCTCAAAAGCACACATCTGCGGATGTCAGGTCACACTAGAAGAAAGCTGAATTGAGATGCCCCACTAGACGGATGAACTCACCAGGTAGACCCTTACTGTAACCCTATCACATAAAGAAGCTCTGGCTGAAACAGAGAGCAGCCAGAGCACAGGGCCATGCAGCCGAGTGCAAGCCAATGCCCAAGAGGAGGACTGGGAGCCAATTAGAGCCAACACTCTGCCAGTGAGGTTTCTCAGTCCCCACACATGATTTGTGTGATTTCCAAAGACAGGATTTCAGGAATCACTAGCTGTGACTGCGGAGCAGAATGTTTGAAAGGGCTGGTGTTGTCATGGTACTGCACTGCCAAGGCACTTTGCCATCCTCTTGCACTGGAGAGAAAGCACTAAGCCACAGAGGTATTGCTGTTCTTCCAATTCCCAGTCAGTCCTGCCCTCAATTTCATTAGCAAACAAAAACTAAAATAAAATTCAAATCCAAGCCTTGACACTAGGACATAAAACTTTGGTCTCAAACTCACTACCTCACCTGGAGCACATGTTTTGGGGTGGCATGGTGGCTCAGTGGTTAGTACAGGCTGCCTCACAGTCCCAGGTTCAATTCCAGCTTTGGATGACTGTCTGTGTGGAGTTTGCACATTCTCCCCATGTCTGTGTGGGTTTCCTCCCACAGTCCAAACATGTGCGGGTCAGGTGAATTGGCCATCCTAAATTGCCCATAGTTTTAGGTGCATTAGTAGCAGGGAAATGGGTCTGGGTGGGTTACTCTTCGGAGGGTCGGTGTGGACTGGTTAGGCCGAAAGGCCTGTTTCCACACTTGAGGGAATCTAATCTAATCAAACCAGCCCAGGTGCAGTGGGGGATTGAGGAGGAGAAAAGTAAATGCATTGTACTTTTAGAATTCAATTCCCCTAGCCTCCCAGTCAAATTCCATCTGGGGAGTTGATTTTAAATTATATGCAGCAGGTTGCAATGATTCTGGATGGCACTGCCTGGAAAGACTGGTGTAAGCAAGTTCAATCGGAACTTTTAAAAGTTCTGCTGAAAGGTCACTAACCTGAAATGTTAATACCGTTTCTCTCTCTCTCCGCAGATGCTGCCTTACCTGCTAAGCGTCACTTTGTAAAAGGATTCGCCTCTTTTTAAATAACAAGCAGGGTGGGGGATTTGCAGGGTTCTGGGGAAAGAGCGGGGAAGGGGGCGGGAAGGTGGCTTCAAAGGGCTAGTGTATGAGTGACGGGCCGAGCAGTCTCCCATGTAACGTCCAATTATGAGCCAACCTTTCAATGCAGAGTAAAATGTTTATTGCGACAGAGGGTGGGGGTTGGGATGGGGGTGAAAACGTAGCCCCCATCGTTAATTTAATTCGAAAACAAAACATTTTTTAATTTTGACATTTAGAAGTTTAAGCCTTTTTTTTTATTTTTAACTGAGCTGCTGCACTCACCTGAACTCTCCTCCGTCTAACAATATCAGAATCATCCATGGCCACCCTAGGCTGGTGCCTCTGTTGTCATCTCAGACGCCCGAATGTCTTTCTCTTTCTCCCTCTCCCTTAATCCGACGATACGAGAGGTCACATCTGCTGTGCTACAGGACGGATCCAGTCGCCATCAGGGGAACAAGCTGCAACTTTTCAAGCTCCCCAGCCCCTCCAAAAAAAAAAGCCGGGGTCGGGGGGGGGGGGAGCGGGGGGTTTGGGTGGGGCGTGGGTAGAAGGAGAACCAGCAGAGGGAAAGAGAAACAAAAATATTCAGTGATCTTGAATGTGGAAGAGAAAAGGTACAGGCTCCGAGGGCAGGAGCATCTGTTTCTCAATGGGTCAGTGGCCAGACAATGTCCATAGAACAGCACCGGATCGTTACCCCAGTACCAGGGCAATCCGGGGTCACTTGGCATTGGCACATGGTCAGATGGTAGGTCTCATACCCCTTCCCCAGACTGTGACAGCTGCTCCAAGGTGCTGGGGGGGAGGGGGGGGGGAGGGTTAGCCTGGGGAATCAAAAACTCAGGAGCTTTTGGCTCGGGAAGAATTCACTGCAGACAAAATCCTGCCGCTGCTCCATTCCAGCCCTCTGCACGCCAACACACACAAATGCATCTTCACTGCAAGCATCCGTTTGATCAGTCTGCGTTCACTATCGACCGACCCTTAACTCTCCAGTCAAAGCATGACTCAGGGATTTGTGTAGAAAAAGCTGACAGCTCCACACACTCACACACACACACACAAGCAAATAGATACTGGCAAAAGAAAATAGAGGCAACCTATCAGCTTGCCCGTTTAGGAGAACCAATCGGAGATAAGATGAGCCTACCTTGACATCTGCTCAGGTCTTCATGTATTGGTCACCAGCGTTTGTCTGTCTCTCTTGCTCCAGAGTCAGTAAGAGGAAGTTTAACCAATTCAGCACCATGGAGAGGGGCACTTCACAATACGGCGCGCATACCTGCACAACAAATACATTCAGATACATAAGGGAGGGGGGAGCTGCAAATCACAGATTGATGCAGGGAGAAGGAGGCCATTCGGCCCCAACTGGCTGCGCAGAGGTATTGATACAGTCCCACACCTTCCTGCTCTTTCTCCATATGTTAAACCTTCATGTAGATTCCTCAGAGACAGATTAGACAGAAATCAAATAGTTCTTTTTCGCGCAGAAGGGAGTGCAGGTCACATTTTTAGAAAAAAACACGAAGTATTGTGACCAACAGAACTACAGGCCAAGAGTTGGAGAGCAGGATTCAGTTGGATAGATGAGTAGATACTAATGCAATCAAGGATATGGAGATAATACAGCAACATGATGCTCAGATAGATGATCAGCTAATGATCAAGAATGCCAGAGCAGTTTCAATGGTCTATTGCTGCTTCTAATTTCGTGGGGCTGCAGAGCTTTTTTTTTCATCCAGCACATACACAATGGGATGAATGGCCTACTGCTGTGCTGTCAGTTTCCTCTATGCTTCTATGGGAAGTTACCATTGAATCTGCTTCCACATCTTTTCAGGTCATGTTTTCCATATCACAACAACTCATTGCATAAAATATATGTATACACATAAAATTCTACAAGTGCAGACAGAAAGACGCCAAAGTTCCCCTTAGGGTTTAATTGATCCATGGTGTGAACTGAAGGCACTCATTAAAACACAGGTTCACTCATGAGTGGTGTTCAATTAGCATCTGTGCTTCTATTAGAAATGGTAGTAAATATACTTAAAAATCAATTGATTTTTTTGAATGACACTCTGACATCTGAAGACACAAAAGATGATATAAAAATGCAAGCACCTTTTTTCTTACTTGTGCTTGCTACCCAGAATAAAAGTATGCTGATTACCGGACAGCAATCACATCTGGGGCTTACCACGTACTCCTCAATTCAGTGATGTTACTACACTAGACAGGCAGTAAATGCATGATACCCTGCTGCCACGCCCCTTAGGAATCCAACAGCATGCATTTAATTTCTGGACATCAACTGTTTGTGGGATTTTGCTATGTGCACATCAGCTCCTAATTGGTAAATATTATATTGTCATTGTAAATAAAACACTTTGAGGCATGCTGAAGTCATATAGCATCTGTTGCAGGGGTGGGTGAATGCATAAGCTTGCTAGCTTTGCAAATGTTATTGATAGAGAGTAAGTTTAAATTGTTGTATAAAGTTATGCCCCAAAGAGAACAGACTGTCAATGGACAGAAGGCAAGAGAACCAGTCCCTTTTGCAATGATTATCAGAGGAGGTAAGGGATTGAGAGCATTGGAGGATAATACTGGGCACTCATGCATAGGGAAAAGCCAAAGGTTTCACTCATGTCCACACACTTTTGAAAACTCCTCAATCCTTTTACCAGAAGGGACTCATTGAAGAGGTTGTAGGTTGGAAACTCTTTAGTCCAAATCCTCAAGGATAGACGTTTCTCTTGGATATCCATGAGATCTGTCTGAAAGTAGTTTTAGCCAAATCCACAGGAGTTTCTTCTGAACTCACACTAACCTTTGTTCATCCATCACCCTCTGCTTGCTGAACTATATTACCTCCATGTTGGCAATGCACTGATTTTAAAATTGTTCACTTCTGTTTTTCAATCCCTTCTTATCTTTTATTCCTCCTCTTGTTTGTGCCCTCTTCCAGCCCTACAATCCCATGAAATCTCTCCATTTTTGGGCTCTGGCACGTCCCTGACTTTCATCGCTGGCCTATTGGTGTCGTGCCAAGAGCTGCCCATGTCTAAGTTTTGGAAAGCCCTCCCTAAATGTCTCCACCCTTCTCTCTCCTTTTTTAAGACCTACCTCTTTCATCAAGCTTTTGGTCACCTGACTTACCATCTTCTTATATGGCTCAGTCAAATTTTGTTTGATGATGGCTTGTATGAAGCATCTTTGTTAGCATATTTATTGTGCTGTGTAAGTGAAAGTTGTTGAGGGGGTGTCTCCTATGTAGGTGACGCTTGTTGTCACTGTTCTCACTAAACTATTACCCCATCTGTCAAATCCAGTAGGAACAGACTCCGAAAGTCACAAAGGCACAAATCACAGCATTCATGAGAGAATGTTGGGATTAACTTCAACATTTCTTTAAAAAAATACTGTTTGTTCATATATTTTTAGGTGAATGGCAAACACCGATGACACAACCGAGAGAACTAGCTGTGAGGAGTTAGCAGGAACAGCAATGTGAAGGACTTAAATTAGCATCAGTAGGAGTTACCGTCATTAACTCAGGATGTATCAGTGATTGACTGTGTAGATGCTGTATAATCTTCCTAGTACTTCTGGGCTCAGTAATTTCACCCAGCTGGTTGTCCTGATGACGATCAAAGCTCCCCAGAAATAAAGAAACATTACATCTTAATTAATACAATCAACCTTCATTCCTTTTTACAGAAATACTAAAACAAAGACTCATATTTTAAGAGGTTGTGAACATTCCAGTTATTTATATAAATATTTTGTACATCTATCAGTGTAATATATTAAAACAGTATGTCATACATGCCAGAACAATACAGATGGTGTACTCCAGATGTGACACTCCAGCCAGCACACTTAGACACAGACAAAAAAACAATTTGAAAAAGGGAGGAAAACGTGATTGATTGCTAGGGATTCTGCAGTAGAAGCTGATAAGTGCTTTCTATTTTGAAAGGTTTCTGAACCTGAAGCAACCATTGAAATCTAAATGACCTGAGATTGTATTTCCTTAACAACAATTCATTCAATTTTCATAAAATAGTTTATACATCTGTTGGTCAGGAGATTCCCACACCTGTTGTCACATTTCAGACTTTCTAGTTTCCTAAATGTACTTTGTTACAGATGCAAGGCAAACTCTTAATTCCGTAGTGTGAAATTAGGGTCAGCGACTCAGTGATTTCCCACTGATTGATAACATGGGCAAACTCCAGGGGCAGGAACTGAAGAGTTGCAGATTGTAATCTGCTAAAATTTGCCACAGCAATTAGCCTCTAATTGAACTGAGGTCTTGTTTCTTCTGACAGAATTCCTACAACTAGTACTGAAATGTGGGCCCTTCATTGGGCACCAGATTAAACATCACTGTCAATGCAAGCATTTTCCACGGTCAATGTAGAAGCTATCAGGTAGTACATATATTTTATATATGTATATCATACACAAGAACAGATTACTTTGTCTAGTTATTTATACTTAACTCTTACATATTCTTCTTTAATTTTTTTTACTTTTTAAAAAGAGACCTGCAATAATGCAGCACCTTTCATCACTGTAGTGATTGTAACGAGGTCAGCCAGATAGACCTCATAGATTATGAATTCCCTGATTGAGGCTTTTAATCTGGTCCAGTCAGGGAGCCCCAGCTGACAGATAGCAGGTGTGTCGGACTTCCTGTTCACTCTGAGAGTGGGCTCTGAGGGACCTGAGTCAATGTCAAGGGCTTACCATGTGCAAATACAGGGTGACTTGGTGATGGGATACTGGCCTCTGTGGAGTTGTTTCAGCAGCCAGGAGAGAAAAGCATGATCCTGAAGAAATTTGCTCATATCAGTCTTCTTTGAGTAAGCATTTCTGGCATCATCCCATTATTTAGGAAGATTGATTCATTTGATTCTGCTGTTGAAGACTGGGCCCAGTATGTGGAAAGAATGCATTATTTTTTCTGGGTAAATGATATTGGGCAGATGAAAAGCAATGAGTAATTCACCTGACAGTTTGTGGACCAGCAGCTTTTTCAGTTATTAGGAGCTTAACATTCCCTGAGGCACCAGATACTAAAACCTCTCAAGAATTGACAGATTTAGTTAAGGAGTATTACGACCCTAAGCCTCCTGTAATTCTGATTTGTGTCGGTTTTACTCATCAGTTCAAGAACCAGGGAGTCTGTAGCAGGATTTTTAACTAGTTTAAGATGACTGGCAGAGGCATGTGACTTTGGTTTAATCCTTAATGAGATGCTTAGATACCACTAAGTATGTGGGATTAATGATGTAACCATGCAAACATGCCTACTAGCTGATGCCCAACTGGACAAGAAACAGGCATTAAGATTGGCTTTATCATTGGAAAATATAGCAAGTGGAGCATATGAGTTGCAGGGTATTGCAATGGAAGTGGACATCATTGCCAGGCCCACTGAACGCAGGATCACCACTTGTGTGAAGGCAATTACATAGTCTCACTCAGGCATATCCTGAACACAGGAATTCTAGGTCAGCTCACAGCAAAACCCAAAAGCAAGCTAAGCTTCAGCCAAATGGTTAACATTTTCTTCAGGATCTGAACCAGCAAGCCATTGTAGTTGTTGCCTGTATGTGGACTCGAGACAGCAAAAATGGCACTAGGCTTGAATTGAGCAAGGGAACCCATAGGCCGGTATCCAGGAGAGTCCATGCCCTGGAAAGTCCATCTACATCTGGTTTGCAACAGTTAAATTGGTTAGCAACATCCAAATCAGAATGAATCAAAATAAACATTTGGTTAAATGGTCACTTGGTTCTAATAGAGATTGATATTGGCATGGCTGTATCTGTGATCACAGAAACAATCTTTAACAAAATTCCCTCTGGACTCCAACCTTTAGTTTGTGCAAGATTTCGGTGAGACTGTGAACTTATACCAGGGAATTTTAGAGATTAAGGGTACGACTTTGGTTTCAGTCTCTTATGAGAAGAAGCAGCTAATTCAGTTACCACTGATTGTAGTAAAAGGCTCAGAACCAAGCTTGATGGGACAAAATGGGTTGGACAAAGTTTCACCTAGATTGGCTCAGTGTTTTTCAATTAGAAAACGGCTGCCTAAGTGAAGTCCTAATTAAATCCCTGGAAGATTTTCAGTCAAGTTTAGAGACTATCAAAGGAGATTGTTTTTTGTTGACCAGAAAACAATTTCACAATTCTGCAAAGCCTGCCCAGTGCCAATTGCTTTACAGGCAAAAGTAGAGGCAACAATCAGAAAGGTGGAAAGCAAAGAAATCCTCAAACCAGTCCAGTTTGGGCAGAACAGGCAGTACCAGTTGTACCGATGGGTCTGTTCGCCTTTGTTAGAATTTTATACAAATGGTAAAACACTTTTCACAGCTGGATGAATTCTCAATCCCTTACAGGAGTGATATGAAAGGCTGGTAGAGAAGCTGTCCATTGTGAGACTGGATGTGAGTGACATGTACTTGCAATTAAGGTTGGATGAGGACTCGCTGGAGTATGCTACAATTAATATCCATACGTTTTTGTACCAATATATGAGATTGCCATTTGGAGTATCATCAGCCTGTGCAATTTTTCAGTGGATGATGGGGAACATTCTATAAGGTCTACCCCAGGTTGCCATTCATCTAGATGACGTGCTAATAACAGGGAAGATCAATAAGAAGCACTTAGAGAACTTGGACACAGTCCTGAGGAGGGAAATACCTTAGGAGGGAAAAATGTGTGTTCCAGGCATCCCGAGTGACTTACTTGGGCTACAGAGTCAACAAGACCAGGTTACACCCGTTGGAAGATAAAGTGAAGGCAATCAAAGGTCCCCCGGCTCCCATTGTCTGCACCAGAGCTCAGATCTTCCCTTGGATTGATGAATTATTGTGGAAGGTTCATGAGTAACTTAGCCTCCATCCTGCCACCCTTTCATCTGCTATTGAAAAAGTGCCAGCCTTGGAAATGGTCTCGTAGCCAAGTTATAGCTTTTAGGAAAATGAAGAAGCATGGTATGATATTAGGGTAGTGTTTGCTCACTGATGGCCCAGTGGAGAGGAATACCCAAGTGCATATGCATCCAGGACTTTGGCTAATGCAGTGTGTAAATACACTCAAATAGAGAAGGAAAGTTTTGTGGTCATGCTTGGAGTCAGGAACTTCCACCAATACCTTTACAGATCTAAATTTGTAATAATAAAGAACCACAAACACTTTAAAGAGGTTTCCAAAATGAATATGTTGTTGAGAAGTTATGTTGTGTTTGGAATTTGATGTAGACATAGCTGAGATGGTGGGTCAATACCTAGAGTGCCTACAAGGACATGAATTACCACCAACAGCTCCCCCACATTTGTGGGAATGGCCGCGTAAACCCTGGACATGGTTACACATCGGGTATGTAGGTCCTTTCACGGGTTCAATGCCCTTAGTCATTGAGGACACTCACTCAAAGTGACTGAATGTGCAGAGTTAATTCATCAAACATGGGGACGACGATAGAAAATCATCATGCGTCTTTTGCAATACACAGACTCATGGAAGCATTGGTCACAGATAATGGATCAGCATTTACCAGCAGGGAATTTGAGTATTTCCTAAAGTCAAATAGTTTTCAACATATAAAAACAGCTCCGTACCATCCATCATCCAAGTCTAGCAGCAAGAGCAGTCAAAACATTAAAAGCAGGCTTAAAGAAACAGCCTACAGCTTCACTAGATATCAAAACGTCCTCGTGCCTATTTGATTATAGGACCACCCTCATACAACTACAGTGATAACTCCAGCAGAGTTATTAATGGGGAGAAAACTCCACACCAGATTAAACCTGATCTTCCTAGACCTGGGGACAGGGGGATGCAAAGGCATAAAGAATGTCAATGCTGGACACAAGACTCCACTAAGTGACAGAGACACTTTATTTCAGTAGATGAAGTCTGGTGTAGGAACCACGGGAATGGTCCCAAAAGGGTAAGAGACATGGTCGATGTGAGGTCAGGTTCAGTAATGTAGAAAGATCAGGTAGGTGCAACAGTCCTGAACAAGCACGTGGACCAGATGAAAGCTGCAAACTCCTCAAACACTGCAGAAGCAAAACGTGCCTGGCTCCTCTAAAGCCTTTTTTGACTGCTCTAGAACCTAAGCATTCCCACTCTCCATCAATTGGTGAAGAAGCCTTGGAATCTGAGATGGACATGGAGGATGTCACTGCTTTGACACGTCTGAAAAATGAATTTCTTCTGAGACTCTCCGGGCACAAGAGGTGAGTTATTGTGTACTACGCACCACCTGTATCAGAGGCAGAGTTGGAGTGAGGTGACCCAGCACTGAAACACCCCAGGAGGAGCTACAAGAAAAGGAACCAGCCTAGATCCTCAGACTCAAAGGGGGATGGTTGTAGTGATTGTAATGAGGTCAGCCAGGTGGACCTCATTGAATATGAGTTCCCTGATTAGGGCTGTTAAAATGGTCCAATCAGGGGGCCTTGGCTGACAGATAAGAACAGAAGTGTCTGAATAAAGATTCGTGCACTTTGTGTCTTTCACTGTGTCTCACACCTGCACACACACACCATGGGTGCTGGGGAATAAATAAGCACTACCGCGGTTAGGCGGTTGTGTGGGGGTTAATAGAGAAAAAAAAACGGAGAGAAGGGCATTGCTTGTCACTGGCCACTCAGGTGTTTTCCCTTTTGAGAGTTGGATCAGTGTGAGTGAGAGTGTGTGTGTACATGCAAGGACTCTCCTAAAAAAAAAGAACAGAAGTGTCAGACATCTTGTTCACTCTGAGAGCTGGCCCTGAAGGAGCCGGATCAGCATAAAGGACTCTCAACATGTAAATAAGGTACCGGTGATGGGATACCAGCTTATGTGGAGTTATTTCAATCATGTTCCAGCTGTTCCAAAAGTGCTTCACACCCAACGAAATGCTTTTGAAATGTAGTCACTATTGGAACATTAGGAAGCACAACAGCCAACCTGTGTACAGCTAGGTCCCACAAATACCAGTGAGACAATGAC
Organism: Chiloscyllium plagiosum; assembly: GCF_037043375.1. Classification (NCBI taxonomy): domain Eukaryota; kingdom Metazoa; phylum Chordata; class Chondrichthyes; order Orectolobiformes; family Hemiscylliidae; genus Chiloscyllium; species Chiloscyllium plagiosum. Next base: position 9,711,605 of record NW_028270183.1, read on the forward strand.
CAGATAATCTGTAATTTTGGTGATGAATTCTTGGGTAAATATTGACCAGGTCACCAGAGAGTTTTATTGGTGATCTGCTATGATTGGATTTATACCTGGCTGAGAGGAAAGTCAATTTGACATCTCGCTTGAAAACAGTGCAGCCCTTAGCTTGCGGATGTTAAATATCTGTCTTGAGTTTGGCTTTTCTTTGTTCCTCAGCATGCCAAGGTAGGTACTGAGATAATCAACCAGCATTCCTGTTCTGAATTACGATCTATTGTCTTTGCCTGTGAGTGTTGGGGCTTCAAACAGAATGAACAACAACAGCTCACTTTGATCAATTCAATTGCCAACCAATATTGTGCAGACGAGGATGGCAGCTCAGGTAGAGAGTTGTTGGGCAAATTGTACCCACGAAGGCACACCAATGCCTTCACGAGAGGGAGAGGAAGTGTAGGAATCTAACAAATGGGAAGATTAGTGGCAACAGTCATCGGTAAACAGCTGAATATGGGTAATTCACAAGAGACTTTGGGCCCAGCTCAAGCCAATGACTCATAGTTAACTGAAATTGAAAATCAATACATCTACATCATTTCCCAGTAAATGGCCCAATGCCAAGGGAAGAGGCCCAACACTAATGGAAAATTTCATCATTGTTCCATTCAAACTATGTGTTAACCATTGCTCAGACAGATGGACTTTACTGGCTTTTTGCCTTATAACACTGTCTACATCGAAAAGATTAATTACACTTAATTGCATATTGGGCAAGATTCTACATCTTTTTTATCCCACAGGATGTTGGCATTGACGGCTGGGCCAGCATCTACTACCCATTCCTAATTGGTCTTGACAAGGTGGTGGTGAGCCTGAACTGCTGCAATCCTTGAATGTAGGTATACCCACAGTGCTGTGAGGCAAGGAATGATAGGATTTTGACCCAGTGACAGTGAAGGAATGGTAACACATTTCTAAATCAGGGATGGTGAGTGGCTTGGAAGGGAACTTGCAGATGGTGTTGCTCCCCTGTTTCTGCTGCCCTTGCATTTCTAGGTCATAGAGGTCACAGGTTAGAAGGTGCTGTTGAAAGAGCTTTGATAGGTTGATGCAATGCATCTTGTATATTGTACACATTCTTATCACTGTGCATTGGTGGTGGAGGGAGTGACTGTTTAAGTGGAGGATTGGGTGCCAATCAAGTGAGCTACCTTGCCCTGGATAATGTTGATCTGCACCAGTCCAGCAAAATGGACGGCATTTCATTTCACTCCAGCTCATTCTTTGTGGATGGTAGACATGATTTGGGCAGTCAAGGGGTGAGTTACATGCATCAGAATTCCCATTCTGTGACTTATTCTTGTATCCACTGTATTCATATGACTGGCCCAGTTCAGCTTCTAGTCAACCACCAAGTGCAGGATTCAGTAAGTGGAATGCCTTTGAATATCAAGGGAAGATGGTTAGGTTATCTCTTGTTGGAAATTGTCATTGCCTGATGCAAATGTATTTACTGTCTTCATTTGTTATCTGTAGTATCCATCATTGCAGATATGTTGAAGATTGAAATTAGACTTGATGCCAAGACTGACAAAACAATGCTTAACATTGTAATGTTACATTGAGAGGTATCTTGCTTAGTGGAATCTAATTTACCATTTTCATTCAGAGCAGTTACCACCAGTATTAATATCCTTAAATAAAGACTAGGAGAGAAAAGTCCCAGAACTAATGATTAATTAAACATTGTCACAAGACAAGACAAGAGTCTGAAAAATAAAAGCAACACTGAACCATGTGCAATAGGATTGTGGCACATTAAATACCAAGAAGATAGTTCCCCTTGGTAACAGCCTCTAAAAGCATTGTGTTAAATTTACATGAACACTGAGGCTATCCTCTTGATTCCTCCACTGTTGCTAACTGACATCTAATACCGGACAAAAAGAAAGTTTCTTTCATTATATATTGGCAAGACTGAAGTCATTGTATCCAGTTTCAAATTCTGTTCCCTAGTGTCACGTCCATCCTTTACCCTGGTAACAGTATGAGACTTACTTAATCAATCAGTTCACAATTGGATTTGATCACAAGATGAATTTTCTGCCCTCATACTGAACCATCCCTAAGGTTGCCTATTTTCCATACCTGTAAGAAATATTGCAACGCCAGTTAGTTTGGAGCTTTAGTTTTGACAGCAGCTTGTCCATCATACTGGTCACAGCTGCCCAAGCTAAAGACGGACATAAGCCACTAGGATTCCCACTCCTGATAGCTGTCCAGTCATCCAGCTGGAAAGTGTCAGTATGGAGACACCAGGTGCAAATGGAATTAGGCTGAACTCCAACAGCTCAGTGATGTATGCTGTCAGCTTTGGCTCGACATTGGAGTTTAGAAGATTAAGGGGAGATCTAATAGAAACTTACAAAATAATACATGATTCGGAGATGCCGGTGTTGGACTGGGGTGTACAAAGTTAAAAATCACACAACACCAGGTTATAGTCCAACAGGTTTAATTGGAAGCACACTAGCTTTCGGAGCAATGCTCCTTCATCATGTGATTGTCAATCACCTGATGAAGGAGCGTCGCTCCGAAAGCTAGTGTGCTTCCAATTAAACCTGTTGGACTATAACCTGGTGTTGTGTGATTTTTAAGATAATAGATGGCTTGGAGAGGGTGGACGCTAGGAAATTGTTTCCGTTAGGCGAGGAGACTAGGACCCGTGGACACAGCCTTAGAATTAGAGGGAGTAATTCAGAACAGAAATGCGGAGACATTTCTTCAGCCAGAGAGTGGTGGGCCTGTGGAATTCATTGCCACAGAGTGCAGTAGAGGCTGGGACGCTAAATGTCTTCAAAGCAGAAATTGATAAATTCTTGATGTCACAAGGAATTAAGGGCTACGGGGAGAATGCGGGTAAGTGGAATTGAAATGCCCATCAGCCATGATTGAATGGCGGAGTGGACTCGATGGGCCAAATGGCCTTACTTCTGCTCCTATGTCTTATGGTCTTATGGACATGAATCCTGAAGATCCCACGACAATATATTAAAGAAGAGCAAGTGAGTCCTCCCTGGTTTCCTGGCCAATATTTATCTCCTAATCAACATGACTGGATTAGATGATCTGGTTAGTTATCTCATTGCTATTTGTAATGATCTTCCTGTGTGGAAATTGGTAGCTGAATTATTTTGCTTCAATGGCACTTCATTGGCTGCAAAATACTTGGGATGCCCTGAGGTTGTTATGGGTGCGAGATGAAAGCAAGTCTCTATGAGAAATAGTTGCAGTCTGGGCAAATAGGGCAGCCAATACCATTGAGCCAGTGAGGTGCCAAAGTATTGTGGGAGGGAGTGACATGAAGAAACAAGTAACTTATTGCAGTCCAATAGAGGAGCAGATCAGAGAATTCCTCACTAAGTAACTCAAACCATTACTCTCCAAATCCTGTCCACTATCTACACAGAGCAAGTCAGGAACACAAAGGAATTCTCCCCACTCGCCTGGATGAGTGCAGCCCCAACAATACTCAAGAAGCTTGACATCATGCAAGACAAAGCAACCTGCTTGATTGGCATCCCATTCACCACCTTCAGCATTTACTCCCTCCACCACCGATGGTCAGTGGCAATAATGTACACCATCTACAAGATGTACAGCATTAACACACCATGGCTCCTTCTACAGTATTGTCTAAACCTGGGACCCTTATCATGTAGAAGGACAAGGGTACCAGATGTGCAGGAGCATCACCAACTGCAAGTTCCCTCTAAGCCCGACAGAACATTTTGAGTTGGAACTATATCGTCATTCTTTCAGTGTTACTGGATCAAGATCCTGAAACTCACTCACTAACAGCATTTTTGGATATCCCTGCGGTCGATGGACTGCAGCAGTTCAAGAAGGCAGCTCACCACCAACCTCTATAGGGCAATTAGGGATGGATCGTAAATACTGGGCCAACATAACAGGGAAAAAAAGTCTGCTTCATTCTCACCAGTAACAGAAAAGGTGCTCCAGAAGAGTGTTAAAGATAAGACAACAAATTCCTAAAGTGTAAGAAAAAGGGACAGAATGCACATTTTCTCAAATACTCCCCCTGCATTCACTGGCCTCTTGCTTCACCATCCTCTCAACACTAACAGCCATTTTATGAATGTATGAATAAGTAATAGTACATTGCCCCAGACCAGCAGCATTTATATTAGCATAAATAATTTATTCTGTTTTTCTTACTCAGTATGGTTAAAACATTTATGGCATGACACAATCTCAAATATGAGGTTGACACTGCCTTGTCACTTATGCCACTGCCTCAATTATAAAGATCACCACAGGACTAACTGGCCTGGGAGAAACATTACATTAGTTTGAAGAATTTTCACATCACACATTGGCAATGAAGAGTGGCATGATGGTGACACACAAGCACACAGATGCTTGTAGATATTATTATTGGTGTGGCACAATGTGTATTTGGTGAGATGCCATTAATGGGGCTGGCAGCAAGGAGATGTCTGCAATAATTAACCATCTAGCTATGGTGTAAGAGTTATTCATGCAGTGGCAAACAAGAAAAGGTCTGCTTCAAAACTCAAAATTACTGGAAAAGCTCAGCAGGTCTGGCAGCATCTGTGGAGAGAAATCAGAGTTAAAGTTTCGGGTCAAATGATGCTTCATCAGAACTCTGATTTCTCTCCACAGATGCTGCCAGACCTGCTGAGCTTTTCCAGCAATTTCTGTTTCTGATTTACAGCATCCGCAGTTTTTTTGGTTTTTAAAAGGTCTGCTTCGTCAAGTTGGCATGAATATAACTTGCTGGGTCCTGGTTGTCCACAGCCAATGAGTTACCCCATTGGCATCTGGAAATGACCATAGGACATGGAAGCTAAAGGTTGCAGAAACCATAACAGCCACTGTCCAGAGCAGTGCATATTATGAAGACAGCAAATGGAGTTTGCAGCATGAAACAGGCACCTTCCTTGGTAGTGTACATTCTAGATGAAGGAGGAAACATCTCTACCCACATAAATTGGTGTTGGGATCAAAGGCAGGTGAGTGCCTCCATCTGAGGAGATGGTGGAAAGAGGCAATGCCACTAACTGGTAAACCAGTGGCCCAGGCTAATTCTCTAGGGAGCATGGGTTCAAATCCTACTATCACAGCTGCTGAAATTCAAATTCAAGCTTATTAAATCAAGAATTGAAAGATGGTCTCAGTGATGATTGCCATGACAATAGTCATAAAAACCTATCTGATTCACTAATGTCCTTTGAGGAAGGAAGTCTGGTCTGCATGTGGTTCTAGACTCAGAGCAAAGTGGTTGATTCTTATTGGAGAGACTGAAAAAGAGCTCAGCATTGTGTCGAGCCCAGAATTCATTGAGGTGGGGACGTAAGGGTACAAAGCTGCGTCCTTTGCTGAGAACAGTACGCTCAGCCTCAGAGAGGGGAAAGTCAGAGGGTATGGTGAACACATGGCAAGGGTGGGGCTGAAAGAGATGGGGTTCAAGGGATTGGGAGTTGGAAGATGGAGGATGGGCAGGGGTGTGGATGAGAAGTTAAAGCTTGTGTTCCTTAACATCTGCAAGAAACAGGAAAAGTTTGGAGTTAAGGCGTCGAATAATACGAAGGATGAAATGAAACGGTGGACCAGGATTCTTAGCTGCCCTCTTCAAATGGTCTAGGGAGCGAGTCAGCTCAAGGACAATTAGGGATGAACAACAAATCAAATTAGTCTTTTCAGTGACACCCATGTTCCAACAAAGAATAAAGAACAATCACTTGGGCAGCCTTAGTAGTCCAGCCTCCATCCATTACTTTCCCCTTTGAAAAATATTGATAATGGGATTTGGGAAATCTTTGCAATTTATTTGGTCTGCACTGGGAAGGAGTCAGTTGAAGAAGAGATTGTAAAGTTGGTGGCAACAGCAGATTAAAATCCAACAACATTGACAAAGTAAGGAGTCAGCAAAACAATCTGTGAAAGTGTAAGAATCCTCTTTAAAAACATAATTTGCCTTTAGTGTTGCCTCTAAGAGCCCAAGATGTTAGTTTTACAAGAGATTGAGCATAAGTGGGTATAAACGAATAGTTTCAGCAAAAAACTGAGACAAGCAAGAGGGGCCAAATGGCCACCATCTGTGCTGTATCATTGTACAAAACAATAAATTGTGATCAATAAGAATAGAAAATGCTAGAAACACTCAGCAGGTTAGGTGGCATTTCTAGACAAAGCAACTAAAATTCACATTTTGGCTCATTGTAACTAACAGTTGTTTTTATATAAATTGGTCTAAGTGTGGCGTCTGTTGAAACAGACAGTGGATGTTTGGGGGGCGGGGTAGAGGGTGTGGGGATGATAGGGCTTGGTATTGGTCAGGGACTGACCAAGGATTTAGTATCAAGTGGGATGTGACTGAAAGTCACGGTCATCATTGTAGGATATGAGTAAGTTGCCTCATGCTGATTGTGATGTTGGAAGATGATCCTTAATGTGTAAATGATTCCCTAAACAGTCCCACTACTGCTGTGTAATGACTGGAGACACTTACACACAGGGAGAGGCACTCTGTGGAATCCCTGCAGCACAATTATTCCAATTACTGATGCAAGTGGGATTCCAAGCACCCGCTGACATTAGCATTTTACAATAAGAAAAGCATTCAACGACTGAATTGGTTAATGCATTTCTTACTGTGGCCTGAAGTGGAGTGGCCTCTGCTTCAGCATCTGTCTTAGGGGATCTCAGCCTAACTAACACCACTAGTAATGAGTGTTAAAGGGGTTCATCCCTGATCACTCTCCTGTGACAAATTTTGCTGTGTTTATGTGTATCTGTGTCTGTATTTTTTGATTTATTCATGACTGTGTGTTTTTGTATATTTTGGCCTGTTTTCTGTCTGTTTTGTGCATGGGTCTGTGTTTCTGCTGTTACATTGTGCATTAATGTATATGACTATGTGTGCGCCTATAATGTTCGGGCATGAGCCCTGAAGAAGGGCTCCTGCCCGAAACGTCGATTCTCCTGCTCCTTTGATGCTGCCTGACCTGCTGCGCCTTTCCAGCAACACATTTTCAGCTCTGATCTCCAGCATCTGCAGTCCTCACTTTCTCCTATAATGTTTGTCTACCTTTGTATCCCTTTATTTAACTGTGGCAGTTCCATGTGTTAGTGTGCCTGTCCATATCTCTGTGTATGTGAATCCTTATGTGTGTCTGTGCATGTATAGTTGCACCTGTGTGCGTTTCTATGTGTGCGTATCTTTGTGCGCTTTCGTGTCGGTATCATGACCATCATTCAAAACACCTTACCCTAGGAATCATGCACATTCATGCAGATTCATGCACAGACAGACACTAACACACATAAACACATGTACACAGAGAGGCACCCATGCAAGCATATATCCACACGCTAACACACATGAATGTGCATGAATGTGCATGATTCCTAGGGTAAGGTGTTTTGAATGATGGTCCGTTCTGCTGTATCCAAGCAGCAGTAGAGAAAAAAAAGAATAAGGAAGTTCGGAATGCTGCAATAGTGAAGAGCTTGACATCTACAATCTTCTGCATATGAATCCTGATTATAAACTCCTGGGATGGAAGATATTGTGCTCCCATAATCGCCAAAGCAGATCCTCAATCCAGGGGCCACCCTCTCACCGCAGCGTATGGTCTACAGAAATGCAAAAACGATGAGTACTACCCTTGCTTCAGAAAGGATTCAAAAGGAATTAAACCCAAAACTACGGGCGCAATTCATCACTGCACACTGAGGGGGTTTCACTCCAGATAGCAGGTTGCAAATTTGTAGAAAGGCGCCATCGTGTGGTCACTGCGTTAGCTACATCTTGTGGACATGTTTTTATTCGAAGTTAATTCACAGGATTGCACGACCAGCATTTATTGCCTCACCCTAAATGTCGTCGAGAAGTTGGGAGTGAATTACCATCTATGAACACAACTGAATGATTTGTTAGACAAATTCAGTGGGAGGTTAAGAGTCAATTAAATGCTGCCTGCTTGGAATTCTACGTAGGCCAGAGAAGGGAATGGACCACAGATTTCCTTAAAGGTTGGTCGTGAGCAAATTGGTTTCATAGTCACCATTGCTGGCAATAGATTTTTTTAAATTTAATTAATTGATTAATTTCAAATTCCCCAGCAGCTGTGGTGGAACTTGAGCATGTCGTAAATCAATAATCCAATAACATAACCACTAGGCAACTAGGTCTCCTTGCCAGATAAAGGCAGTAAAATGGATCGGGAGCTAATAAATTATGGTCGAGAGTGTGGTGCTGGAAAAGTACAGCAGGCCAGGCAGCATCCGATGAGCAGGAGAATCGACGTTTCCGGCATAAGCCCTTCATCAGGAATGAGGCTTGTGAGCCTGGGGGCTGAGAGATAAATGGGAGAGGGTTGGGGCTAGGGGAAAGGTAGCTGAGAATGCAATAGGTGGATGAAGGTGAGGGAGAAGATGATAGGTCGGAGAGGAGGGTGGAGCAGATAGATGGGAAAGGTGATGAACAGGTCAGGAGGGCTGTACCGAGTTGGAGGCTTGGGACTGAGATAATGTGGGGGAAGGGGAAATGAGGAAACTGTTGAAATCCGCATTGGTCCCCTGTGGTTGCAGGGTCCCAAGACGGAATATGAGGTGCCCGTCCTCTAGGCGATAGATGGTAAGGGTTTGGTGATGGAGGAGGCCCAGGACCTGCATGTCCTTTATGTTTGATGTTTGACTGGGAATCTCACTGATTGGGTCTCCTAGTAATAATGAGATTGGGGTGGGGAATTTAATTCAAGATAATGCAACCTAATCTAAATAGGAAGGTTTGGACCTTTGTTGTACGTATTCACAGTTCAGAAATTTCCCAAATCATTTCCTATATTAGTGCCCACTGCTGTGCAATGGTGTAGGTTAAAGGCCGACTTCAGGCTTTAGCAAACAAATGCCTGTATTCTCCTAGGTTTATTTTCTCCCTATTACTCATATTCCACGAACGAGGGCTGCCAGGACATGTTCTAAACCACAATCCCGGTGACATGTGAGACCTGAATCCAAATCTTCTAGCCCAGAGGCAGAAACAACATCACTGGACGCCGCCAGGAAGCGGTATGGAGCTGCTCGGTTGATGGTGTCTGCCCCGAGAGCTGTTCCTGATGCTGGATGAAACGTGTTCACGGTGTGGGGTGGAGGCCGCACGCAGAGCTGGCCGTGGTGCTGAAATAGACTGCGGCTGTTCGGCGGTGCTACAATGTCGGCTTAGGTTTCCATCATGTTTCTGCGAACGAATGTCAGAAAATTTGAATATTTGTCTTGTTTTTTTTTACAGATAAAGGCATTAAGTGATTTGCAAAAAGACAGCAGAAAAAGGAGTTTAGGTTGAAGGCCAGCCACGATATAACTGAATGGCATATCAGGTACAGGTCCAATTAGATGATATAAAACAAAAAATGCAGGTCAGCAGGTCTGGCAGTGTCTGTGGAGAGATAAACAACAGTTAACGTTTCGAGTCCGAATCCTCTTCGTTCCTGAATTTCAAGTAGCCATCTCGGTATTTTACTTTTGTGCTGTTATCATACAGTCTAGCATTCTACTCAGTGCCTTCGTTATTTTCTGCTTGCATTCATGACACTAATAATATACCCCATACATAGATCCCCAAGCCTTTTGGTCTTCTGATGTTTCTGTTTTTTTAACATTTAGGAAGTGTTCCGTGGTGTTCTTTTCACCTCCAGGTGTCTAGAGAAATTCATTTATTCCTTTTTTTTACTTCCTTTCACTTAATCAAGAAACATCACTGTGTAATCTATGTCCATCTATACTGCTTATAATGTCAACTATCTTTGCATTATCAGCAAACTTCCATAACACCACTGTTGACAGTGGTTCAAGATGGTAGCTAACCATCACCTTCTCAAGATCAATTAGATAATAAATAAATGCAAAATTTTCCAGCAATGCCCACATACCATAACTAACCCAGTCAATGAGCGCCCCATCGGTCTACTCTCAATCATCAGTAAAGTAATGGAATGTGTAATCAACAGTGCTATCAAGTAGTACTTGCTCAGCAATAACCTGCTCAGTGATGCCCAGTTTGGGTTCGACCAGGGCCACTCAGCTCCTGACCGTTTTACAGCCTCGGTTCAAACATAGACAAAAGAGCTGAATTCCAGAGGTGACATGAGAGTTAGAGCCCTTGACATCACGGCCACATTCACCTGAGTGTGACAGCAAGGAGCCATAGCAAAACTAGAATCAATGGGTATCAGGGTGCAAACTCTCCAGTTGTTAGAATCGTACCTGACACATAAGAAGATGGTTGTGGTTGTTAAAGGTCAGTCATCTCAGCTCCAGGACAACTCTGCCTATGTTCCCCGGGGTAGTGTCTTAGGCCCAACGATCTTCAGCTGCTTTATCAATGACCTTCCATCCATCATAAGGTCAGAAGTGGGATTGTTCATTGATAATTACATAATGTTCTGCACCATTCGTGATTCCTCTGATGCTGAAGCAAAGCCATGTCCAAATTCAAAAAGATCTAGACAATATCCAGGTTTGGGCTGACAAGTGGCAACTAATATTCACACCACACAAATGCCAGGCTATGACGATCACCAACAAGAGACAATCTAACCAATGGCATTACCATCACTGAATCCCATACAATCAACACTCAAGAAGCTCAACACCATCCAGGACAAAGCAGACTGCTTGATTAGCACTGCATCCACTCCCTGTATCATTGATGCTCAGTAGCAGCAGTGTGTACCATCTACAAGATGCACTGCAGAAATTCACCAAAGATCATTAGAAAGCACCTTCAAACCACAACCTCTTCCATCTAGAAGGACAAAGGCAGCACCTTCAAGTTCATCTCCAAGCACTCACCATCCTGACTTGGAAATATATTGCCATTCCTTCACTGTCGCTGGGTCTAAATCCTGGAATTCTCTCCCTAAGAGCATTGTGGGTCAACCCACAGCAGGTAGACTGCAGCGGTTCAAGAAGGGCACTTTCTCAAGGGCAACTAGGGGCAGGGAATAAATGCCAGCCAGCCAAGACGCTCATTTCCCACAAAAGAATAAATAAAAACAAAACATAAAGTTATTAATAAATATGGTGAATACTTGAGGCTCATCACATCACATTTTGACCAGTTGGAATGGTCAATTATTTCTACTCTCTGCCACCAGCCATTCAGCCACTTCCTAAGCAGGTCAATAAGTTCCCTTCAGCTCAATGAACTTCAAGTTTAGCTAAGAATCTCCTGTGAGGGACTTTATCAAATGCTTTCTGTAAGCCCATGCAAATAACATCACAAGCATTCCCTGGCCAACTACTTTAGTTGCCTCTTCAAACATTCAATCTGATTTATTGGGGATGGTCCACCCTTTCTATGCTGGCTGTCTCTTATCAGTTGAAATATTCTAGTTTTTCAGTCTCCCTATCCTTAATTGTAGATTTTGGTCACTTCCCAACATCAGATGTTAGATAAACTGATCTATAATTCAAAAACAAAGTTCTGCAGCTAGTGGAAATCTGAAATAAGAACAGATAATACTGGAAATCCACAACAGGTCAGGCATCAGTAGTAGAAAGAGAAACAAAATCAATATTTCACTTTTGTGACCCCTCAATCTGTAATTCCTTGGTTTTCCTCTCTTGCTTTTCTGAAGTAGTAGAATGACATAAATAATTCTCCAATTCTTCATTTAGAGAGCCTTGGAAGATTACAGTCGGAGCAACTGCAATGTTTTCACCGACTTCATCTATAGCCTTGGAATGGAAATCAGCTGGCCATGGGGATTTATCATCTTGAATGGCATTTTTTTTTACATTACTGTTATTTTGTCTACATCAGTTTTGATAAATCCCTGTACTGTACTGATTTAATAATAGTTTTCTTTGGGCCTTTTCCTGTACTATAAAGACTGACACAAAGTAATTATTCAACATATTTGCCATTTCATCATTTTTGTTCCTATAATGTGCTATCAGTTTTCAAATGGCCCCATTGCTTCTGACTACACTCTCTATTTTAAATATAATTGTAAATACAATTTGTGTTGATTTTGGATTTCTTGCAACTTTCTAATCATAGTTTATTTTTGTGCCCTTTACCACCTTTTTTGGGATCCTCAGTTGCCAGAATCTATGCTGATTTTTGCATGTTTGTGTGTTTTTATTTTTGATTTTTCATCATCCATGTCTGGCTTTATTATTGACAAGTAGCTAATGCCCTCAAGGGTGCAAACTGATTCTGTACCATAACATTTGTTGAAACATCTCTCACTGATATTTTCCTGTTTGCTGTGGACCACAAGGTCGCTTGACACTAAAACTGGCCTTACCTAAATCTGGGTCCTTTATAGCTGTTCTGCATCCATTTCTCAAAATGCTGCACTGAATTCAATTGTATTAAATTTGCTATTGGATAATATGTTGATAGGCTATTAATTATTCTCATTATTTATTATAACATCTAATACGACATGCGATGACAAGTCCTGGTGTGTGGAGGTTGGATTAAGGACGTGGGAGCAGAACTTGATATCGAGTCCTGAAGGTTGCAGAGTCCCCAAGTGGAAAATGATTTTCCACTATTACCACAACCATCCCATTGTCAGCTACTAATGGTCCCAATTAGCAGTAATTCATTCCCCCAGTCTGACCTTTATTCATTCCTTTGTTCAGCTGTTGTTTTCTCTCTCTCAGGTTTCATCTCCATCTATCATTTATTCTTCCCCCAGTCCATCTTCAGCATACCTAAGAACATTTTCCGAGGTACAATCCATTCTGTGGAAGGGTCACTGGACCCTAAATGTTAACTCTGCTTTTTCTCCACCCATGCTGCCAGACCTGCTGAGTTTCCCCAGCAATTTCTGTTTTCTGTTTCTGCTTCTATTTCAAGACAGGCTGATGGTAAAATTAGACAGAGCAAATTATTCTAATCAAATGGAGAGAGGGTTCAACTCTTTGCATTTTATGAATTGCATATTTGAAATATGCAACAACTGCTTGCTGACACATCATAGAACATGAAAAGCCACTTAAATCTGGTGAATATTTATTTGGTAAATAAGGGACTACTCTGTCTTTCACATCTGTATATTTACACTTCTTAGTCTCGTATAGCTTCATAGTTTCATAGTAATAGAAACAGGAGTAGGCTATTTGACCCATCGAGCCTGCTCTGCCATTCATTAAGATCATGGCGGATCTGTCAATCGTCTTAGCTCCTCCTACCTGTAATATCCCCATAACCCTTAATTCCTGTACCATGCTAAAACCGGTCGAACTGTGTCTTGAATATATTTAATGACACTGCTTCTACTGCTTCCTTGGGCAGAAAAATCCATCGACTCACTACTCTCTGAGAAAAGCAGTTCCTCCTCAGCTCTGTCCTGAATCTACTCCCCTAATTTAGGTCATGTTCCCTAATCCTAGTCTCTCCCACCAGTGGAAACAGCTTGCCTGCCTCAATCTTATCTATCCATTTCATATTTTTAAATGCTTCCATAAGATCCCCTCTCATTTAGAAGAATCTCGTGAGCACAGTCCCAGTCAGCTCAACTTCTCCTCATAGGGTAACCCCCTCATCTCCAGAATCAACACTGTGAACTTCATCTGCACCACCTCCAAAGCTAGTATATCCTTTCTCAAATAAGGAGACCAATTCTCCCGAGGCAGCCTCACTAACACCTTGTACATTTGCAGCAGAACCTCCTAGCTCTTAAAGTCAATCCCTCTAGCAATGAAAGCCAATATTCCATTTGCCTCCTCTTTACCTGTTGCACCTGCAAATCAACTTTTACCAATTCATATATGAACACTCCTATAAATGCAGGTCACTATTTTCTATTGCAGATCTTCTTTCTCAGGTGGAAGCCTGTAATTTTCTCTCAGTAAACCCACCACCACATTAACAAGTAATCCAATTAACACTTTACAAAAATTACTAGGGTAGTGTTTCATGAATAAAATTCAAAAAGGGGAGAAAACAAGGAGAAAATAAATTAAAACAGTGTGGCTGGGGAGATAATGTACCACGGACATCTCAGTGCCCATCTATCCCTCAATGTTTTGAAGGTACCAATGGATTTTATGTACTCCCTCCCAAGGGACACTCAGCCATGGGCATAATTGTGGAAGAGAGGGGGAGATAATGCACTAAACCATTCATGGTGCCCACCTCTCTCTCTAAAAGCTTCAAAGAGGTTGGTGGAGTGCTCCCTCCCCAAGGACACTTGGGCAAAGAGGAAACCAATTTCCAGAAAACAATTCTTAATCAATCTGTTTGGACATGTCATCGCACACACCTTCATTGCAGGTGAGACTTGAATGTAGACTTTCTAAACCAGATATTTGCCAACCAATCTGTTGAGCAATGCCATTACATACCCCTGCAGCAGATGGGGCTTGAACATAGGCATCCTGGCTCAGAGGGACACTACCACTCTACCATAAGACCTCACAGAAACCAAATATTCCTTTTCTTTCCTTCAAGATGTTTGCATCTTCTTTTTGTCCATTTCCATGGGTTCAGACACACTTTTGATATTTTCTAATCAATTTGTTCAGAAATGTTTTACGTATGTCAATGGGTAGATCTTCATCTCAAGCCTCCTGGTTTGGAGGTAGGGACATTATCATTGCAGTTCAAGATCCCATGGAAACCAATTCATCTCCTTTTTGTATATCCAGAAGTGCTCTTAAACACATCTGATTTTTTTTTCTCATCACCAAATCATCCGTGGGTATTTTTTTCTCATCTATTAACCAGTACCAGTAAATCTCCCATGTTTCCCAACTGATTAACTTATATGCATAACTCAGTTATTGCAATGCAAACCATCAAAGGTGAGGTAGGAGTACAGAGAGGAGCAGGGGAGGCAAATCAAAATGGAGTTGTGGGGACACTAATTATTTCTCTTTCTTTGCGTTTTTTTTATTCATATCCAACAATGCTACCACACATGACCAAACAGTTTTTTTTCTCCCCACCACCAAATCACTGTGACTTTTTTTTTGTTTTTAACATTAACTGCCACAGTGTAGCCAATTAGATATTTTCATGCAAACTCCATTACAGGCAAAGAAAGATCAATTCTTTTTCTTCTTTTCTCTTTTTGTTTAACCCAGAAATGCTATCACAGGCAACTAAGCGACTTTCCCACCTCCAAATCACAGTGACTTATTTGTTTTTAAACGTTGACCATCACCTGTGATCACCCATATTGGCTAGTTAGATACTTACAAGCAAGACCCATTAAGGGCAAAGCAAAACTAATTATTTAATATGTACACCAATTAACATCAATTGTTCTTAATCTAACCTGGAGCATCCACAGTTAATTAGTTCAGCATTTACAATATTGACATGCCATGAATGGTATTATTCAAGAGAGATCACTGTGAGAGGAGATCACTTCACCCTCAGATTTTTAGTCAACTTCATGGACCATTGATTTGGCTAGAAAATGGGAAGCCTTCAAAAATGAGATCATGAGAGTCCAGAGACAATATGTTCCTGTTAGGGTGAAGGACAAGGCTGGAAAGTATAGGGAATTCTGGATGATTAGAGAAATTGAGGTATTGGTCAAGAATAAGAAGGAAGCATTCGTCAGGTATAAACAGTAGAGATCAAGAGAATCCCTAGAAGAGCATAAACGCAGTAGGAGTACACTTTAGAGGGAGATCAGAGGGCAAAATAGGGACATGTAGGGTTTGGCAAGTAGGGTTAAGGAAAATCCAAAGAGATTCTATAAATACATTAAGGACAAAAGGGTAACTAGGGAGAGAATAGAGCCACTTAAAGATCAACAAGGCCACCTCTTTGGGGAACTGCAGGAAATGGGGGAGATAGTAAACTAGTATTTTGCATCAGTATTTACTGTGGAGAAGGATATGAAAGATATAGAAGTAGGGAAATAAATAGTGACATCTTGACAAATGTCCATATTACAGAGAGGAAATGCTGGATGTCTTAAAATGCACAAAGGTGGATAAATCCCCAGGATCTAATCAAGTGTACTCTGGAACTCTGTGGGAAGCTAGGGAAGTGATTGCTGGGCCCCTTACTGAGAAATCTGTCTCATCAATAGCCGCAGGTGAAATACCAGAAGACTGGAGGTTGGCTAACGTGGTGCCACCAATTCAGATAGGTGGCAGGAAAAATCAAGGAACTAAAGACTAGTGAGCCTGACATCAGTGGTGGGCAAGATGTTGATGGGAATCGTGAGGGACAAGAGTTACATGTATTTGGAAAAGCAAGGACTGATTCGCAACAGTCAACATGTGTGAGAAATCATGACTCATGAACTTGATTGAGTTTTTTTGAAGGAGTAACAAAGAGGATTGATGAGGGCAGAGCAGTGGATGTGAACTTCAGTAAGGCATTCGTCAAGGTTCCTCATTGGTAGACTGGTTAGCAAGTTTGGGTCACATGGAATACAGGGAGAACTATCCATATGGATACAGAACTGGCTTGAAGATAGAAGACAGAGAGTGATGATGGAGGGTTGATTTTCAGACCGGAGGCCTGTGACCAGCAGTGTGCCACAAGCTTTGGTGCTGGGTCCACTGCTTTTCGCCATTTATATAAATGATTTGGATGTGAACGTAGAAGGTATGGTTCGTAAGTTTGCAGATGACACCAAAATTGAAGGTGTAGTGGACAGCCAGGAAGGCTACCTCAGAGTACAATGGAATCTTGATCAGACGGGCCAATGGGCTGAGGAGTGGCAGATAGAGTTTAATTTCAATAAATGTGAGGTGCTGCATTTAGAAAGGCTAATCAAGCAGATCTTATACACCAGGCAAGACCCCCTCAACACATTTCAAGAAAGTAGCCCAGACCCTAACTTTGCGAGTTGTTTTAAGCAGGTTTACAGTAGATATTCCAGGAGTGGTGCAGCTGGTCAAACCACTTAGTTTTAAATAAAATAAAATTTATTTACAAGATTACTGAATGAAACACAAACAAAAGAGACCAGAATATGGGATAACTTAACCTTTCCAACAACCCAACAGATTATCCCAACTTAATGATGCCATTCCCAATATGTACAACAATCCCCATAAACACCCCTTGGCACAAAAGGTAAAATCAAACACAGTACCTTACAGGAGAGAGAGAGATGGCAGAGAGATTCAGCGTGGAACACTTTCTTCCATGTAGCTGCTCCTTAGAGCAGCAGCCTCAAAACTGACAGCCTGCTTTCAGTCAACAGCCAAACTGTTAACCCAAACCAAACCAGAGAAAAGCTGAGCTGGGAGAACTGGGCACTCCCCTTTCATTGTGCAAGTGTTTTTCTTTTAACTTGAAAGCCTTTTGTGTGAGGCAGTATCTGTTGGCTATAATCAAATTGGCCCTAAAACCCTTCAAACCCAGACTTTTCAGAATCGCTGCTTTTACAACCTCTCTGAAAAAGGCCAAGGACGGCATTACCTTGTTAAAGGAGCAGCATCATCACAATAGTAAGTTTCTGCTGGGGAATGCTGCTGAACAAAGAGACCTCGGAGTGCAGATTCAAAGTTCCTTGAAAGTGGAATTGTAGGCAGTTAGAATGAAGAAGGCATTTGGTATGCCTGCCTTTATCGGAAAGTCTACTGAGTATAGGAATTGGTAGGTCACATTGTGGCTGTATGGGACATTGGTTAGACCACTGTTGGAATACTGTGAGTAATTCTGGTCTCCCTGCTTTAGGAAGGATGTTGTGAAACTTGAAAGGGTTCAGAAAAGATATACCAGGATGTTGCCAGGGTTGGAGGGTGTGTGTTATGGGGAGAGGCTGAATAGACCGGGGCTATTTTCCCTGCAGGGTCGGAGGCTGAGGAGTGACCTTATAGAAGTTTATAAAATCGTAAGGCGCATGGATAGGGTAAATAGACAGGGTCTTTTCCCCAGGGTAGGGGAGTTCAAAACTAGAGAGCATAGGTTTGAGGTGAGAGGGGAAAAATTTAATAGGGGCCTCTTAGCGGCAACTTTTTCACACAGAGGGTGGTGTGTGTATGGAATGAGCTGCCAGAGGAAGTGGTTGAGGCTGGTACAATTGGATTTAAAAGGTATATGAATAGGAAGGGTTTAGAAAGATATGGGCCAAGTGCTGGCTAATGGGACTTCAGTAGGTAAGTCTGGTTGACATGGACAAATTGAACTGGAGGGTCTGTACATCTCTATGCATCTATGACTCAATAGTGTATACGTTGACAGGCATATAAGATGATCCCACTGTGCAGCCTTTCCCCATCGGTCGGGCACAACACGTTATACTCACCTTAGCAGTCACCCTCTATTTCTCACCCCACAAAATGGATACAAGAGATCAACAGATGATATGGACAGTGTCACAACAATGAGTGGGAATTCAAGATACTGCCAGACAGAGCAGACACTTTAAGGAATTTCTCAAGGCTTCAAAAGCTGAAATCTACAAATTATGTGCATTGTGTCATTTGAGATCACAAAGGAACATATAATATTGCAAATTGAAATGAATAGTCAAGTTTGTAGAGCACTTTCAATTCTCTCAGAACCAGACTGCACTGAAATAATAAGAGCAGTAAATTTGTACACTGGACTATAGGAATGAGATGGCCACTCAGTCCATCAACTATGTTCCACCTGCCATTGAGTGGTTTTGATCTTTACTTCATTCAAAGCTGAAGAAAACTGAAGCCACCTCAGTTTTGAAATTTCCAATTGAATCTCAGCCTCAAAAACCTTTTCTGGGTGGGGTGGGGGGAAGCTATTTACCACCTTTCGTGTGAAACTGGAGAACTTTTCACATGTTTTTAACCAGGTGAATGCATGCTAGGTCTGAAAGTATCACCAGCTAGGTCAATATTTGTTTCTCATCCCTAAATATCCTTGAGAAGATAATGATGAGCCACCATGCCCATGAATTGTACTGGTGAAGGAAAGCAGCTCAACACCACCTTTACATGGGCAGATAGGGAAGCACAGTAAGAGCTGTCTTTGCCTGTCACAGCCACATCCTGTGAATGAATAAATGAAAAACCAAAGGAAGCACCAGAGAGGAATTCAGATCATTTTTTCAAGCAGTGAATTTCTATGATGATAAATGCACTGCCGTAAATGGCCATTAAAGCGAATTCTATCAGCATTTTCAAATGAAATTGGATATATACTTAAAATAGTAAAGTTTGCAAAATTGTAAGACAGAGCATGTGGATGGGAGTAAGGGGACCTCTCACAGATATGATGGACCAAATAGTTGGGGGGGGGGTGTGTGTGTGTGTATGTGTGTGTCATTTCTTCAACTCTAACATTTTTATAGTTAATAAATCAACAATTCGTTGAAACGTTAGCAGGAAGTGCATTATTGTTTTAAAGTTCTTCTCTGATCCTTTTCTTTTGGGTTGGAATATCAGGTTAATTCCAGACTTTACTGCCCACTTCGCATTGCATTCACTACAAACAGCTCAGCAGATGTCAGCAGTGCTCCATCAGTTGGGAGCTCAGCCAAAAACATTGCTCTATCCAACGTCTCAATTAAGCACGCTGCTTCCTTTCTGGCCTCTAGCCTCTCTGTGCTTCATGTCACTTTCTCGAAAGAAGAAGCTAACCTGCATTGACGTCATCCCTTTCACAACCTCAGTTACAAGGAATGCAATAAATATTTGAACTTGACACAATGCAAGAAATGCATCTGTCAAACTGGACAGCAATTAAATAATTAACCTGGATTATTTAAAAGTGATGTTGTTCATGAGATAAACAATTCCAGAGGGGGAGAAATAGTGATACTTGATACTGTTTATACTGGAGCTTCCCTCTGAAGGAGACAAGTTGGATCAATGTGTCTCATTCGCCAGTTTTACTCATTTCTCCTTCTGCATTGGTCAGGGCACTGGTGAGAATTCCTCTGCACTTCTTTGAAAAACGGTGGTGTGGGATTTATTTTTGACATTCGCCCAGGAATGTAGACAGGACAGTGGTTTAAACATTTCATCTGAATCAGCGTTGATGGTGATGATAAAGGAACTAGAATAGGACTGGAACCCACAGCCTTTTGACTACTCTGGCATTGCTCACTGAGTCATAGCTGACATCTACAATCAGCTGTTTTATGGACACTATTTACGAGCCACATTCCCTTGTTTTTCCTGTGGGTAGCACACAGAATAGAAGTGATGAATAGCGTGTCTGGCAGAATGCCATAAACAGTGGAAGCACAACCAGTCGAGAAGGCAGGGGGTCTTGTTCAAGGATGTGAGCCAACCCTCGGCTTGTCTCACGATTGCCAAGTACTTTTAAATTTCTCAATATCAGGTTCTCGAAGAAGATCTTTTATTCTCTGCTTTTATCTGAAAAAAGTTAAGGCTGACTTTTATCGAAGAGATTCAGATTCACTCGTGGTTGATTTTATTCTGACAAAGCACTTTCTGGTCAGTCCCTGGGCACAGGTGCCCTTAATAGCCTGTGTTTCATTTCTCTCCCTTTATCCTATATTTTTGTGATCATTTTGTTTTCTGTTAATCACTTGTTTCAGACTTTGACTTCAGTTGCTGTAGAATATTCTCGAAGTGGCTGGCTTTCCTTTATCCTCTGCAATGTCTCTATGAAAGGTTGACTCATTACTGCACTGCCAAAGTACAATGTGTGCTGTGCTTTCTAATTGTCCCAGTGCTGTATTAAAAAGTAACAGTAGTCACATGCTCCTAAAAAAAAATCAAACTGTCCCTTGCTTACTCCCACAAGGGCGATAACGCTCATAACATTAGAGTGCACTTAAGACTCTGTCCATTTTCTGCACTGAACCAGATCAGATGCATCAGAGTGTGACAACTAAAACACCAATTAGACAGATATTAGAAACAGCCTCAACTTTAGCCAGGTCAGGCAGCATCTGAGGAGCAGGAGAAGCAACAATGAAGGCTTATGCCCAAAACATCGATTCTCCAGCTCCTCAGATGCTGCCCGACCTGCTGTGCTTTTCCAACACCACACTCTCAACTCCAATCTCCAGCATCTGCAGTCCTCACTTTCTCCTCAACTTTAGTCAGCTAAGCTACCACCTTCACATTATCAATATCCACTAAGTACAAGTTTTAAATAGAATCTGGGACCTGTCATAATATTGACTCACTTCATCAAAACCAGCTACACAGCCATGGAATCAAAATAACACAGAAGAATACTATTTACCTCATTGTGTTTGGCTCTTTGAGAGAGCTATCTGACCAGCAGGCCTGAAATTTTCTTCCTTTCAACTATTTATTCATTTCCCTTTCTAAAGTAACTGTTGAATCTGCTTTCACCACTCTTTCAGCCAGTACTTTCTAAATGACAATTCATAGATTTGGGATTGTAAAAATAACTTGATGATGATGATGAAAACTACCATCAATTCTTGTAAACCTGATCAGGTTCACTAATATATTCAGGGAAGGAAATCTGCCATCCTTAGCCCATCTGATCTACATGTGACTTCAGACACAGTCAAATAAAGTTGATTCTTAACTTCCCTCTGAAATGGTCTAAGAAGCCACTCAACTCAAGGGCAATTGAGGATAGACAACAACACTGCCATGCCAGCAATGCCAAAATGCCATGAGAAGAAAGAAATAAAAGTTGTGAAAAGTGTTGAGTAAGGCCTTTAGGACACTGAAGCAACCTTACAATGGTGTCACGGACATGCTCTTCATGGGCATAAATAGCATAATCTGGGCGAAGAAGTAGAGAAACATAGGGACAGCCAGACAGGAACCAGAAGTCTAGCTGAGCAAATGTTAGAAACATGTGGAGAGAAACATGTTGAGTGGACCAGCTAGCATTAGGTAACAGAGTTTATGAACATATGTAACAACAGAGACTGATATTTCTCTGAATACCATGTATTGTGGTACTTAGTCTTAATATATAAAAAGCAGTATAAATAAAGAAGTCCAAGATTGAAGACAATTTCTGATCTTGCCTTTTCCTCGACCAGTCTGTCTTGAACCCCAACTTCTGGATGTGGGCATAAAACCACACAACAAAAGAAAAGGTGCTACATAAATCAAGCTTTCTGTGCAATCGGATATCAGATTTACATAATACGGCCACAGTGACCTTTAGATGACCGCACAGGAGAGTACGTCTTAAAATCCTTACTGTGCCATTGGCTGAAATGATGGTAATAATTTCTAATGCGGTTTTACAGAGATCAACTCCCTGTAGATTACAGCAGGCACGCAAGGCAACCACAACGAAATGACAAGGGTCTTAAACTCCTGGCGTCACACTGTAATCCTCTGGATGACAAATAAGTACACTTACCACAAACAACAGAATGCGGGCTAGAATGTGGCTCTCTCAGAGTATTATGCAAAGCAGTGCAGGTCCACAGACAGAGGTACAGAAAATATTGCTGCATAAGAGCACTCTACTTAGTAATCACACAAGCTAAACTGAAGTTTAAAAAGGCTTCTGTCCAGCTTTAAAACATTTAATGCTAGCTCTCTGGGGACAGATGGAACTGAGAGGAGATACCTGCTTCAATCAGTTATTTAATTAGAGGGATTATATTAGACTGTCTAATCTCCTTGTTGATACTTGTCAACCCTTTCTTGCTGGGAGCGCACTCACCTCTGAGGTTGAGAGTTCAAGTTCCACTCCAGGATTTGAACACACAGTCCAGATGGATACACCCAGTGCAGTGCTGATGGAGTACCGCACTGTTGGAGGTGCCTTCATTCAGATGTTAAACCAAGACTCCACCTTACTTTACAGGTGGATGCAGAAGATCCCATGGCCCTATTTCAGAGAGATCCTCCCCTCTGATGTCCTGGTCAATATTTTCTCGTCAACCAAATCACTAAAATAATCACATTGCTGTTTAGGGGAGCTGGCTGTGTGCAAATTTCTGCATTTTCTCTACTAATGACTACGATTCAGAAGTATTTCATTGCTGTATAAGACTTTGGGACATCTTGAGATCCTTCCTTCCTTTACTAATCTGAGGCACACTTCACAAGGTCTTACTGTATGCTCCCTATCCTCACCCTCCCAAATCTATATCGACATCATCTCTATTCTTACACCATACAGAATGACTTCATCCTGCATCCACATTCATTTTCATCCTCTAAGGTGGATAAAGAACAATGTAGACAATTGTCCTAGTGGAACAGCTTATTTTTAGACTACCTTATCATAGCTAGACTAATCAGCCATGCAAATAAGAAATTAATTTGATTCCCTTCTTTTGGTTAGAGCCATTATGAAAAAGTAATAAGTAGTTATTGTTAATTGTATATTAATGTATTTGATTGTATCTTGGCAGTGGGTAATAACTGGAAAGTTACTTGTGCTCCTACAAATGTGCTCCTTCTGGTCGTGAGGGAGGCGGAGCAGGACGTTCCAAATGGAGCTCCTCTGCTCGTTCTGTTTCCTTCTCTTTTGTCCCTTCTTTGGTCTTGTGGTGGGTCCCAGCCAGGCCTCTCACAGTTTGTTGTGGGCCTCGCAGCTTATGGTGGGTCCCGGTCTGGTCTCTCGCAGCTCCTAGTGGGTTCCAGGCTGGTATCTCGCAGATCGTGATAAGTCTCAGCCTGGTCTCTCGCAGCTCTTAGCCTGGTCTCCCTGCAGCTCATGGCAGGTCCCAAACAGGCCTCTTGCAGCTCTCAGCCTGGTCTCCCTGCAGCTCATGGTGCGTCCTGGCCTGGTCTCTCAGAGGCTGTCAGCCTAGTGTCTCTGCAACATATGTTGGCAAGTTTTGAGAATATTTGTAGCGCAGGTTGAGGTTCTGGATGTAGGTTTGCTCACTGAGCTGGAGGGTTTGTTTTCAGACATTTTGTCACCATATTAGGTAACATCTTCAGTGAGCCTCCAGGTGAAGCATTGGTGGTGTAACCTGCTTTCTATTTATACGTTTGGGTTTCCTTGGGTTGGTGATGTCATTTCCGGTGGTGACGTCATTTCATATGGTGATGTCATTTCCTGTTTTTCCCCCCTCAGGGGGTGGTAATGGGATCCAAGTCAATATGTTTGTTGACAGAGTTCCGGTTGGAATGTCATGCTACTGGGAATTCTCATGGGTGTCTCTGTTTGACTTGTCCTAGGATGGATGTGTTGTCCCAGTTGAAGTGGTGTCCTTCCTCATCCGTATGTAAGGATACTAGTGAGAGTGGGTCATGTCTTTTTGTGGCTAGTTGATGTTCGTGTATCCTGGTGGCTAGTTTTCTGCCAGTTTGTCCTTGTAATACCTTGCAAGAACTGTAATAAACACGACATTGGACAAACAGGCAGAAAACTAGTCACCAGGATACATGAACATGTAAAAATAGCAATAGACTGATAGTATGGCTGTTGCATGAGGAAGTGCATGTTTGTAAATTATATCTCCAGTCATAAATTCTTATAAACTTGGATAAAGATTGACTCCAGCTCTAACCTTTTACGACGCAGCTTTCAGCAAGAATATTCCTAATTCCTTCAGAATCACAGATTTGATACGGCACAGAAAGAGGTCATTTGGCCCTTCATGTTTGTGCTGGCTCTCCAACACAGCATCTTAGCTAGTGCCATTCTCTTGCCCTCTCCCGTAAGCTTGCACATTCTTCCTTTGCTTCTTTTACTAATTACTTTACAACTGGACCCCTTCTTCTCAATCCTTTCATGGGTGGGTATATCTTTCTCCCTATTTACTGTGTCTAGGTCTCTCACAATATTGAATAACTCTATCACATCTCCTCAGCATTCCCTTCTCCAAGAAGAACAGTTACAGCTCTTCAGATCTATCCTCATGACTGAAATTCCCTATCTCTGGTACCATTATCCTAAATCGCTTCTGTACTCTTGCCTGGAGTTTTTTTTTTATTCATTCACAGGATGAGGACATTGCTGGCTAGACCAGCATTTACGGCCCATCCCTGATTGAGGTTGAGAGTCAACCACATTCGCTGTGGGTCTGAAGTCACATGTAGGCCAGACCAGGTAAGGTTGGCTAAAGGACATTAGTGAGCCAGATGAGTTTTTCCAACAATCGGCAATGAATTCATGGTCACCATTAGACTCTTAACTCCAGATTTTTATTGAACTCAAGTTCCACCATCTGACATGTCAGGATTCAAACCCAGGTCCCTGGAACATTACCTGGGTCTCTGGGTTAACGGTTCAGCACCAGTACCACCAAGCCATTGCCTCCCCAGTATTCCAGCCAAGGCTGAACTAATGTCTTCTTTAAATTCAATATTTTATTTTTTACTAACTCTATGGCACTATTAATAAAGCCTAGAATATGTTTTCTTAACCGTGTTTGCAATCTGTTTTACATGTTTTTTTCATGACTTATACACCGGGATCCCTCTGCTTTTGCTTTCGGTTCTACCCTTTGCTTTATATTGTGTCTCCATTTCTCTGCACTGAGCTTCATCGGCCACTTTCCACTCATTTCACCAACTTGTCTATGTTCCTTTGAAGCTCCACCAACCCCCCCCCCCCCCCCCCCCCCCCTCACAGATTAAAATGAACCCAGGTTTCGTAACATCTGGTAATTTTGAAATTGTGCCCTGTACCTTCAGGTCTAGATCATGAAATATGTCAGGAAAAGAAAAGGCCCCAATAGTGACCTCTGAAACTCAATTATGACCCTTCCTTCAGCCTGAAAAATATCCATTAGCCATTACTCTTAGTTCACCATTTACTTATTATTTTGCAGTAGCAGTGAATTATACTAACTACATTGGAAACTGACTTGAAGCCAATTGGGGTCGCAAGTGGGGGTTTGGGGAGGTTTAGGCCATTTTTACACAAATAATAGATGCATGGGAATGTTTATAAGCTGGAATCTGATCAAAGGGCTCTGATGATTAATGTATAGAATAATGGATATCCAGGTGGTACAGGCATTCAAAACAATGTTCATGCTAAGCTGCGCATCCAAATGGTCAGGCAATAGCCTGAAAGGTACTGTGTAGTTCTTGTTCCATGCAAAATATTATACATGTAGCTGCATAGAAGCCATGCCAGAAATGTTAAGGTACCTGACAGTAAAAACAATATTCCTGCACAATAATCAAATGTTATGTGGGACATTGATTCAAACGCAGGTAGGTGTAATGCATGGAAAGTTAAAAGACCAGACGGGAGAGATTTGATGATGAAAGATATCCTCATTGTGTGTACATAACTTTGTACGATTAAGACTTAGTTTAATGTCATATTATTAAGGATTTTAAAAACATCTTCTTTGTTAGAAATGGCACATTAATTTGTACAAAAGCTAGAAACTGGGGAGACGAGGGCCTAGTGGAATTATTGCGAGACTGTTAATCCAGAGACCTGGGTAATGTCTTGGGTTCGAATCGCACCACAGCTTGTAAATACATGGCATATATCAAAGTCTTGGTCATCAGTTAAACACAATAAAACAATTAAAGTACAAGCCACAATTGGTGTTAAATTATAATGTGTTTACAATGAGCCAAATGACTCATTTTCTCCATTAGTTTCCCATTTTCTCAAAGCATACTGTGGCAAGGCCATACACTATGTAGGAGTTATCCATATTAGCAGCATCTCTGACAGTGCAGCATTCCCTCTGTATGACATTGAAGTGTCGCCTAGATTATATGCTTCAGGATCTGGAGTGGGGTATTTGCCAACAAATGTCTGATTCAAAGACCTGAACAGTATCTGCAAACATCCTGCACCCATCTACTTTGCCCTAACATTACAGCACACAGCAATCCCTTAATTTCAAATCTGGATGATTTAAATATTGCAGCATAAAAGATGCAAGTTAATGATGCTAAATAAATGTAAATTCCTTCTTTTTTCTCTTGCTATGCTAGCTAGCCTTCCATACAAACTCATGAACACAGCTATCCACAATTCCTTCAGCAAGGAGGACTGAGGCCAGTGATTGAGATCCCTTTTTCGTTTCCTACTCCCTCATCCAAATAAGTTCAAACCAATCCTAGTATAGCTATTCAGCTGAACTCAGCACACTAAATGATAGATGCTGGGGCCTTGCCCTGTGTACAATTATCACACATTAGCTTCAGCAACAGGCTTACAAGGGAGCTGCTTTGAGATGCTGAATCGTTTTCACCAGAAGGATACATGGTGCAATCTTGCTCAGTGTCCTTCCTCCAGAGAATGTCCTTGCTAACTGTGCATGTGCAAACATTTCCCAAGTGACAGTTGGAAGAAGAATGCAGTTCATCAATTTCATTCCAAGTCCGAAGGGAAATGATTTGATTTACTTAACGTATCATCCAAAGTTTTACTTCAACCTATTTAAGTCTTTTAAAATCATGCTTTTCATTGTTCATAATCAAAACGTTGGTATCATTGACAAGGCTAACATTAAGTTGTTAACATTAAAGCTCCTTCAACAGCAACCTCATCTGCAATCTCTACCATTGAGAAGGACAAGGGCAGCAGATACATGGGAACATTTGGACTTGCAAATTCCCCTCCAAGCCACTCACCACCCCCACTTGGAAATATATTGCCATTCCTTTGCTGTCACCAGGTCAAAATCTTGGAACTCCCCAATAATGCTGTGGGTGTCCCTACATCCCAAGGACTGTTGGGGTTCAGGAACATAACTCACCACCATCTTCTCTGGGAATTTAATTTAATTAATAAAGCCTGGAATTGATTAAACCAATAAAATCAGAAATGATGACATGAAACTGTCAGTGATTGTCATTAAAAGCCATGAGGTTCACTATTGTTCTTTTGGGAATGAAATCTGCAGTTCTTACTTCATCTGGCCTAAATATGCCTGGACCCACAGCAATGCGATGAATTGTTAACTGTATTAGCAAGCCACGCAGGTAAGAGTGGCAACAAATGCTGGCCAGTAGTACCCACATACTATGAAAGGATGAAAACATACCACAACCCAAAGGACTAGCCACACTACCAGACATCAAAAACATTTCTGAACTGACAGCCAGACTACTGCGACCACTAGGACTCATAACAGCACACAAACCAACAGCCACTCTCAGACAACAACTAACCAGGACGAAGGACCCGATACCCAGCATGAGCAAAACCAATGTAGTGTACAAAATCCCATGCAAGGACTACACAAAACACTACATAGGACAAACAGGAAGACAGCTAACGATTTGCATCCATGAACACTAACTAGCCACGAAATGACATGACCAGCTATCCTTAGTAGCCACACACTCAGATGACAAGCAACATGAGTCCGACTGGGACAACACTACTATTATAGGACAAGCCAAACAGAGAACAGCCAGGGAATTCCTAGAGACATGGCACTCATCCACTGATTCAATCAACGAGCACATCAACCTGGACCCAATATACCGACCACTGCAGCTGACAGCTGGAACTGACAACCGGAGCGGCAGATACAAATCACTATAAATGCCGGAGGAAACATCACAGAAGCGCTTCACAGGAGGCTCCCAAGCACTGAGGATGTCACCTAGACAGGGGATGAAACGTCTGCAACACAAATTCCCAGCTTGGCGAACAGAACCACAAGATGACAATTAAATAATCTGTTGGTTGGTTGGTTAGGGCTAAAAGCTGGCTCAGAGTCAGAAATCCCTCTCTTCTTGAATTAGTGACATGAAGCGTTTACATCCATCCAAGAGGAAAACTGGAGTTCCCATATAATCTCTGATTTGCATGGTACAGGGCCTCTGACAGTGCAGCACTCCATCAGGGCCTCACTGGTGTCAACCTCCAGTTTGCACTCACGTTTTGTAACAGGATTTAGAACTACCAACCTTCTGATTCAGTGGTTACTCATTGAGCTAAGTCCAGTCTGAACTGGACAAAAAAAAGCACTAATAAAATAGTTAAACGCTGGAGACATGCAAAACTAAGAGAAATAATGTTGAGCAGTGTGGTCCGACTGTAAGAACAGCCAGCAGTGTACCAAGTATTGGAATTATCGGCAAGCAGGAAGGGAGTAGGGGGCGGGGGGATAACCTGGTTGACACAAAGTGTTACAGTTTATCAATGGGACTGACTGGTCAGGAATTTTCTGTTAAAGACCTTTCACTGAATGGAATGTTTGAGGGAATGCTAAGTGCTGGACACAGTTACTTTTGTCATTCTCTGGTGAGATTAAAGGCCTTAGCAGAAGGGTTTTTTTTTTCTCTCAACAACACGGAACTTTTTCCATGTCATTCCGGGGTGTGAATGTTATAAACGCGTGAAATCTCTCCACTGCATCCTGACAGCAGTCTTACAGAGGAGCTGCCACATTGCCTCCGCTGTTTCTGCCGGGGTCCTCTGGACAAGCCAGAACTGAGAGATCATTGCAGAGAACTGCCCAGTGTGCAGGCTCTTCCCAAGTAGCGTTCCCCCTCGCCCCATGAACCCGGTCTAGGATCCTAGCCCCCTCTAACTCCAGCCTCGACGTCTGTCACCTCGGCTCTAAACTCTTGAAATTCACTCCTAGGCATCTCTGCCACACTACAGCTCTCCCCCTTTCCAATGCTCCTTAAAACCAAACGCTTTGTTTGCCTGAGGAGCAGGAGAATCGACGTTTCGGGCATAAGCCCTTCTTCAGGAATTCCTGGTTGACACGAAGTGTTACAGTTTATCAATTGGACTGACTGATCAGGATTCTCCTGTTCCTCGGATGCTGCCTGGACTGCTGCGTTTTTCCAGCACCACATTTTTCAATCTGGTCTCCAGCATCTGCAGTCCTCACTTTCTCCTTGATCCAAGGTCAGACTCAGGCACTGACACGTAGTGGCGCAGCCTGTGAAAAAAAACGCCTTCAGTAACTCCCATTATCATTTGCACAAACAAATTCCCGGCCTCTTTGCTCACCATCAATAAGGGATTACTGAAGTTTCAACATGCTGAATTGCATTTTCGAATTCACAAATTAATTTAAATGGTATTCGCCCTAGCCTGCTTCTCCTGTTCGTATCTGGGGCTACAAAGCTTGAAAGCAAACCAACTCCTAACTCAGTTCAAAGTCATCTTCTTGTGACAAGGAATAAAAGGCAAAACGATTATCAAATTGCACAGAACAAACTCCCACAAGGAGTAATGCTTGAAAATGTGGTGCAGGGATGTCATGTGAGGCATTCAGAACTGCTTCGAATAATTATTTGAACACAATGTGCAAGGTTAATGGGAAGAGGAAGGCGATCAGCACTTCGTCATTATGCTGATTGAAGAGCTGATGCAGACACAATGGGCCGAATGGCCACCTTCACTGCCGCAACAACTCTGTGCTCCTTTGAACCCATTTTACTGATTTTGGTTTGGGGATAAATATTGGCTAGGCTGCCAGACTTTCCTCAATATTCACTGGGGGGAGTTCACTCAGGGGGGAGAAATGAGGTCTATGTTTGACACAGTGGTTAGCAGGGGACCCAGGTTCGATTCCAGCCTGTGTGGAATTTGCACATTCTCCCCATGTCTGCGTGGGTTTCCTCCGGGTGCTCCGGTTTCCCCCCCCAGTCCAAAGATGTGCAGGTTAGGTGGATTGGCCGTGCTAAATTGCTCATTATATCCAGGGTTGTGCAGGATAGGTGAATTAGCCATGGGAAATGCAGGGTTACAGGGATAGGGTAAGGAGATGGGTCTGGGTTGGATGCTCTTCGGAGCATCGGAGTGGACTCGATGGGCCGAATGGTCTGCTTCCGCACTATAGGAAGTCTATGATGATTGATACAAGGTTAGTAATGTTAGATTACAAGGTTATGGGCATAGAGCTGGACAGGAAAGTTAATTTAGAATTATTACAGGATTAGTGATGTTAACTACAGGGAGATAGGCACATGGCAGGGTAGGGAAATTCATTTAGAATTGGTCAGAATTATAATGGGAGTGTGTTAGTGAGAGTTTTAATTGGATCTAGCGATGGGTTAAATGACCTCCTTCAGTGTCTCTGTGTAAAGCAGTGTGCTTCTGTGATATCATTCCAGCTGGTTGCACAGAAATCACAGAAAATCTGAACGTAATAAAAAGAATCTGTTATCGCCTCAGTTAAGCTGCCAACTCCTCTCTGTGATTATAATTTCCATCTTGTCTCACAACCTTAAGATGCTTTACAATAGGGAAGGAAGAGGGAACTGGAAGAAAGGTTTGTATTATAGGATACCTTATCACACCTCTGCCAAACCATGGGAATGGTCTTTGTTTGCAATCATTAATATGAAATGTAGAGAACTGCTGTTAGGTAGGCACACAGAAAGATCCCACAAGCAGCAAATGAGCAAATAACCTGTTGCTGGGAATATTTGTTGGTAGAGAAATATCAGGATCTCTTTTCAGATCCACACTGTGGCCCTCTAATATCCACCTGATGCATCAAGAGGGCCTTAGTTTAATCTCACCTTGCACAGCAGCCATACTCCCGAGTGTGGGTTTTCATGTAGAGTAATAAGAGGCGTACAACATGGAAACAGACCATTCGGTCCAACGCGTCCATGCCGACCAGATATCCCAACCCAATCTAGTCCCACCTGCCAGCATCCGGCCCATATCCCTCCAAATCCTT
Source organism: Chiloscyllium plagiosum (assembly GCF_037043375.1). NCBI lineage: Eukaryota > Metazoa > Chordata > Chondrichthyes > Orectolobiformes > Hemiscylliidae > Chiloscyllium > Chiloscyllium plagiosum. Next base: position 9,743,071 of record NW_028270183.1, read on the forward strand.
CCTGTTCATATACCAATCCAAATGCCTCTTAAATGTTGCAATTGTACCAGCCTCCACCACATCCTCTGGCAGCTCATTCCATACACGTACCACCCTCTACGTGAAAAAGTTGTCCCTTAGGTCTCTTTTATATCTTTCCCCTCTCACCTTAAACCTATGCCCTCTAGTTTTGGACTCCCCTTCCCTGGGGGAAAGACCTTGACTATTGACCCTATCCATTCTGCTCATGATTTTATAAACTTCTCTAAGGTCATTCCTCAGCCTCCAACTCTCCTGGAAAACAGCGCCAGCCTGTTCAGCCTCTCCCTATAACTCAATCCTCCAGCCATAGCAACATCCTTGTAAATCTTTTCAAGTCTCACAATATCTTTCCTCTAACAGGGAGACCAGAATTACAGTATTCCAAAAGTGGCCTAAACAATGTCCTGTACAGCTTCAACATGATCTCCCAACTCCTAAACTCCAGCTGTACAAGCTGAAGTTCCTGCATATGGAGAATGAGTTTATGCTCTGCTCATCCAAAGGCGAGAGTATTATTAACTGAGTTGAAAGTGTGGCACTGGAAAAGCACAGCAGGTCAGGCAGCATCCAAGGAGCAGGAGAATTGACATTTCGGGCAAAAGCCCTTATCGGGCCCTCATTCCTGATGAAAGGCTCTTGCCCAAAACATCGATTCTCCTGCTCCTCAGATGCTGCCCGACCTGCTATACTTTTCCAGCGCCACACTCTCAACTCTGATCTCCAGTATCTGCAGTCCTCACTTTCTCCCATTATTAACTGAGTCAAGCTCACACTGGGAGAAAGTTCTTGCTTCCTTTATCCAAAGTCATTCCCAACCACTTAGGCACAGGACATCACTTCCTCTTCCCTCAGCAAAGCACAGTCCACAATGGAAAGTGGGAAAGAGATAAGCATACTTTTAAAAAGGTACTTTTAAAAAGATCCTAGATTAAAAGGATCTGCTTTAACCATCCAGAGAGACCAGGAGAACTAGGATTGTTCTCCTTAAAGTAGATAAAGCCAAGGGGAGATGTCAATAGAGGTTCAAAGCAGTAAGGGATTTTGAGAGAGTAAACAGGAAGAAATCTTCCATTGGCAGGACAGTCAGCAACTGAAGAACATAAACTGGAGGTTTAAGATATTTGGAAAAAGATCAGTGGTGAGATGAGGACAATTATTTTACTCAGCAAATGCCTATAATCTGGAATGAGTTGACTGAAAGCAAGGTGGAAGCAGATTTGATATTAACTTTCAAAAGGGAATTTGATTACATATTAAAATAAAACTTTGCAGAACATGGGAATAGAGTTGGGACTATTAGGAAAGCTTTCTCAGAGAATATGCAGCACAGGGCTGACTGGATTCCTTCTGCACTTTTGCAACTTTTACAAATTTTTACAACTTTTGGTGTAGTTCATCTGAACTAAAAGATCCTTTGGTTCTTATCAAGTGTTTTATGTGAAATCAGCCTCATCCAACCCCCTGTTGACATCAAGTAACCTCGATTATTTCATTTCACGCACATACACAAAGATAAAATGTGTCTGGATAGCGAGGAGTACTGTAAAAGCTAGTCAGAAATGTTGTGTCTCTGAATTGTTATGGCTTCTGCTAGCGGGAACAAAGGCAGGACTCCGCAAATAGTCTGACAGCAATGGGTTAATCACAAATATCGGGGAGAAACCATTACTGACTATGTACTCCTGCTACACATTTAAATTTCTATTTTTTTTTGCGAAATACAACAGACACCACAACCAATTGCGCAGAACATACTTGACAGTTAGTGGCAGCAGCAACACAACTACCGAAGGTCACTACACAAAGGCTCACATAGTATAACATCACATGCTTGGCAATGTGCATACTGGGGACAGAGCCAGTTCAGCCTATCTTTCTGCCTCATGGACAGTCAAGGGCACAACTCCCGCCCTGTTTCTGAAGAATCTGCAAGAGGCAAGGTTATCTAATGTTTACTGAGACAGGTACTTACACAAGCAATTCCCTGCACCGAAGATCTTCTGATCTTAACTCTGTTTTGCGGGGAGACGCTGAGTGTTGTCTTAGTGGCGGCAGCAAAGAATCACTGGGACAAACAACCCTTTCCACTCTACTCTGTACACTGCAATTACATCTTGGGAAGGTTGAGAGACAATTCAACTATCCACTTTCACCAAAAAAAAACTCAGTGAGGAACTCAGGAGAAACATCTTCAGGTAGAGGGTGGTGAAAATGTGTGACCGCATGGAGTACCTGAGACCCATAACAGAGGTATTTAAGAGGAAACCAGATAAATACTTAAGGGGGAAAGGAATAGAAGGGTTCATTGATTAGCGCAGAATAAGAAGAATGGGAGAAGATGGGAACATGTATGTCAGTTTGGATTAGATGGCTTGTTTCTATGCAGTGGCCACTCCCTACACTAAAACTTAGAGCATTCCCTGATCATACACCATAAAAAGAATGAATGTTTATATTTAGCATTTCACATCAAGAGTCAAACTTCTCCTATCCTCTATGATGCTAATCGCTCATCAACAAAATACAGAATAAAGAAAATTAATACTTTGTATTCAGCAAATCATATTGAATATTCTTTAAAACTAACTTTACCCATTCTACAGTTGTAAAGTGCTGCTCCCAGTGACAGTGTTTACTTAAAATTCTTCATCAAGCTATTGGGCAGCAGGGCAGAACCCAGATTAAGAAGCTCATTCAGGAACTCGGTGTTCTGAAGGGGAGCTGCCCACAGAGGGAAGGTTACAAGCCATGCGAAAGCAGTTAAGTGAAGCTTGTGCTGTCACATGTTGAGTTGCGGCTCAGAGAGACCTTGCTCATATTTTTCCTCTGGTTGCCTGGAACCTGGGATAGGCAAGAAGGACTTCAATAAGGGATGCAGTGGGAATGTGGATTTTGAAGCCAATTTCATATAAGGAAAGCCAGGTGTCAAAACTTCTATCCCACCCCAGAGGTCTGAGCACAAAATCTGCTCCTCTACAGTACAAAAGCAGTAGTGCACTGATAGATGTACATTCCCACTGGTGTGCAGTTAAATCATGGTCCTGTCTGTCCTTTCCCAAAAGATATCAGCCAAACAAAATATTCATGGGACTAAAGACAAATGACCAGGAACTGGGGCTGCATCCAAGGATTTTAAAGGAAGTGGTATGCAGATATAATGGGGGCATTGGTCAGAAATCACTGGATTCTGGCAGGGTTCCAGCAGATTGGAAAACTGCTAATGTGACACCTCTGTTCACGAAGAGAATGAGACAGAAAACAGGAAACTAAGTCCAGTTAGACCAACATCATCATGGGGAAAATGCTGGTGTCTATTATGAAGAATATAATAACACAGCATTCAGAAAGGCTAAATCAAGAAAACAAATTCAACATGGTTTTGTGAAAGAGAAATAATGTTTGAAAAGTTTGCTAGTTATTTTAGGTTCTAACAAGCAGAGTTGATATGGGGGAACCTGGTCAAGGTAGGTGTATTTAAACTTTCAAAAGGCATTTGATCTAAGATAGGAACTCATAACATTAGGTGTAATGTATTGCATGGATTCAGAATTGGTTAACACAAAGAAGACAGAGAGTTGAGATTAATGTGTCTTTTTTGGGTTGGAATGACATAACTAGTGGAGTAAAATAAGGATCTGTTCTGAGACCTCAATTATTTATTATCTATATTAGCAACACAGTGGAGGGAGCAGACTATAATGTATACAAATTCGCCGGAGACAGAAAATTAGGTGGGAGAGTATGTTACGATTAAGACATAAGGAATCAGCAGGTATGTAGATAGGTTGAGTAAGGAGTCAAAACTTAATGTAGGAAAGAGTGAGGTCATGCACTTTGGTGGACAGAATCAAAAAGTAGTCTGTCATTTAAATGGCAAGACTCCAAAAATGTGCAGGACACAGAGATCTGTATTCTTGGGTGCATGAAACACAAAAACGTTAGCATGAATGTGCAACATCTAATTAAGAAGGCAAATGGAATTTTGACCTTTATTGCAAGGGGTTAGAAGTTAATTATAGGCAAGTTTTGTTACAACTGCACAGGGTATAGGTGAGATCACACCTAGAATAATTATGTGGGGATTCAATGCTGGTTGTACGATCTTACTGTGCTCAAACTGGTTGTTGGGTTTTCTAGGTTATAACAGTAACTACACTTTAAATGCATTAGCTTGATCATGCAGCACTCTAGAATGTCCTGTGGTTTTGAAAAATGCTATCAAAATGAATGTTTTTTCTTTTGATAGAGGACAAGCCGCTGTGAACTCATTACTTTGACAGGTGGCTCTCCTTTGACAGGCTTTAATGGGCCAAACTTCAATGAGAAGTGATGTCTCACTGATGCCTACAGGGATAACTGGAGCATTATTTTGAATGCCTTTATGAAAATAAAATTTTGCAAACATAACAAAGTACAAATTGCATGATATTTGCAGTTGCTGTTATTCAAAAAAGGAAAAGTGTTAGGAAACACATTTGCACAGGCAGACAATCAAGCCGTGGCAATGTAACTGGTCTAGTATTCAGAGGCCCAAGCGATTGCACTGGGGAAACAGTTTCAAATCCCAGCAAGGTGGCTGCTAGAAATAAACTCAATTAATAAAATCTGGAATTGAAAACTCATCTCAGTAGATTCCTATCTTAGCCACCCCTTGTTGGTTGATCATTATAAAATCCCTTCTTCAGAGATTCCTGAAGAAGGGCTTATGCCCGAAACGTCGATTCTCCTGTTCCCTGGATGCTGCCTGACCTGCTGCGCTTTTCCAGCAACACATTTTCAGCTCTGATCTCCAGCATCTGCAGTCCTCACTTTCTCCTCATTATAAAATCCCAGCTGGTTCACTAAGACCACTCAGGGAGGGAAATGTGACATTTTACACAGTCTGGCCAACATGTGACTCCTGAGTCACAACAATGTGTTGATTCTTAACTGACACCTGAAATGACCTAGCAAACCATTCAGTTCTAAGGCATTTAGAGATGGGCAACAAATGTTGGCCTTACCAGTGAGACCACATCCCACCATAGCATATTAAGAAAACAGTTTTAATGACCCTCTGAAGACATTATCGTCTAGAGCAGTGGTTATTCTCCTCTTTAGCAAGGTGACAAGTCAGGATGCGAGGGATGGAGCACTTTTGGGCTTTCAGTACCAAGACGCATCATCAAGCACACCTCCTGATTTACAGGGAAAAGATGTTATGTTATACCTCAGCAACATGCATCAATACCAATTTCAGAAGCTGCCAATGCATCAGTGAGGCACTTTACTTTCCTGTCTTCATGTGAAGATTTGGACCTATAATCAACTGGAAATTGCATGCTGAGACAAGAAAATTAATTCCCCTGACAACACGAGCACGTTCAAAACAGGAATCAATAGATTTTTTTTAGCATTAAGAAAATAAGGAACATGGGGATAGAGCCGGTATGTGAAATTGATATAGATGATCATCCATGATCTTACTGAATGGTGCTGCAGGCTTCAGGGATCATGTGGCCTATACCTCTTTCTTCTTATAACAAAAACTCAAATTATCCAGAATTTACAACGTAGAAATGTGTCTTAAACACGTGATTTAAGTTGGCATTTATTGTCCACATGTGCTTCCTCTCATGTGACCCCCTAAATGAAAACTTCCATTCATTTCCTCTTCAGAAGTTTATCTAGTTTCCTTCAATTGAATTTGAGTCTTTCACCTCAACCACTCCTTATGATAGCATGTTCTACATGCTATATTTTTAAAAGAGAGAATAAGGGAGTTGGTCATCCTTCCTTTGTAAAAATAATCTCGTTGAAGTTTTAAAGGTTATCAGGGTAAAAGTTTAACAAAGGGCTCACAATGGCACAGGGATATGAGGCTAAATGATACACTGTCTGTCAGAGTCATAGAGTCATAGAGTCATACAGCATGGAAACAGACCCATCAGTCCATCTCATGCATACCAACCAGGTTTCCCAAACTAAACTAGCCCTATTTTCCTGCATTTGGCCCATGATCCTCTAAATCTTTCCTATTCCTGTAACTGTCAAATGTCTTTTAAATGTTGTATCAGTATCTGCATCTACCACTTCCTCTGGAAATTCACTCCATTTATACATCACTCGCTGTGTGAAAATGTTGCTTGTCAGGTCCCTCTTACATCTTTCCCCTCTCAGCTTAACCTATGCCCTCCAGTTTTGAACTCCCACACCCTCGAGAAAAGACCTTCGTTTTTAACCTTAGCTATGCCCCTCATGATTTTATCAACCTCTATAAGGACATCCTTCAACCTCCTATGCTCCAGGAGGTAGTCCCAGCTTATCCAACTTTTTCTTATAACTCAAACCCTGTAGTCCTGGTGACATTCTTCTAAACCTTTCCTGCACACTTTTCAATTTAATAAAACCATTCCTATAGCAGGATGACCAGAACTGTACACAGTACTCTAAAAGTGGCCTCACTTGCCTTGTAAAGCTACAACATAATATCCTAACTCCTATAGGCAATGGTCTGACCAATGAAGGTAAGCATGCCAAACATTTTCTTCAAACCCTGTCTACCAGGAACACACTTTCAAGCAACTATGTACTTGAACCTGTAGGTCTCTCTGTTTGACAACACTCCACAGGCCCTACCATTAACTGTGTAAATCTTGCCCTGGTTTGCCTTACCAAAATGGAACACCTCACATTTCTCTAAAATAAACTCCACCTACCACTCTTCAGCCCATGGGCTCAGCTAATCAAGATCCTGTTGTATTCTTAGATAACCTTTTTCACTGTCCACCATACCATCAATTTTGGCGTTGTCTGCAAATTTACCAACCATGCCTTCTATATTCTCATCCAAATTGTTTACATTAATAACAACAACAGTGGACCCAGCACTCATTCCCGTGGAACACCACTGGTCATAGGCCACCAGTCCGAAAACAACTCTCTACCAACACCCTCTCCTACCATCAAGCCAATGTTTTAAACAATTGACTAACTCTCCCTGGATCCCTAACTAACCCTGGATCTAACCTAACTAAGACATAACAACTGAAGCAGTCAGCATTTAACAATAGATTGGATAAGTAGTTGATACAAGGATCCTAAAAGATACATTGGAAATTGTGGGACAGCATAGAAAGAACAGGACAGAAAGATGCCATTCAGCCCCACTACTACTGCTGTTTGTATTTCAGTTGGGAGGCAAGTCTTCCAGTTGGGAAGTTGCAGTAAAAGAGAATAGTAAGTTACAGAATGAGATGTACTAGAAGAAAGACTTTCATTGAGGAGCATGAATTCAATAAGTCATTGAATGCATTTGGAGATAGAGATGGAATTTGTAGACATGGTAAGAGGTGATTAGGTGAGATCAATCAATACAAAGTCAATGTTGGACAGACAAAAAAATGTTAGTTCATCCATCAAGTCAGTCCCACACAACTATATACTGCCTTTTGCATCACAATATGCAGTCCACCCCATCTCAAATCCATGAGATTCACTGGGAGATGAACGTGCAGATATAAACCCAGATTAATTTAAGGGAGAATATCTGAAAAAATAATCCTCTCTGGCCTCTTTTTCTCAGAAAGAACACTCTGATTGGGGTTAATTATCTAATTCCTGTTTTCATTTATGTATTATAGGCATGTATTAATTATTGGCATAAATTAATTAAGTAACACTTTACTTTTTCTTGGAATCCTTTTGGAGAAAGAAAAGAACAATCCCACCAGATGTGTCATGGATGAAGCATAAACTTTCTAACATTTCGAATGCTTTGCCTAGCTGCTCACAGAATAAGGCTGAGAGAGATAGTAGGAAACAGTAAAGTTCCTATACTCCTGTGCACACTGTACCAAAGGCAAAGATCAGAGAAAAGGTGGGGAGCAGGGGTGCAGATAGAGGGAAAGAGAGAGAGAGAGAGAGGGAGAGGGAGAGAGAGAGAGAAGCATGCTGACAAGAAAACAGTGCTAGCTTTAAAGGTCAAATATTGCTTTTGTTGGTATGAAGCTTACAGAAATAATCTAATCATTTTGAAAACATTGTATCTATGCAAAGCAGTAAGGAACCATCAGAGGGAAAAAAGTTGTCATATTTGTCTTTTCAACAAACAAAAGTTTCCAACTTAATCTGCAAGGTTAACATGATTCTCATTGAAAAACAATGGGAGCTTTAATGTGCTGAGTATCTTTTAGTTTTTTGATGACACTGTGCTTTCTGAGGTGCTGTGACATTTCTGCCAATAGTTTCATCTGATGTGTTCAAGTTGAATCTTTTTTACATTCATTTTGCAAGAATTTGGAGTTGTCCTCCACCGAGCCACATACATGATGATCTCTCACGACATCTCCATGGCTACCATTCATGTCACTCTTCGGTCAGCCATACAGAGGATTTAGAAGCTGCTCCTCTATCCCTGCCAGGCAGTCTCTCAGAGATAATTAATTCCAAAGTAGTTTTCTTAAAAGAACATGTTTTTTTTTTCGAAGACACCAATGTGATGGACATTGTGCCCCAAGTTTGATGCTCTGGTGTTTTCATTCTATTGTCACATACAGCAGCCTCTTCCAGTACTCTGAAAGCTGTGTTGCAAAGACCAATAAATAGCAAGTGTTGGCTCAGGGTTGGAGTTGCATGAGCTGATCCTGGTCAAGGCAAGTAATAAGACTGTTGTACTTGGCCATTGTGCATCCAAGTGTTCTTCCCTACACGTAATTGGTAAATGTTGTTAGTTTTAAATTCTTCATTGTATTCACTGGCATGGACAATATTTGTTACTAATTTCTGTTTGGCTTTGTTGGTTGACAATGATGATGACGACACATCTTCTTGAACCACTGTGATACATGTGATGTAGACACACCCATAGGAGTTATTCAAACTTTCTGCAGTTTGATACAATTAAGTGGCTTGCTCAACAATTTCAGAGGGCAGTTAAGTGTCAACCACATTGCTCTGAGTCTGGAGTCAGATGCAGGCCAAACCAGATAAGGACACTAGATATCCCTCCTGAAAGGTCATTAAAGAAGCAGATGGGATTCTAAGTGACTATTCACCAGTTTCATGACTATCAATACAGAGATTACCTTTATAAAATTCTATTTATCAATAAATCTAGAATGAAGTCCTCCAGCCGCCATGCTAGAGTTTGGACTTGTGTCTCTAGAACATTAACCCAGGCCGTTGGATTACTATTGCAGTAATATTGCCACCCAGCACCCATCATTCCAGAAACATGTCTATCCAGGGAGAAGAGAACTCTACTGCAGTGCAATGCCTTGTTTTATTGAATAGCTCCAAACCACTTGGGCATTAAAATGAAATAATGGGCAGTCAAATATGTTTACAGAGCAAGGAGGAGAAATCAGGTAATGAAAACTCATTATAAAAATAACTTTTACAGTGGATCTGGGTGGGGAAGGTGGTGAGGTAAATGTATGAAGCCAAGGTTCAATACGGAGACAGCAGACAATGGAATTGAATATTTGATGCTGTGCTTTAAAGCCTTTGATCTCTTTTCTATTCATGGGTTGTGGGTGTCACTGACAAGGCCAGCATCTGTTGCCCAGCCCTAAGTGTACTTGCACTGAATGGCTTGCTTGACCATACTGGGGAGTAGTTAAGAGACAATCACGTCACTGTAGATCGGGAGTCACATACAGACTAGATTAGATAAGGCTGGCAGACTTTCTTTGCTGAAGAATATTGTGGGCGGCACGGTGGCACAGCAGTTAGCACTGCTGTCTCACAGCGCCAAAGACCCGGGTTCAATTCCCGCCTCAGGCGACTGACTGTGTGGAGTTTGCACATTCTCCCTGTGTCTGCGTGGGTTTCCTCCGGGTGCTCCTGTTTCCTCCCACAGTCCAAAGATGTGCAGGCTAGGTGAATTGGCCGTGCTAAATTGCCCATAGTGTTAGGTGATGGGGTAAATGTAGGGGAATGGGTCTGGGTGGGTTGCGCTTCGGCGGGTCAGTGTGGACTTGTTGGGCCGAAGGGCCTGTTTTCATACTGTAAGTAAGTAGTCTAATCTAATTAATGAAAAAGAAGGGGTTTTACAGCAAATAATGATTGTATCATGTCGCCATCACTGAGACTAGCTTTATATTCCAGATTTGTTCATTAAATTTGATTCCTCAGCCATCATGATGCAACTTAAACCAATATCCTCAGAGAAGTTGGGAAAAATTAAATTAAATTCATCAATAAATTTGATAAATTAATCTCACTATTGCTAGTTATAAAACTAGTGAGTGATCTTTAATAACCTGTCTGGTGCACTAAAGTTCTTCAGGAAAGGAAATCTACTGTCCATTCCTAATCTGAGCAACATATGACTCCTGACCCACAGTGAAGTGCTTGACTCTTAACTACTCTCAAAACGATCCTGGTAAACCACTTAATTGTGCAGAAAAGTCAAATAAACTCTGTGGGTGTGGCTCCACCATTTGCACCACAATAGTTCAAGAACATGTATCATCATCAAACAACAAGGGCAAAAAGAAATTGGCAATAAATATTAGCTCCGATTTCTAGTCCATTGACATTATCATGACACCACAATTTCCCCTTAAGCATTAACCCATCTTGCACTGCCACCACTCCCTTCCCCAAGATGGATTTGTCGACTTTGTGCCTGGGGCATCAACAATTTATTAAAACTGAACGCCTGATTTCATAGGTGGAAAATAAATGAGCTATCAAAGTAGATGCTAATACTTATAGAATCTGTAAATTTATAACTTCCTGATAGAGAAAAAAATTGAGATCATGCATTCACAACCTCAATACATCTCAAAGTGCTTTACAGCCACTGAGGGGTTTTTGAGGTGCAGTTGCTCTTGTCATGCGGGAAACATGGTGGCTTCCACAAGCGGCAGTGTGATATGACCAGACAATTAGTTGTAGTGATGGTTGCTAATTCCTTCTTGCCCTTGTTGGTTGATGATGATACATGTTCTTGAACCACTGTGGCCCAAATGGTCAAGAGGAAAATGTTATCCAGGCACTGGGGAAAACTGTTCTGCTCTTCTTCAAAGATTAATGCCAAGTAGACAGGGATTCGGTTTAATGTTTCATTCAAAGGACTGCACATCTGATGGCACAGGATGCTTTCCAGCTTCACAAAGGGTAGCTTTTTTCTATCCCAATGAAACATAAGGCAGTGAGATACACTGCAGGGAGTTATTGAGCATTAGGTTATTAATCTTATGCACATGAATTTATCTTATCTAAGAAGGCAATTATTTGTGTTGTTAGATACAATTCCCTATGGCAGAGAAAATCAAGAAATTGTAATCAATATGATATTACCTGGAAGAATGCACAGGGAGAGTTGTTAGTCTGTATTTTACATTCACCCCATCTTCAAATTTATCTGGAAAAATGTTCATTGTAAAATATAAACCACACTATTCCCCCCAACAGCAATCCCAATAAATCTGAGTGAGATTGTCGGTTTAATAAAGATATTTTAGTGCTGTGCACGAGGTTTGACTGAGAACTCATTTCACATGGGACACAAGCAGAGGAAACTTGCACTTATTCACTCAGTCTTCATTCAAGTACAGTTTCTTGAAGCGAAGGGACAGTGCGGAGCTGCTACATAATCCAATTGCCCTCAGCATTGTTCTCAGTGTTTATGTTTTCAATGTACCTTTGCTATTTCCAATTCCTTTTCATTGCCTCACACCACTTGCCAGCAGAAGGTGACAACATAACAGCTTTGACTGAAAGCATCTTTTCACTTATTCCCTTGAAGAAAGGTGTGTCCTGTGATAATACACTTAAAATATGCACATTCACACAATGTACATGCACAATAGCCCGCAATTTATTCACACGGAATGGCTGCGAACCACACAATGGTCTGTATGTTGGAAATTTGTGTGAAAAGACCAAGTCGATGATTAAAACTCAGGTAAAGGGACGGTTTGATTAGGAGAGTGGTAATGAACAGACAAGCAATGGGGGCTCAGAAAGCACCATGGGGAGATCTTGTGACAAAATGGATGTGTGAACTGACTGTTATTAGCAACAGTAATGAAAGCAACAAAGATGGTAAATGTTTGGATTTAGGAAGTCATATCCAAGGCTGATGTTCATTAGAACTGATTGCCAATGAGATATTTTATTGTAGATAATCTCACAATGAGATTATCAGACCATGTAATAAAATACATGCTGAGCAAGACATTTTTATGTTTAGTGAGTTGATTCAAAATTGGTGCCATTAATATCGCGCGTTATCTAATTGCTGTTTCATGTAATTATCTTATGTTGAAATGAATCTGACTATTAGATTGGCCTGAATAATTCAGACTGGTAGTGTGGCATTTATTATCTTTTTGAGTAGACAGGTGAGTACAGTGATTTCTGGTACATGATACATAAAATCAAAAGAATTTTTTTACCAGAAGAATGCACAATTGAATTCAGCTGGAGCTGTGTCTGTTTATAGAAAATATAATCAGAGCAATGTTGCAAAATTGATGTTCTGATAATATCTCAGTTAACTGGAAGAGGGTGGGTTTCCCGGAATTACTGGGATATGGAATGCTTCTCTGTGGGTGTGTATTGAGGGCAGGGATATAACATTTCCATTGGTACGTAGCAGAAAATGCCGTATATAAAATGATGTGGGGAAATGGAATTAGAGGAGGGAATTCTGATTGAAAAACAAGTCCTGGCAGACTTAACAGGCCAATAAATCTCTATAGCTGCTGTACATTATGTGATTATATTGCATAACTCCAGCATATTGTTAAGAATTACAGAAAAAGAAGCAAACCTACAAACCAACTGAACAAAAGGCTAATTTCTGAGCTGAGTTCCATGTATACTAGAGGACACGAGTTAGATTGACAAGAGTGGGAGAGAAAGCAGGGTAAATCATATACAGGTAGAAAGGGAAAACTCAGGATGAAAAGAATTCCACAGTTTTTAGTCAGGAGAATGTGATATGAGATGGGACTAGATATAACAAGCCTTCAATT